>NW_026042314.1:1218833-1818833 GCF_023856365.1 Brienomyrus brachyistius
AAAAGCCAAACTTAAAAGAAACTTTCTTTAGGGTGTTGGTCTATTGGGTGAGTGATATGTAAGGCAGGATGTCTGGGGAGGGGGTTGTGTGCCAAGTCGAGGGACCCCTGTCCTTGAGGTCCACTCTGCTGTCTGAAGGTCCCTAAATCTTTGGGCAATGAAAAGTTGGAATGCTGGCCCTGGAATTTAAGCTCTGTGATATGTGCATGTGTGATCCTACAATGGAAATGCAATGACCTGATTTAAATAAGTAACCTTAAAAGGGAAATACTGTTCTGCAAAGCAAGCACAGTTTGTGGGAACACGACCCTAAAGTCATATAGCAGGTTAACAACAGCTTAGGTTATTAGAATGAATGGAAGTTGGTTTACTTGGATGCAGGGAAGAGGGAGGTCTTGGCAGTTGGTTGCAGAGGTGATGAGCTGACGGGTGATGGCTCTCAGGGAGGCGCGGCGTTTGCAGCAGTTGTTGGAGTGGAGCCCCTCTGATTCTCTCTCCTTGTGAAGCTTTGTCTTGGTTGCAGTTCTCTGTCCAGCTGGGCCTTCGCTGGCAGGCTTCAGGAGGGCTTCTTGTGGGCTTCTCTCCTCCTGGGCAGATGTTCTCTGCCTCTTTCTTCGGGCTGATATGTTTTCTGCTCCTCCCTTGTTCTGAGGTGCCAGGTTTTATGGTCTAAAGTTCATGAATAGGGATGACCAGGAATTCGGCTCCCGAACCAATGGCCGACCATCCATTTGGCGGGGCTTTCGGAAGGGGGGTCTGTATCAGTCCATTTGGGATTTATGACCAGACTGATGCTCCCTTTACTGATGATTTTCATTAAGTTGGTGTAACTTTTGATACATACACTTTCATAGTAACCACTGACCATATTTGGAATCAGCAGTGATTTTCCATCAGTTTGACACCAAACATGCCATACCAGCCTGGGGGGTCACACCTCATACCCATCCATCCATCCATTTTCCTACTGGGCCGCGGGGGGTCCGGAGCCTATCCCGGAAGCAATGGGCACGAGGCAGGGAACGACCCAGGATGGGGGGCAGCCCATCGCAGGGCACACTCACACACCATTCACCCACACATGCACACCTACGGGCAATTTAGCATTTGGACTGTGGGGGGAAACCGGAGTACCCGGGGGAAACCCCACGATGACATGGGGAGAAAATGCAAACTCCACACACATGTGACCCAGGCGGAGACTCGAACCTGGGTCCCAGAGGTGTGAGGCAACAGTGCTAATCACTGCACCACCCTCACCTCATACCATCTGTAATAATTAATTAACAATTATTTTTATGTTGTATGTTACTAACTCACATCAGTATATGGTATAAGTGGTTTGGGTTGCACCTCCACAGATGTTACACTTTATACAGACATTACATGACATATTCACATTTAAATAGCACATCTTACCCTTAGACCTCTCCTGGAGCCGGCACCTTATCGAGGTGGAGGGGTTTGCATGTTCCAATGATCCCAGGAGCTATGTTGCCCGGGGCTTTATGCCCCTGGTAGGGTCACTCAAGGCAAACAGGTCCTGGGTGAGGAACCAGACAAAGTACGGTTCACAAGACCCTTAATGATGGACAACATTTTGAATCTGCGGTTTCCCTTGCCCGGACGCGGGTCAACGGGGCCCCCCCCTGGAGCCAGGCCTGGGGGTGGGGCTCGATGGCGAGCGCATGGTGGCCAGGCCTACACTCATGGGGCCTGGTCGGGCACAACCCGAACAAGGCACGTGGGGTCGCCCTCCAATAGGCTCACCACCTATAGGAGAGGCCATAGGGGTCGGGTGCAATGTGAGTTGGGCAGCAGCCAAAGGCGGGGACCTTGGCGGTCCGATTCTCGGCTGCAGAAGCTAGCTCTAGGCACATGGAATGTCACCTCTCTGATGGGGAAGGAGCCTGAGCTGGTGCGCGAGGTTGTGAAGTTCCGGCTAGATATAGTCGGGCTCACCTCGATGCACAGCTTGGGCTCTGGAACCAGTCTCCTTGAGGGGGGTTGGACCCTTTTCCACTCTGGAGTTGCCCATGGGGAGAGGCGCCCAAGTGGGGGTGGGCATACTTATTGCCCCCTGGCTGGGCGCCTGTACGTTGGGGTTTACCGCAGTAGATGAGAGGGTAGCCTCCCTCCGCCTTCGGGTGGGGGGACGGGTTCTAACTGTTGTTTGCGCTTATGCGCCAAACGGCAGTTCAGAATACCCACCCTTTTTGAAGTCCTTGGAAGGGGTGTTGGAGAGAGCTCCTCCTGGGGACTCTCTTGTTCTGCTGGAGGACTTCAATGCTCACGTGGGCAATGACAGTGAGACCTGGAGTGGCGTGATCGGGAGGAACGGCCCCCCCGATCTGAACCCGAGCGGTGCTTTATTATTGGACTACTGTGCTTGTCACGGATTGTCCATAATGAACACAATGTTCAAGCATAAGGGTGTCCATATGTGCACTTGGCACCAGGACACCCTAGGCCACAGTTCGATAATTGACTTTGTAGTCGTGTCGTCAGACTTGCAGCCGCATGTCTTTCTTGGACACTCAGGCGGAGCTGTCAACCGATCACTACCTGGTGGTGGGTTGGCTCCGCTGGTGGGGGAGGAAGCCGGCCAGGCCTGGCAGGCCCAAGCGTATAGTGAGGGTCTGCTGGGAACGTCTGGCTGAATCCCCTGTCAAGAGAAGTTTCAACTCCTACCTCCAGCAGAACTTCTCCCATATCCCGGGGGAGGCGGGGGACATTGAGTCCGAAAGGGCCATGTTCCATGCCTCCATTGTGGAGGCAGCTGACCGGAGCTGTGGCCGTAAGGTAGTTGGTGCCTGTCGCGGCGGTAATCCCCGAACCCGCTGGTGGAACCAGTGGTGAAGGATGCCGTCAAGCTGAAGAAGGAGTCTTATCGGGCCTTTTTGGCCTGTGGGACTCTGGAGGCAGCTGATAGGTACTGGCAGGCCAAGCGGGATACGGCTTTGGCGGTTGCTGAAGCAAAAACTCGGGTGTGGGAGGAGTTTGGTGAGGCCATGGAAAACAACTTCCAGACGGCTTTGAGGAGATTCTGGTCCACCATCCGGCGGCTCAGGGCGGGAAAGCGGTGCAACATCAACACTGTTTATGGTCACCGATTCTGTTCATAGTTTTTATGGACAGAATTTCTAGGCGCAGCCAGGGCGTTGAGGGTGTCCAGTTTGGTGACCTCAGGATTAGGGCTCTGCTTTTTGCAGATGATGTGGTTCTGTTGGCTTCATCGGACCGTGACCTTCGGCTCTCACTGGGACAGTTCGCAGCCGAGTGTGAAGCGGCTGGGATGAGGATCAGCACCTCCAAATCCGAGACCATGGTCCTCAGCCGGAAAAGGGTAGAGTGCTCTCTCCGGGTTGGGGATGGGGTCCTCCCCCAAGTGGAGGAGTTTAAGTATCTCGGGGTCTTGTTCACGAGTGAGGGAACGATGGAGTGTGAGATTGACAGGCGGATCGATGCGCCATCACCAGTGATGCGGGCGCTGCATCGGTCTGTCATGGAGAAGAAGGAGCTGAGCCAAAAGGCGAAGCTCTCGATTTACCAGTCGATCTACATTCCTACCCTCACCTATGGTCACGAGCTTTGGGTAGTGACCGAAAGAACAAGATCGCGAGTGCAAGCGGCCGAAATGGGTTTCCTCCGCAGGGTGGCTGGGCTCTCCCTTAGAGATAGGGTGAGGAGGTCAGTCATTCGGGAGGGACTAGAGAGAGTAGAGCTGCTGCTCCTCCGCATTGAGAAGAGCCAGATGAGGTGGCTTGGGCATTTAATTAGGATGCCCCCTGGATGCCTCCCTGGTGAGGTGTTCCGGGCATGTCCCACTCGGGGGAGGCCCCGGGGAAGACCCAGGACACGCTGGAGGGACTATGTCTCTCGGCTGGCCTGGGAACGTCTCGGGATCCCCCTAGAGGAGCTAGATGAAGTTGCTGGGGAGAGGGAAGTCTGGGCCTCCCTGCTGAGACTGCTGCCCCCGCGACCCGACCTCGGATTAAGCGGGAGATGATGGATGGATGGATGGATGGATGGATGGATGTATCTTACCCTTAGATAGGCTTGGCCATTAGTCTGTGGTCATACCAATTTAAATTGCACATCTGGGAACAACATATTTTGGTTGGTGTGGCTTATCCATGAATGGATAATGTACACCTTAATTCAGTTATTTTAATGTAGTATGGTAGAACACAAAGAGCTTGTTAACGGGCCACAAAGATCAGTTAAGGCCCACAGAGGAATGTGGAAAGACGAGTTGGTTGTTAAACAAAGAAAGACAAACTTCTGAAAGTTAGAACACCCTAAGATACCTGGTTACACTATTTAATTTTCAAGATTCTTCTGGTATAACCATGAAAACATATATGTTTGTTTATTCAAATTTATATAAGTGTTTAAGTGTGAGGGGTAAAATAGTTGATACTCTGTAAACATGGTTATAAGGGTGGCACACAAAACTAAGACTGTCTAAGGACACACACACAAAGATGACCTGTATATTTAGACTAGCAATCATAAGCAAAGAAATATACAGGGGATACACAAGCTGACTTAGAAGAAACTTTCTTTAGGGTGTTGGTCTTTTGGTAGAGTGGTAAGAAAGGCAAGATGTCTGGGGAGGGGGTTGTGTGCCAAGTCGAGGCACCCCTGTCCTTGAGGTCCACTGTGCTGTCTGTAGGCCCCTAAATCTTAGGGCCATAAAAGTTGGAGTGCTGACCTGCCTTATTATCTGTGTGTTTAAGTATGTTTGTGTGTTTGGGGTCACTAACCCCCTTCTGTGCCTAGACCAATGTGTATCTCTCATACCAGGGTAAGCCTTGTCTCAGGCCACCTGAAAATAAACAGATACAACATGTGATGTCGCCTGTATCACTGCCTGAAATAAACGGATGCAGCACGTGCTGTCACCTGTATCACTGCCTGAAATAAACGGACGCAGCACGTGCTGTCGCCTGTATCACTGCCTGAAATAAACGGACGCAGCACGTGCTGTCGCCTGTATCATTGCCTGAAATAAACGGATGCAGCACGTGCTGTCGCCTGTATCACTGCCTGAAATAAACGGATGCAGCACGTGCTGTCGCCTGTATCACTGCCTGAAATAAACGGATGCAGCACGTGCTGTTGTCTGTATCACTGCCTGAAATAAACGGACGCAACACGTGCTGTCGCCTGTATCATTGCCTGAAATAAACAGATTCAGCACGTGCTGTCGCCTGTATCATTGCCTGAAATAAACAGATGCAGCACGTGCTGTTGCCTGTATCACTGCTTGAAATAAATGGATGCAGCACATGCTGTCGCCTCTGTCACTGCCTGAAATAAACGGATGCAGCACGTGCTGTCGCCTGTATCACTGCCTGAAATAAACGGACGCAGCACGTGCTGTCGCCTGTATCATTGCCTGAAATAAACAGATTCAGCATGTGCTGTCGCCTGTATCATTGCCTGAAATAAACAGATGCAGCACGTGCTGTTGCCTGTATCACTGCTTGAAATAAATGGATGCAGCACATGCTGTCGCCTGTGTCACTGCCTGAAATAAACGGATGCAGCACGTGCTGTCGCCTGTATCACTGCCTGAAATAAACAGATGCAGCACGTGCTGTCGCCTGTATCATTGCCTGAAATAAACGGATGCAGCACGTGCTGTTGCCTGTATCACTGCTTGAAATAAATGGATGCAGCACATGCTGTCGCCTGTGTCACTGCCTGAAATAAACAGATGCAGCACGTGCTGTTGCCTGTATCACTGCTTGAAATAAATGGATGCAGCACATGCTGTCGCCTGTATCATTGCCTGAAATAAACGGATGCAGCACGTGCTGTCGCCTGTATCATTGCCTGAAATAAACAGATGCAGCACGTGCTGTTGCCTGTATCACTGCTTGAAATAAACGGATGCAGCACATGCTGTCGCCTGTGTCATTGCCTGAAATAAACAGATGCAGCACGTGCTGTTGCCTGTATCACTGCTTGAAATAAACGGATGCAGCACGTGCTGTCGCCTGTATCATTGCCTGAAATAAACGGATGCAGCACGTGCTGTCTTCTGTATCACTGCCTGAAATAAACAGATGCAGCACATGCTGTCGCCTGTATCATTGCCTGAAATAAACAGATGCAGCACGTGCTGTTGCCTGTATCACTGCTTGAAATTAACGGATGCAGCACATGCTGTCGCCTGTATCACTGCTTGAAATAAACAGATGCAGCACGTGCTGTTGCCTTTATCACTGCCTGCTCTCTTCTCAATTTAAACCAGCGAAGCTGAACAGACTGGAAAGCCACCTGGATGTGTATATAAAAATAGTGTTTTTCCAAAAGTACATTTTTGTTATTAACTGGCAAAACATTTAATTTAAATTAGACATTGTGTAACTATTGCATCTTATCATTATATTATAATTCTTGAGAGGTTGACAATGTGATTAAAACTAAACACGTGCCATGTTGTAATTGATTAAAAATGAATTACTATGTAGTCCATCCATCCATCCATTTTCCAAACCGCTTATCCTACTGGGTCGCGGGGGGGTCCGGAGCCTATCCCGGAAGCAATGGGCACGAGGCTGGGAACAACCCAGGATGGGGGGCCAGCCCATCGCAGGGCACACTCACACACCATTCACTCACACAGGCACACCGACGGACAATTTAGCAACTCCAATTAGCCTCAGCATGTTTTTGGACTGTGGGGGGAAACTGGAGTACCCGGAGGAAACCCCACGACGACATGGGGAGAACATGCAAACTCCACACACATGTGACCCAGGCGGAGATTCGAACCCGGGTCCCAGAGGTGTGAGGCAACAGTGCTAACCACTGCACCACCATGCCGCCCCTACTACGTAGTCATAAATTTAAATAATTACAAATTTTTTATTTCAGTATAATGTAATATAAATAAAGACCAGATTGGTTGTATAATAGATTTACTTACTACATTATACTCTAGATTTATTTTGTGTTTTAAAAATGAAGTTATTACATGGCACATCTTGGATGAAACAAATACATTTTGTTGTTAACCAGGTAATATGCACAATTTATATATTTATAGAATATTTTTTATTATATTTTTACTGTTTATAGTCTCCATACAAATATTTAAATGCTGGTAAGACTGAATTGCACTTTTTATAAATACCAGACAAGAAAACAATTTAAAAATTATACATAGGCTATATTTTGTTTAATGGCACATTCCATGTTTTAGAAGTATGATAAAGTCACAATCATAACTGACAGTAAATACATGGCTACATCTACCCTTCAGTACAGTGACGACATGTTGTTATTTCATCTAGCAGTCTCAGAATAATAGCATGACAGATACAAAAACACGATTGCTCTTAGATTGATCAAGACACATAAAGAAGTCAAATAGGCGTCATAGAATGACATATTGTGGCTTGATAGTAATCTGGGTGCTGACAGACAGCACGTACTCTCAGGCCACTCCTGCAGCCAGGCACGCATAGCAGATGTTGGTCTTGCTTCACCGCAAATTTCAAGGATGCACTGGTTGCATCCTCACCGAACGAGATAAGGCCCATGAGTCATTTTGGCCGAAGTTCATTCTTAAAAGACAAGACAGCAAGACCGGTCTCACCAGGGCAAGTACGGTCTTTGGGTTCTTGGGATTCCGATTCACCCATAGATATGAAAGATGCCATCCTGCTGTTCGCTTACTGTGACCACGCATCAGCAGCGCCACCATCTTGGAGCGGAATTCAAGTTGTAAACAAACAACATGCCAGGCATATTTTGGCCACAACGTCCTTAATAATAAACATATTTTATGTAGCGACTCAATTTAAAGCTCAATGGCACCACAAATGGTCTTTATTGTAACATAGCGAGGCACTATGAAACAATGATTTGATTAGCAATAAAAACTACCTTTTTAACAGCAGTAGAATTAATGAATCCTGAGGTTAAAACTCAATATAGGTCAAGAGAAGTATTACATGAGGTTTTTTTTTTTTTATGATGATTGTCTTAGAAACATTAGACATCATTATTTTTTGTAGTTAATAATCGTGTCAAGCACATTAACATTTTAAATAACATGTTTGTTCAATGACAACAATTAAGCTTAAATATCATTACTTTCATATCATGGTTATAATTCATTTGCGCCCTGTGGTGTGTTGGCGCCCCCCCAGAGTTGGTTCCCGCCTGCACTCATCGTTCCCGGGTTAGGCTCAGGGCCCCCTGTGACCCCAGTGGGGAATAAGCAGTTACAATAATGGATGGATGGATGGATGGATGGATGGATGGATGGATGGATGGATGGATGGATAATTCATTTGCGCCCTGTGGTGTCTTGGCGCCCCCCCAGAGTTGGTTCCCGCCTGCACCCATCGTTCCCAGGTTAGGCTCAGGGCCCCCTGTGACCCCAGTGGGGAATAAGCAGTTACAATAATGGATGGATGGATGGATGGATGGATGGATAATTCATTTGCGCCCTGTGGTGTGTTGGCGCCCCCCCAGAGTTGGTTCCCGCCTGCACCCATCGTTCCCAGGTTAGGCTCAGGGCCCCCCGCGACTCCAGTGGGGAATAAGTGGTTACAATAATGGATGGATGGATAATTCATTTGCGCCCTGTGGTGTCTTGGCAGCCGCCCAGAGTTGGTTCCCGCCTGCGCCCATCGTTCCCGGGTTAGGCTCAGGGCCCCCTGTGACCCCAGTGGGGAATAAGCAGTTACAATAATGGATGGATGGATGGATGGATAATTCATTTGCGCCCTGTGGTGTCTTGGCGCCCCCCCAGAGTTGGTTCCCGCCTGCACCCATCGTTCCCGGGTTAGGCTCAGGGCCCCCTGTGACCCCAGTGGGGAATAAGCAGTTACAATAATGGATGGATGGATGGATGGATGGATGGATGGATGGATAATTCATTTGCGCCCTGTGGTGTGTTGGCTCCCCCCCAGAATTGGTTCCCGCCTGCGCCCATTGTTCCCAGGTTAGGCTCAGGGCCCCCCGCGACTCCAGTGGGGAATAAGTGGTTACAATAATGGATGGATGGATAATTCATTTGTAACATCCAGCATTCAAACACATGCACTTTAGTGCTGTTGGTACCTTTGTTATCATTACTACTGCATTGTGCAGTACTGGAATAATCAATACATTTGTAGTCATTGATGCACAAGAAGTCAATACATTAGGCTGTTAAATACATTTTTATTAAACATGTTAATTAAGCAAGCCCACCATCACAGCCCACAATTTATTCCTACCCCCCCCCCATGTATATTGTGCTGTTGACACTATTCTCTCAAATATCAGTAATGAAAATCAGCATCAACAGAGAACATAAGGTACAAATAAATTAATTTAAATGAATAAATAAAGCACATAAATAACAGGTATCTTCTGTACCTATATGGACTTTAATTCCAGTTACTCATATAGATGCTGCTTCACAGTACTGAATGGTCCATGGCTTCGAAGCAACCTGCCACTTTCTCCTGATCTCCTTCCCGCATGGAAACCTACATTAAAATGATGAATATTATTGTGCAGTCATATTAGAATTGATCATTCTGACATTTCAAGTCTGATGTCACATTGGTGTAGATGACAATATTCAACGTTCATAGCCACAGAACTTTCATTTGACTGTGAAAAATAATGATGTATTATGAAAATCATCATATAAATTGTTTTATTAATGTACTTCTTGCATTAATGCAAATATGATGAGTGATGCTAGTGTCTCGTCAGTGTCACAGTATGGTATGTTATGCATTAGACCAGGGGTTCTCAAACTCTGTCCTCGAGACCCACTGCCCTGCTTGATCTCCAGCTGTATTTCAGCTTCTGATTGACTGAACACACCTGATCCAGGTAATCAGCAGTGTGTAGGGCAGGAATAGCTGGAAAACAAGCAGGGCAGTGGGTCCTGAGGACCGAGTTTGAGAACCACTGCATTAGACTGACAGACATCATGGGAACTTGAGAAAATATACATTTTATTTACCTGTGAAATGTGATTCCCTGTTTTCTAGCTGTAATATCACGTTGTTGCAGCCAGAGGCTGCACAGTATTAGGCCATTTTTCACATTTGCCTCAAAAATACTCAGTTTACTAACTCTCTCTAATACTCTCTCTCTCTAAGAGTGTTATACTTCACAATTACCGCTCCAATATGGTGGCCCTGATGACGTAACTCCAAATTTCCCAATAAGGCATCTAGGTTTTCATATCTCTCATGTTCATACTACATTTGCTGTGGATGAGCATGGTTGCGGTCGACGCATGTGTACCTGCAATAATATTCCTCCAGCAGAGGGCAGATGTGCACTTGATCTGAATGAAGTTTATGCAAAAGCAGGAAGAGCATTCAAGTTTCAAGTCTTCTTGCTACATGTGTTTAGAGCACTAGAACAACAACCAAATGATATCAGCTTAACATGCTCTTTATAGAGAATGGGCCAAGGACAATGAATCCCAGGCTGGCAAAGTAATCTGCTTTGATTTTTTTTAAAGAAAGATTGAAAACAAGGGTTTTAATGTCAATAAAACAGCAACTTTGCAATTGAACTCCCTGTGTGTATGTGTGCATCATTATAGATAGTAGACAGAAAAGAATGAAATAGAATTTTTTATTGAATGTTAAAATTGTCAGTGCCACAAATAGCAGTACAAGTATAACAAGTATAACTGTCAAAGGTGTATGAAAAGTACCTCAGCAGCACATCAAACAATATCCTCACGAGCAAAATCCTCATGGTGGCTCTCTGTGTTCCACTTGAACAGCACCTCAGTGAGCTCGACCTTCAGCTGAGCTCTAGGTCTGTGCACATTCTTACTAGTATCTGGCCTACATATTTTCCAAAGGAGAAGTCATTACCACTCCCACCCACATCAACGCACCTTCCAACCATCTTTCGTTTTGCCTTTATGTATCTGTCCCGCTGATATTTACATCTTTGCCTGCATAAATGATCTTCTTTGCCTAGTGTTTTCGCAATTTCTTTCCATGAATATGAAAACCTAAAGATGTCTCTGCGTCAAATTATGTATATGCTGCTCATTGAAAGTGTCCATGACTACTACTAACTACCAGAACCTTGTCTTCATTGAACGCTAATCTGCTGATCTGTGAAGTTGGTGCTGCCACCTACTGGATATACCTAATCAGTTATTTAGCACATGTGCAGTGGATGTGTACGGTTTCCAGTAGACATAAATATCAGAGCTTCACACACACTGACTGCAGCTGTCTGCAGCTGTCTGCAGCCAACCCTGGTGATGTAGTTTACGTCACTTCCTTTGCACAATCAAAACTACACATGGAAAAGTAAAGTAAACTGGCTTTAACACTCCACAGGGGGCTCATTCAGATGCAGCTCCTCCCTCCTTACACTCCTCAGGGGGTTCATTTCAGAAACAATTGCTGTCTCCTTAATCTCCACCGTGAGGATTATTTCAGAAGCAGCTCCTTTGTCCTTACACTGCAGAACAGGGCTCATTTCAGAAACAGCTCCTTTGTCCTTACAGTCCACAGAGGGATTCATTTCAGAAGCAGCTCCTCTCTCCTTACACTGCAGAACAGGGCTCATTTCAGACACAGCTCCTTTCTCATTACAGTCCACAGAGGGACTCATTTCAGAAGCAGCTCTTCTCTCCTTACACTGCAGAACAGGGCTCATTTTAGAAACAGCTCCTTTGTCCTTACAGTCCACAGAGGGACTCATTTCAGAAGCAGCTCCCCCCATTTTGGTGCTGATGCAGAGCAGATGACTCACCTGGACCCTTAACTGGATAAAAAAAAACCAAGACCTGAAGAGGACACTGATGATTATTCCCAGTTATTACATAACTTTGCCTGTTGCACTACAGTCATTTAGGGGGGAAATAATGAAACTGTTTAAAGTTGGCTCACTGCATTGTGGTATTTTCTCACAACCTTCTCACAGCATTAATGTGCAGGTAGTGTCGGTACACTTTATTACAGTTCAAAGTTTTATATTCCCAATGTGTGATAACTTAATGGGGCCTACCTGTGTCCACTATGAAGACACACAAATGATATTCAATGTCCAAGCAAATTTTATTAAAAGGTTAAATTTAATGATAAGGATTCAACGTTGTTTCAACACTTGTTTGGCAACTTCTTTATCCATTTTTTCCCCCCTTCTCCTGTCCGGCAGCTTTAGCAGAATCATGGTCTGAATGCACAGCTGTGCCTCCACTCCAGCTGGGGGGGGAGGTCCCAGACGCAGCCCCCGCAGCCAAAAGGGCATGAGGCCCAAAGAAGCAGAGGTGGGTTCCCATATGCGCAGCCATGCACATACACCATATACATCCCCACAACATACACAGACACCCACACACAGAGACAAAAGGACATAAGCCAGGGCAAACACCCAGACATCATAAGACTGCAGCCACAGCCCCCCAGCCCCAAGAAGCCACTAGACGCCCATAGCTCGAGGGCCCAACCCCACCACCCGCCTGGATCCCGAGGAGATGAAGCAAATTTTATTAAAAGGTTAAATTTAGAGTCCTATCCTGCTGTACCACACACTGAGCCAAAGGATGGACAACATCACCACCACCCCCCTATCCTGCTGTACCACACACTGAGCCAAAGGATGGACAACACCACCACCCCCCCTATCCTGCTGTACCACACACTCAGCCAAAGGATGGACAACACCACCACCCCCCCCCACTTTGCTGACCTCAGAGTTCTTAGGATCATTACTGCAAATTATCATCACTCACAACTTCCACAATAAATGAAATAAATACAAATTCACTGCAGCCTTGTTCATGTGCTCTATACTGCCTGTATATAAAAATGACACACAAACGTCTTGGTTATTTCACAGGAGTTAAGAATTACCCATTTTTTGACCCATAACTCATAGGTCCCAGATAGCACACATATGTTGAAATGACATTGATTCCATATTAAACAACGTTGATCTTCAATGTTGATTTAGCATTGATCTTACTTGTTGAAAAGGCCGTCTATCCAATGCTGGAAAATCAGCCATTTGTGATAAGGATTCAACGTTGTTTCAACACTTGTTTGGCAACTTCTTTATCCATTTTTCCCCCTTTGTCCTGTCCGGCAGCTTTAGCAGAATCATGGTCTGAATGCACAGCTGTGCCTCCACTCCAGCCGGGGGGGGAGGGTGGTCCCAGACGCAGCCCCCGCAGCCAAAAGGGCATGAGGCCCAAGGAACCAGAGGTGGGTTCCCATATGCGAGGGCGTGGCCGCTCCCGTATGAGCCAAGGCCAGGGCCCCTAGGACCCTAGGCGACTGGGGGCCGACCAGCCCCCAGTAGAGAGCCCCACCCACACCAGAGAGGCCCGAGCCCCCCCCCCTCCCCCCGGGCCACCAGCCAGAGGAAAGGGGCCAGCAACCATGCCCAGGAGACCAACCGCACCCAGGACGGAGCAGCAATCACGGACCCAGGCCGCCACCATCCACACAGACACCCCACAAACACACCTCGCAGCCATGCATATACACCATACACACATCCCCACAACATACACAGACACCCACACACAGAAACAAAAAGACATAGGCCCATTCACTCCGAACTGCCCTCCGACGTGCGGGAGAATGCAACCAGCCGCGACCCAGGGCGCCACCAGCCGAGCGACCACACAAGCGCCCCCCCAACCCCCGGCAGGAAGCAGGGGTGTAGGAAGACCCTCCCACTCTCCTCCCCCATGCACCTGTGTGAAAGGTAGAGTGTTGGATGCGTGTGGAGATGTATGAGACTGTATGTAGTGTAGGGGTGAGTATGACTGTTGAGAAACTAAGATGAATTTAAAATTGACGGGGGAAGCGTAGAGCAGCGCAGCTTGTGAACAGCTCTCCTCCACATCTCCTCCCCATCAAGACCCTCAATGTATATGATGTGATTAAAATTGGGGGGGGCAGCAGCACAGAGGCGAGTGATACCACCAGCCTCTGAGTAGTGCCCCCAGCCCCCAAGGCCCTGTGTGTATACTGGTATGTGATGGCTAAAGTGCAATTAAAACAGGGGGAGGCAGAAGGCCGCGCAGCACAGTGAGTAAGGCCACATAAATGGCCCTCCCCACCGTAGTATGCATGGCATACGCCCCCCCCCCCCCCCCAGAGGTCCTACGTGTGTGTGTGTGTGGCATGTTGTGAATGAGGGGCTAATGAGCTAACCAGCTGGCTCAGTAGACACCCCAGCCCCCCAACGCGGAGCGGGAAGGAGCGGACCCGGGGCCCCCAGGGCACCGCCAGCACCAAAAGCCACCCACCCGCGGCAGCCCGGGGGAAGCACAGGCCACCCCGGCGCAGGGAGGCACCCACCAAGGAGATGGCCAGGCCCCGGGCGCCACAGCCTCGGACCCCGTACCCAGGCCCGCACCGAAGAGGCCAACCGCCCATCCCAGGGCCAGCCCCCGCCACCACCAGCACTCCAGACCCCACGCCCCACGCCCACCAGGCAGCACCAGCCCAAGCTCCCCTCCACCACCAACAGCCAGGGCAAACACCCAGACATCATAAGACTGCAGCCACAGCCCCCCAGCCCCAAGAAGCTACTAGACGCCCATAGCTCGAGGGCCCAACCCCGTCACCCGCCAGGATCCCGAGGAGATGAGACCACATCCGACCACCCCTCCTATATAACGGAATTGGTCAGAGTGGAACAGAGAGAATCCAATTCACCTAATTGTTTATTTCGGATGGGAGCAGATATTCTCTCCATACTTAAGTGGTCAAACAGTAAATTTCTATACTGAGTAATCCATCCATCCATCCATTTTCCAAACCGCTTATCCTACCGGGTCGCGGGAGGTCCGGAGCCTATCCCGGAAGCAATGGGCACGAGGCTGGGAACAACCCAGGATGGGGGGCCAGCCCATCGCAGGGCACACTCACACACCATCCACTCACACATTCACACCTATGGGCAATTTAGCGACTCCAATTAGCCTCAGCATGTTTTTTTTGGACTGTGGGGGGAAACCGGAGTACCCGGAGGAAACCCCACGACGACATGGGGAGAACATGCAAACTCCGCACACATGTGACCCAGGCGGAGACTCGAACCCGGGTCCCAGAGGTGTGAGGCAACAGTGCTAACCACTGCACCACCATGCCGCCCCAGTAAGGATTATGTGTGCCTTATTTTCTTCCATATCTTATTCACTCCTAAATAAATAAATCTCCTAAAATATACAGTGTGGGTGAGGTTTGGATATGACAGTTAAACCATACTGATAGATCTTCACATATCATCTGCCAGAACTTCTGCACCGGTGTGCAGGACCATATTGCATGCATGTACTGTAGTTCTCCACAAAGTTACCTGAGCAGTGGGAACATAAGTTTGAGTGTATAAGGCCCATTTGGAACATCCTTTGTCCTGTGTAGTGTATTCTATGGAGAGTTTTGTATTGTACAAGTTGCAAGTTGGAACTTTTAGTAATTTTGAAAGTGTTTAAACATATTTGATTCCAAAAGTTTTGCTCTGGATGAATGCATAGATCCTGCTCCCATTTTGAGGTTGCGAGGGAAATTGAGTCATCTATTTATAGATTTATAATCCCTTTATCGCGCCATATGGGAAAGTTCAATGCTTTCTTTTTTTGGCTAATATCTGGATTGTTCCAAATGTTAGATTGCAGGGGTAAGTGCAGACCTGGTTATTTTAAAAAATTCCCACCAGGCTGTCAATGAGGTGTTAATACTAAGGCTTTTAAAACAGTTATAATGCTTAATGCTAGGACTTACAGTATAAAGGGTAGTTCGGAGATTTTTACTTCTCCACTGATTGATTGTTCTAAGTCCAGCCATGGACTGTCTACTGGGCTTGATTTAATCCAATTTGATACATACTGCAATCTGTTGACTAAGAAGTAGTGAAAGAAATTTGGTAGTTCTAGACTACCATTACCTTTAGCTTTTTGTAGGGTTTTTAATCTTAGTCGCGATGGTTTATTCTTCCATAAAAATGATGAGATGCTTGAGTCTAGTGATATAAACCAAGCAATAGAGGGTTTATTGGGGATCATTGAGAACAAGTAATTGATTTTAGGCAGGATCTTCATTTTAATGGTTGCAATTCTACCCATGAGTGATACAGGTAGAGTTTTCCATCGCATGAAATCATCTTCTACCTTTTTTAATACTGGAATGTGATTCATCTGTACCAAGTCTGAGAGCCTGGTGGAAAAATGTATGCCTAAGTATCTGAGGTTACCTGACTGCAACGGAGTAGCACTTGTGTTTTGGAAATTACAATTCAAAGGCAGAACTGTTGATCTGCTCCAGTTGACGGAGTAGTCTGATATAGGTGAGAACTTATCTATAAGTGATATTGTCTTAAGAAGAGAGGCTGGTGAGTTCCTAAGAAAGAGTAATACGTCATCTGCATACAGGCTTATCTTATGGTCTATTTTTTCTGTTTGAATTCCTTTAATATGTACATTTTGTGTAATCGCCGCTGCTAGTGGCTGAATGAAGATAACAAAAAGCGAGGGAGAGAGCGGGCAGCCCTGCCTGGTGCCCCTCTGCAAACGGAGGCTTCGAGAAATTAGTTCATTTGTCCTAACACGTGCATCTGGAGAGCTGTATAGTGTTTTAATCCAGTTTATGAAGGATGAACCAAATCCAAATTTATGTAGAACTGCAAATAGAAATTTCCAATTTACTTTGTCAAATGCTTTCTCTGCACCTAGAGATATAATCGTGGTTTCTAATTTGTTAATGGAGCTGTAGTCTATAACATTCAGTAGTCTACGTGTATTATTGGCTGAGTGCCTACCCTTGATAAAACCTGTTTGGTCAGGATGTATAAGAAATGGACGAACTTTCTCTAATCTTTTGGCAATGACTTTGCAAATTATTTTAAGATCTACATTTATGAGGGAGATTGGGCGGTAACTGAATGTCAGCGTTGGGTCTTTACCAGGTTTCAGAAGCAGGCTAATAGTTCATGTTTGGAGATAGCGAGTGATCATTCTGAATTTGAGTAACCATTCTGATAAAAACGGGTGCTAGCGTTGGCCAAAATACTTTGTAGAATTCTGCTGGGAAACCATCGGGACCTGGGACTTTATTATTTGGAAGATGCTGTATGGCTTCATTGAATTCAGATACTGATAGAGGAGAGTCTAAAACAGTAATCTCTTCCAATATCGAGCTCTGGCAGATTTATATTGCTAAGAAATGTGTTGATGTCAGCATCAGATATATTATTCTGTGATGATTATAAAGCTTCATAAAATTCTGCAAAAGATTTATTAATTTGGGGCGGCATGGTGGTGTAGTGGTTAGCACTGTTGCCTCACACCTCTGGGACCTGGGTTCGAGTCTCCGCCTGGGTCACATGTGTGTGGAGTTTGCATGTTCTCCCCATGTCATCGTGGGGTTTCCTCCGGGTACTCCGGTTTCCCCCCACAGTCCAAAAACATGCTGAGGCTAATTGGAGTCGCTAAATTGCCCATAGGTGTGCATGTGTGAGTGAATGGTGTGTGAGTGTGCCCTGCGATGGGCTGGCCCCCCCATCCTGGGTTGTTCCCTGCCTCGTGCCCATTGCTTCCAGGATAGGCTCCAGACCACCCGTGACCCACTAGGATAAGCGGTTTGGATATTGGATGGATGGATGGATGTTGGCCTTGGTTCTCAGGTCCCCAGCCAATCAGATCACTTTAGGGGGTTGTTGTAATTCCCTTGTACTACCATGTGAGAGGCTCTCTCATTTTGGTGGGTTTAGCCGAAGTTTCTGTAGTTCTCTTAGGGAAAGTTATACTGCCTTAAATCTGAGAGTATAACACTCGCCGTCTCATGCCTATTCAAACGAGACCAAACATGCGTGTATTTGTCCCTAACATCTATGTGTGGTGAGTTATCCTGTTTATAGTGGAAAAGGTGTCTGTGTATGGAGACTGACAGCTGTTGTTGCTGTGGATTGACTGTGGAACTCCGGTCACTCCGGGGGTGAAAGGTCTTGCTTTTCCTGTGTTGCTCCAGTTATTCCTGTCCAGTCTCTCAGGAGCTGGCAGGCCTTTGCCTTCCTTAAAAGGGGAGGTCTGATGAGTGGAGTCCAGTCTTGCCTGGGCCAGCGGAGCTCTGAAATGGACTGATGCAGGCTGATCAGAGTTGGGGCCTGCAGGACCTATAAGTTTTATGTCCTTACAACATGCTGAGGCTGATTGGAGTTGCTAAATTGCCCGTAGGTGTGCATGCATGAGTGACTGGTGTGTGAGTGTGCCCCGCGATGGGCTGGCCCCCCATCCAGGCTTGTTCCCTGCCTCATGCCCATTGTTTCCGGGATAGGCTCCGGACCCCCGCGACCCAGTAGGATAAACGGTTTGGAAAATGGATGGATGGATTTATTAATTTGTTGGGGATCGTTATATTCCCCCTCGAGTTTTTAATAGAACAAATTGTTGATTTTTCTTTATTTAGTTTTAACTGGTTAGCCAGGAATCTTCCAGATTTATTACCTTGTTCAACGTTTTCCATTAAATTCCAATTTGAGTTTCCTCAAGTTGCTAATTATATGCTCTTGCGGTGAGGAAGCAAAAGCTGTTTCTAATGATTTAATATTCTGTTCTAATTCTGCTAAATGTGCTTTTTCTTTATTTTTTTATGTGAGCAATAAGATATTATTTTTCCTCTCATTAGTGCCTTTCCTGCTTCCCAGATAACACATGGTGAGATTTCTGGTAGATCATTGTTATCCAGATACATTGCCCATTCATTTTTTAAATAATTAATAAAATCTTGATCTTTAAGTAAAGATGTATTGAGTCTCCAGTTCCTGCTCGTTGGTGTGACTCTGTCCTTAACCATAGACACCGGTGAGTGATCACTGATAAGGATAGAATGTATCTGAGTTTCTGTGACGTGCCTCATCATGGAGCTGCTAATTAAAAAATAATCTAAGCGAGAATGTGAGTGATGTACTGGAGAAAAGAAGGTGTAATCCCTGGAAGTGGGGTGATGTGAACGACAGGCATCATAAAGACCAAAATCATTCATGTATTGTTTAAGAATATCTACAGATAGCCAATTCCTTTGGTTCACTGCCGTGCTGAGCCTGTCCATTTCTCGGTTCAATACCAAGTTGAAGTCTCCTCCTATAATGAGAGTGGTGTCCGAGTGATCAGAAAGTGAAGTGAAGAGAGCATGAAAAAGGAGGGGTTGTCAGTGTTCCGTCCATATACACTAGCAATGCAGAAATCCATATTTTGAATATATAAATTTAATATTATAAATCTACCTTCTGCATCTATTATAGTGTTGCTAATGGTGAAGTGAATCCTTTTGTTAATCAATATGGTTACTCCTCTTTGTTTTGAGTTGTAACAGGCTGAGTACGTGTGAGGGAACTGTGGGAAGGTATGCATATATTCAGATGTTTTGGCCATATGAGTCTCTTGTAAAAAGACAATGTCTGCCTACAAGTTATTTAACTGATTAGCAATTTTTAGCCTCTTTTTCCTGGAACCAATTCCACATACATTCCATGTGACTCTCAGTGTGGACATATTTATATTACCTGTTAAGGTGTTTTTTTTTTGTGACCAAATTTTTATTAGATTTATTATTTATTTATTTCTTGTATTTATTTCTTGAAATTTATTATTTTTTTATGTAATCAAAAAACAAAATGGAACAGAACAGAACATACTGCACCCCCACCCCACCCCACCCCACCCCCAATACACCCTGAGACAGCAACTCAATTTAAAGAGACAAAAGACCAACAAAGGTCACCGGCACACCCAGCCATGGAGAGCACAGCTAAAAACTGAGGATAAAAGAAATAACGCACTTATACCACTGAAAAATGTCAGAATTAGGAAAGTAAAAATCAAAACAAAAAACAAGGAATACGGCCTCAGGACATGACCTGCAACCAATCCTTGACCAGCTGCACGTCATGGACCCAGCTCTGGATTGTAGAACCAGACGAGTTGTTAATCCGGGCCGCAGAGAGTTCCAGCAGAAGCAGATCAAGAAAGGTGGACTTCCAGACAGAAGGAATGGCACGATCAGGAGACTTCCAACGAGAGGCTAATAACAACTTGGCCGCTAAGGAGGCAGACATCAGAAGCCTCTGCTGGAAGCGAGAGAGAGAGAGAGAAGAGAAGTCCAAGAGAAGAAGGACCACGGGAGACAGGGGGATGGGAGAGGAAAGAACTGAAGAGAGAGATCTGGCCACGTAAACCCAAAGAGCAGCCACTGGAGGACAGTCCCAGAACATATGGAGAAAGGTACCAGGGACCTGGAGGGGACAAAGATGACATAAGGGGTCAGGCTCTAAGCCCATGAGATGGCGTTTCCTGGGAGTGGGGTGTAATCTGTGAACAAACTTAAATTGTGTTTGCTGGTGATTGGGATTTTTAGAACAGTTTTTAATATTATGAAAAATAACACTCCAAGATAAGACGGGGGTGGGAGAGAGCTCCCCCTGCCTGACAGAAATTATGGGGAGAGGTTTATGAGAGGATTTGCGGAGGAGGGAATAGAGACTGGACACGGGCTTAGAAACAGGAGAAAAGGACAGAGCAAATCTGCACAGCGGGTGAAGCGGAAGAGGTGAGGAAAAGGAGATATTACAGGCGCTAAGTATGGACCTCAGCTGGAGGTAGAAAAAATATGAAGAAGAGGGAAGATTAAACGTGACCTTAAGAGACTGGAACGATTTGAGACCTGAGTTATCAAAAATGTCACCCAGGGTGGAGATACCTGACTGGGGCGGCCTCCAATGTTCAGGACAGGATTATGGAGCAACGGAACACTGGGGTGCCATTTTGGGAAGGGGCCCAACAATTTCTCAACCCTTCTCCATGTGCGAAGGGCCTGACAGATAATCGGACCGACGGAGGCAGAGATGGATTTGAATTTAACAGGGAGGAAAGGAAGCGAGGCTAGACGATGGGGGAGAACATATTCTGCTTCGATAGGAAGCCAGGCAGGGGGATGCTGGGGAGGACTGATCCAGCTCCAAACTGGCCTTAGAGTAAAAGCAAGGTGGTAAATTTCGAAGTCCGGTAGAGAGACACCCCCATCCAACCGGTCACGGATTAGGGTAGAGTGTCTGACGGAGGGTCTCTTGCCATCCCAAAGGAAAACAGAAATAGTAGACTTGACAGGCCCAGTACCCAGGTGGAGGGGAGAGGGGAAGCATGGAACTCATAAAATAACAGCCAGCCTAGCCCGAAATGAGAGGGGAAGAGAAGACCACGAGGAGATCGAGGCTTTAATGCCCTCGAGAGTGCAGCGGAAGCCAGCAGCTGTGAGCTCTGCAACTGATGGGTAAATGTCCAACCCCAGGTATCTGAAAGACCCTGCCTGAGGAATAGAAGGAGGAAGTGAAGAGGAGCGGCAGGTAGGATTCAACGGAAGGAGAGAAGATTTTGCCCAGTTAATCCAATAGCCAGACAGGGATTCATATGATTGAAACAGGTTAAGGACATGAGGGAGATCCACAGGAGCATTGCCGAGGTAAAGAAGCAGATCATCAGCATATAAAGAAACTGACTGAGGGACACCTTTCACTAGGATGGGGGAAATAACATCTGAGTGACGGAGAGCGGCAGCCAGAGGCTCCAACGACAGATTAAAGAGTAGGGGGGAGAGGGGACAGCCCTGCCTGGCCCCCTGAAGAAGCCGAAAAGGAGGAGAAATGTTGGCATTAGTCAAAAGGACAGAAGAGGGGGAGGAGTAAAGGGTCTGGACTAGGTTGATAAAATAAGAGCCAAAACCCATTCTATGCAGGACCCTCCACAAAAATGACCAATTCATCCTATCGAAAGCCTTCTCTGCGTCTAAAGAGAGAAGGGCGGCAGGGAAGGGAAAGGAAGGAGCAGTGTGAAGTACATGGAGGAGGCGACGGATGTTGTCGGCCGCGTGACGGGATTTAATAAAACCAGTTTGGTCTGGGTGAATCAATTTGGAAATCACCGCCTGCAGTCGACGGGCAAGCACCTTGGCAAGCAGTTTGATGTCTGAATTCATAAGGGACAACGGGCGATAGCTGGAGCAATCTGTAGGGTCCTTACCTTGTTTGAGCAACAAAGTCATCAAGGACTGATTAAGAGAAGGATGGAGATGGGAGGCAGAAATGGCAGAATCAGCATGTGGAAGAGCGGAATAGAGAGCTGCTTCCAGAAGGCAGAAAGGAGTTCCGGAGGGAGGCCATCGGGCCCTGGAGACTTCCCAGGGCTCATGGAGTCCAGAGCCTCTTTAAGTTCTGACATTGAAAGGGGAGCCTCGAGCATAGAGGCTTCTGGGCCTGAGAGACAAGAAAGTGGTACAGAGTCAAGAATCGAATCAGGGTCAGAGGGTGGAAAGACAGTGGGAGGGGAGAATACATCTGAGCAAAATTGAAAAAAGCTACTGTTCCTGTGGGTCAGTGGTGAGAGCTCCGTCCTTGGTTCTAACAGAAATTGTGGAGAAAGAGTCACATTGCTGAAGTCTGAGAGCCAACAACTTACTGGGCCTAGCACCCGAGACATAATATCGTGACCTAGTGCGATGAACCATAAACTCAGCGCGGTGTGACAGAAGGACATTTAGCTCCGCCCTGATGTTTAAAATGAGGGTCTCATGATCCAGATCAACCACTACAGGACGAGCACTCTCTAAGTGAGCTAGCCGCCTTTCGTGATCACAGATCTTCCGGTGACGTTCGCTAAGTAGGCTACTGGCAAAAGCAACTGTGGCATCGCGGAGAAAGCCCTTTATTGCCATCCAGCAGTAGACTGGGTCATCAGTTGAGCCTGTATTAATTGAAATAAATTCTTCAAGTCTAGGAGTCAGATAGGCTATATATTTAGAGTTTTGAAGCAAAGAAGTATTGAGCTTCCATCGTGGGGCCTGAGGAGAGACAGAAAGTACAGCTAAGTGGAGGAGAGCACACTTGTGGTCAGACACAGAGGAAGAAATCAGAGAAGCATTAGAAACAGCAGAGGCAAGAGAGCGAGAAACAAAGATGTAGTCTATGCGAGACTGGGATTTGAAGCGAGGTGAGAAGAAGGAAAATCCTCTGGCGGAGGGGTTAATTAGGCGGAATGAATCGACCAAATTCAAGTCCTCCACGAATTTACACAGGGAACGTGTGGAGGGAGGCACCCGGCTACCCACGAGAGAGGGAGATTTATCAAGGACAGGGTTGTGGACAGCGTTAGCATCAGTCCCAATAACAAGGTCAAATTCCTGAAATTTAAGAAGGTGGTCAGAAAGATCCAGAAAGAATGAGGCGCGTGGGGGAGTGGGAGCGTATGCGGCAACAGAGCAGACCTTCCTACCCCCCAGGTCAGAGAGGGCGTAACAGTACCTGCCGTCAGCATCCCCCCCAGAGTTAAGAATATGAATCTGAAGGGACCGCTTGACTAATATGGCCACTCCACATCTACGTGAGGAAGCTGATGAAGTGGAGATAACCCTGTAGAACCTGGAGGCCGCCCGCAGTGCATCTCGCTGGAGAAGGTGGGTCTCAATTAAAAAGGCAAAGTCGACGTGCTGCCTCTTCAGAAAATCAGTCACACTGGACCGTTTTTTGGGGGTATTCAGAGCCCTAACATTCCAGGAAGCTATATTTATATTGGCCATGATCAAAACAAAACAGACAGTAAGGTGTAAACAAGGGAAAAAAACAAAGTCTCAATATACCAGACATGAACCAGAAGCTGAATGTGCCGGTCGGTGAACCGTGACTTCAGGAAGTAAGTCTCAGGGAAAAACCCCTTCCCACCCCCCCAAACAGACACAAAAATCCCCCAGACCCATGCTCCGGACAGGCAACGCAGCAGTAACATAGAAGACATTAAAAAAGTAATCGGGACTGCGGCCAGGTCCAGAACAACCACCCTCCCGCCCCCTCCGACCGAAGTCAGAAACTGCGCGCATGTGGCGCCCGAAGCTAAGCCGCAAAACAGACTAACTCCGCGCACACGTCCCCCAGCCCATTCTGAGTAACAGAGACACAGATAAAACAGACCCCGTGCCACTGCTGCTGCCCCGTGTACAGAGCAGGAAAAACGGCAAATGGGAGTAGTCAGGCAATAGCACTAAAGCAGACATCCAATTAATAAACTAATAGAAGCAGGCGAAAAGTGCAAAGTAAACAAAAACAAAAGCATCCCATAACAGTACATTACAATACACAGGACCCACAGCGATCGCAGAAAAATTAAAATAAATGAAAAAATAAAAATAAATGAATAATAATAATAATAATACATATATTAAAAAAAGAAACCGGCAAACCTAAAGGGGAGCGAAATAATTATACGGGAAGAGTCCCAAGAGACTGGAAATGATCCATGGCGGTGTTCACGTCCTCCGGAGTAGCGGACATGACCTGCTGGCTTCCAAAAGACAGCTTCAGGCGCGCAGGGAAAATCAGGAAAGGAGAAAGACCCAACTCCTTCGCTCTCCGGATCGGCGCGTTCATCGCCTTCCTGGCTGCAGCCGTCTTGGCGCTAAAGTCTTGAAAGAAGAAAATTCTCCCACCTTCAAAGCTGAGGTCCTGGACTTTACGGGCTTCACGCACCACAGCCTGCCGGTCACGGAAGTCGATGAAGTGCATGAGGATGGGAGGCGGACAAGAAGAGGTTTCTGACCGGCCATACAGCCTGTGGGCACGGTCAATGGCTGGCTGGAAATTAGGGAGATGGGGGAAAATAGCTGGCCAGAGGCTGTTGAGAAAAGACTGCATATCGCCCCCTTCATGCCCTAGTTTGATCCCAACTACTTTAAGATTGAGGCGATGGGGCTGCGGTCCTCAATCTCTGTGATTTTATCATCCAGGGAAAGTAGGCCCTTATTAAAATCAGCCAGCTCCCTGGCGTGTCGATCAGTCACAGACTTCACAGAGGCGACTTCTTTTTGAATAGATTTAAGATCCGCCCTCAGCGAGTTCAGGTCAGCGCGGAGCTCCGAGTGGTGTTGCTGGAGCGTGCCATTTAAAGAGTTCACCTGTTCGGAAACGAAGTTCTTCATTTCCTCAAGAAAAGGTGCCAGGAGAGGGGAAAGGGCCTCTTCAGAAGCGCCGCCATCAGAGCGGGGCACTTTCTGCTCCGGACTGGGAAGAACTGGGCGAGGTCTGCGCTGATTAGCAGCCATCAGGAAGAATAAAAGAATGAGCGCCGAATTCGTATGGAATTGCGAACGGGTAAGTGGCAAGGGGACTGACTAAAGGGCAAATAGGTGGATGGGACGCGCGGACGAGCAGAGTTAGGCAGCCATTAGCGACGAGCGTCACGTGACCAGACCTTCGCCCAGTTGTGTCTGATTATTTTCGCCCAGTCTTGTCTATTTCAGTCCGTGTCTTACCTGAGTCCTTCGTCCGTCATTGATGTCGTATGATGTCTGTTGCCGTCCTGTATCCCCGTTTCCTGGACTTCCAAATTAAACTCCCGTTTTGCCCCGTATCCTGCCTTCCTGCTTCATGCTTGCCTGTTTACCCGCACGATCGCCGCATACCTCTGCTGTGATCGTGACAGTATGTATATCACTGTGCTCAGAACTTAACATTTAACTCTTGCATCAGAGACAGTTCTTTTCAACATGAAGCAGAAAGCATGACAATGTCGCCCAACTATCTACCTTGGGTCAGATATGCTCAGAATTTCAGCGTGTACCTAAAAAATTACATGAATTTTCCTTGTTTGTATTGTTTATATTGATACTTCTTTGTATTGTTTGCCTTAAAATGCGGAAAATAAGATGTAAAATGGTCGAGACTTAACAGTAATGCAAATGAAATAAAGGAAGAAGAAATATCCATGTGAAATGTGACTAGCAAGCAGAAAAGGATAATACTTATAAATAAAAGCCTCTGATATGTAAATAGGAAAGGCTGGGCTTGCATGTCTATAGAAACCTCTGAGTTAATGGGAAAGCTGTTCAGTAAGCAGGGTCTATAAAAACATACTTTCTACTGAACGCTCAGTAAGGAAGCTGTTTTAGATTAAAGGATAATACTTATAAATAAAAGCCTCCGATGTGTAAATAGGAAAGGCTGGGCTTGCATGTCTATAGAAACCTCTGAGCTAATGGGAAAGCTGTTCAGTAAGCAGGGTCTATAAAAACATACTTTCTACTGAATGCTCAGTAAGGAAGCAGTTTTAGAGTAAAGGCATAACTGAACCTTGGGACTGATACTTCCAATATCTACAATATCTACATTTTTGAGTGACTTTGGAGTCACATGCTGATGTGAATTAAATAATGGAGTCATGCATTGTAGCCATAAAGTTAAAACACATAAAACACATATTGGCTGTGCCTATTATCTTCCTTAGACACACAGAATAGTTTCAGAATCATTTAAAAACTTTTTTATTTATTCATCCACATGTCTACAAAACAATGCATTCAATTCAGCAAAGTGGAGGAGCTGAAATGGCATATTTTACAACAAATAAGTCCTCATGTCTATTATTTATTCATTTGAAATTATTTTAAATGTTTATATAAAATCAAATTTTATTGAAGAATACTGACATGGAAAAATCATATTTGAGTACATGGATCTTATACAGTATTTATGGATTTATCAAATCTGGCATATGATCCGGTTTAAAAATCAGTATATCGTTATAGAGGTTGATTTAGTTCTTGTTAAGATTATTGTGTTTTTCTTTGTTGTACTGTAACTTCCTAAATTAAAATAAGAAAGACAAACAAGTAAAAAAATGATGTAGTACCCAAAAGCATTCCTATTACATAATCATATTTGCTATTGATTCAAGCCCATGTAAAATATAACATGCCTAGCCAACAAAATGCATCTCATCCATAGAATCAACACACTACTTGTTAGCAGGTGGAAGTGGAATGATGGAAGGGGGGTTAGGATCGTCATTAAGTACCATGTCACGGCAGAAGAGGAGATTGGCCTTGCCAAGGCCGAGCTTGTACTGCCAGATGTACATTTTAGTGTGGGGCTGCAGAGTCAGGGTCATGGTCTCTGCCACCTCAGTTGCTTCTTCCCAGTTTTCACTTTCTGTGTTGACGCTGATTCCTCCATATTCTGCTGACAGAGAGAACTGGTATTTGGCAATCGCTGCTGTCAGAGCACCTGACTCATATGTGCTGCTTATATTCACTTTCCAGTTGTGCTCGATACTCGATGACTTGGATTTGGTAAAGCCCACTTTCCGGGTTATCTTCTTTTCCCAGGTTACGGGAATTTCTAAATCATTGGAAATCATCTTAATGAGATCCCATTTTCCAAAGGCTGGGCCATGTGTCTGACCAAGCCCTCCAGGAAGGAAGTTAAGAACATCTGGATGAACTGAGAATGTGTCTGCATGGGTATCTTTGTTAAGATTATCAGTTTTGTGATACTGGACCCCCCACTCATCTTTTGGCTTGAGAAAGTAGGTGTAGCTCTTTGTGCCCCAGTAGAACAGGCCATCCTTGCAGTTGGGAGGCAGTTGGTATTCAGCTGCATCACTATCCTTGTTCATATTGGATGTTTTGTGATACACACCTTTGCTCTTAAATATTATGTAGAAATCACCATTAGCAGACAGATAGTGATCACCCCCTTGACAGTTTGGGTGCAGGTTATACACCACAGCATCAAGATCTTTGCTCATATCAGACACACGCCGATAAGTATTGCCTTTGATGATGTAGAATGTGTTATTGTCAAAGGCCAGATAGTGGTCTCCACCCTGACAGGAGGGGTGCAAGCTGTAAATCGTGAGGTCAGAGCCTCCGTGGAAATCTGTTGAGTACATGAAACAGCCAAGATCAGAGCGAATTATATAATAATTCTTATCTACAGCACAGAAATCAACCCCTTTGGCTTTGGTCTTTGGGAGGATATCGGCCATCTTTTTTCTGAAAAATGAGTTAACAGGATGGTTGTCATCAAAAGCATCAGTATTTTCATGCATTCTACAGCACCGGACGAGAGGAAATTGGAACAAACTACAGAGAGTTATACATAAGGAAACAAATAAAAATGAAACATTGGTTAACCCTCTGGGGTCTTGGAGTAGGAAACACACTTTCACTGACTGAGGCATGGTCACACAGTTAAGCAGCATGAAGGTGAGCCATTCTGAGAAAGTAATATTCATCATATGTCAAAGTGAAATTAAATGACATAGAATTAAGTGGATTTAACAGAAAACAAGGCAATGAAATTCACAAGGATACTTACAGTTAAGCTGGACTGCAAAATACAGTGAAGCACAGTGTTCTACAAGAATAAGCAGTGATAGATGATTAGAAGAGCCTCTATATATACTGTATAGGGAAATGATTTCACAATTGTGATACCATTGCGAAATTCTTTTGAAAAATGTTTCCTCATGGCCTTTGCATGAGGGAGGGTATGGGTTGGGCTGACTGGACCTTTATCTGTAGAGTTATTTCTTATTCAGCAAAATATTCATCTATCCATCCATCCATTTTCTAAACCGCTTATCCTACTGGGTCACGGGGGGTCTGGAGCCTATCCCGGAAGCAATGGGCACGAGCCAGGGAACAACCCAGGATGGGGGGCCAGCCCATCGCATTACACACTCACACACCATTCACTCACACATGCACACCTACGGGCAATTTAGCAAGTACAATTAGCCTCAGCATGTATTTGGACTGTGGGGTATAGGGAGCTGCCCACTGGCCCAATGGCGTAATCCAATGGTGCAGCCGAAGGCTATGAATGCGTGTTGTTTCTTCCGAGCGCTCCTGGAAATTACTTACCCTTTTTACTATATAAAGTATTCTATTAGACACATATCTGACTCCATTTTATTAAAGACCTTATTTCAGTATATTGTAGTCATGATGTTTATGTTGTTCGGATTACTTAGGGACTCTCCTTTATATTACCAACTCTAATTTACCCCTGACGGAGGAGTCCGCCAGATTCGCCTCGGCCGACAGGGCGATCCGCGGACCTGTTCCACAGGGTTTGTCTTAGAGGTATGGAAATCGCCACCATTTAAGACAATGTCAGCCTCTGATTATTCGGGTCCCTCGATCTATATAATTACCCAAAGGCTCAGTATCCGCCAATCACTGAGCTTGTGGGCGCCTTGGAGATTAAGCCGATGTTTACCCAAACCACATGTACGTCCACCTCAGAGGCTCAGCCGGGGGCAGCCCATATCATAACATGTGTCAACCTCAGTGGCTGTGAAGGCGCACGTTTCGAATAGGTAGTTTGTACGAGGCTTACTTTGGGCCTGTCTCAGGGACTCCACCGATGCTACCCGGTATCTACCTTGTGAGCGTCTCAGGGACTATGCCCGGTGCCTAGGAACATAGTGTGTACGCCCCTCAGAGGGTAGATACCGAACCTTTCATCAGCATGTGTTGACCTCAGAGGTTACGTCGGCCCATAACTGAGCTTGTGCGAACTCCAGAGGTGTAGTTTTGGTATCCACCTAACTTAACCTGGGCAGTTGAGTTTGGGACCCGGATAAAGGGAATTTAACCCAGAGGCTGCAAGATAGTATTTACCACTTTAGTCCTAATTAGGATAGAAATCCAATCTGTAAAGTTTATAAAGAAGTTAGCAAATCAGACAGTCGTAAAGTAATCAGAACATTTATTAAACATACTACAATATACAATCATTGACATGTGGCCACATATTCTGAAATACATTAGGACACATACAATATTAAACAATCACATATCTCAGCTGAGAGTGCACAAAGTTCTCAGGGGCTCAGCCGGGGGGCAGCCCGGAAAGTCTACAGACTACAGATGGACTTTCGCACAGTTCTCTGTGGGAGCTCTGATTACAGAGTGACTCCCCGACCTCTTCTGAGGCCCTTCCTTAAGTATCCAACCCAGGTGATGGCATGTCTCTGAAGACTGACCAATTTCGGTCAATGGTTAATTTTAGGGACATTGCTGACCTTGGTTCTCAAGTCCCCACCCAACCAGATCACTTTAGGGGGCGGTTATAATTCCCTTGTTCTACCATGTGAGAGGTTCTCTCATTTTGGTGGGTTTAGCCGAATTTGTCTATATTCCTTAACTTTGAGAGTATAATACTCGCCGCCTCATGCCCATTCAGGTGTCTGTGTCTTGAGGCTGACGGCTGTTGTTGCTGTGAGTTGACTGTAGGGCTCCGGCCACTCCAGGGGTGAAAGGTCTTGCTTTTCCTGTGTTGCTCCAGTTATTTTTATCCAGTCTCTCAGGAGCCGGCAGGCCTTTGCCTTCCTTAAAAGGGGAGGTCTGATGAGTGGAGTCCAGTCTGGTCAGGGTCACGGATCCTTTTCTTAGACTCTGAAATGGACTGATGCAGGCTGATCAGAGTTGGCGCCTGCGGGGCCTATAAGTTTTATGTCCTTACAGTTTCATGTAATTTTAGACAACATTTAGACAACAAACACGAAATATCAAAATCATCACCAAAAACACTATCATTTCAATTAATCATTCAAAACAATCTTTTTTTACAAATGCTTTATAGCTTCTCATATTGTCTTTGTGTTTGTGTGGGAGTGTAGGATGGTGAAAATATATTCTGAATTAGTTATACATCTTTAATTTCACAAAAAAAAGATTGCTTTGCATTTGTTCTTTTTGTGGATGCTGTCACGATAGGTCGCGGAGGCAAGCGGCTGGCAGGTTTGAAAAAAGCAAGCGGACAGGCAAAAACGGGGCAAAACGGGAGTTTAATTAGGAAGCGCGGACGGGGAAACATCTCACGCATACAAACATCAATGACGGACACTGGACTCGGGTAAGACACTGACTGAAATACACAGGACTGATTGAAAATAAACAGAACCAGCTGGGTACGATTTGGGAAACACACGTGGGTAAGCAGGGGGCGTGGCACACAGGAGGAGCGGACGAGCTGGGCGTGACAGAACCCCCCCCCAAAGGCGCGCTTCACCGGGCGCGCCCGGGAGGAGGCGAAGGACGGGACGAGACCGGGGAACCAAAACCTGAAAAACAAGAACCAAAACCATCAAGGGACAGGGAACAAGACAGACAGGCAAAACTGACACAGAGGCAGAAGCCAGGACAAGACACGACACAGGACAGGAAAGGCAGAGAGACAGATCAGGAAGGGAGAAACAGAGGGAACAGGAGGAACAAAAGGAGCGGGAGTGATGGGAGGGAATGACAGGAAACCAGGAGCGGAGCGGGGCAGAACAAAGGGACCAAGAACAGAGGACAGCGGGACAGAGGCAGGAGGAGGGACAAACACTGGCGGGACCGGGGCAGGAAAGGGAGAGAAGGAGGGGGAATTAAGGGGAGCCCGAGGGAGCCCAAGTGGGCGACGGGAGGCAGCCGGAGGGGCCGCAGGCGGCCGGGAGGCCGGAGCCGGAGGGGACCTCGGAGGGGCAGAGGAGACAGGGCGAGGGACCCGCGGAGGGGCCAGGGAGGGAGCAGGAGGGAGCACCAGGGAAGGGGACAAGGGAGCTGGAAGGGGCCAGGGCGAAGGCAAGGCGAGGGGGGGAGCCGGCGCAGGCGGCGACGTCCTCCGACGGGCCGAAGGTAGGGGCCCCGCAGGCGACCGAGGAGCCGCCGTCGGGGAACCCCCAGGCGACCGACCAGGCACCGGAGGGGGGAGCGAGGCAGGGCGACGAGGCATCGGAGGGGGACCCGCAGGCGACAGCCGACCCGGAGGGCCAGGAACCGCAGGCGCCCCCCGAGCCCCAGCGCAGGCGACGGAGGGCGAGCCAGGGGGCAGGGCGGGCAGGACCCCCGTCCTGCGTCTGTGTCCCCTCCCCTTACGGGACACAGACATTATGACCCTCGGTCGGGGTCGAGTTCGCCGGAGCGAGGGACAAGGGGTCACAGGAGCGGGGCCACGGACAGTAGCGGGGCCAGGGACAGTAGCGGGGCCAGGGACAGGGACCCGAATAGGGTCAACAGGCGGAGGGGGCGCCTCTGGAGCTGCAGCAGGGAGAGGGGGCGCCACTGGAGTTGCAGCAGGGAGAGGGGGCGCCACTGGAGCTGCAGCAGGGAGAGGGGGCGCCACTGGAGCTGCAGCAGGGAGAGGAGGCGCCGGGACAGGAACACGGTCAGGCTGCGGGGCCGCCGGCCCGGGAGCTGCAGGTGGCTGCAGTGGGGGCGCCGGCCCGGGAGCTGCAGGTGGCTGCAGAGGGGGCGCCGGCCCAGGCGCTGCAAGCCGCTGTCGTGGGGGCGCTCGCCCGGGAACTGCAGGTGACTGCAGTGGGGGCGCCTCGGGAGCGGCTGCAGCAGGCGAAGACAGGAGCGCCTCAGGAGCGGCTGCAGCAAGAGGAGAGGGGAGCGGCTGCGAAGGCGGCTGCGCGAGCGGCGTAGGCGGCTGCGCAGGCGGCCGCGCAAGCGGCGTAGGCGGCTGCTCGGGAGCAAAGTCCGAGGGCGGCAGCGGTCGCACGGGAGCGGGGTCCGTGGGCGGCGGCGGCCGCACGGGAGCGGGGTCCGCAGCTCTCCGGAGCTGGATCAGCCTCCGGAGATCCTCTGTTAGTTTCTCCAGGTCAGCTGGAGGGGAAGCGGGAGTGAACGCGGCGAACTCCTCCCCAAGCTGCCTGGCGAGCTGGTCCACCTCAGGCGACCCCTGCCCGGCCAGTTCATCCATCAGTATAACCCCTGGAGGGTGAAGAACTGGGTGGCGAGGTTAAGGGGCGTAGCGATCACCTCCTGCGGGAGCGCCGGGCAGGTCCCGCGCAGGCGAGACAGGCTTGGCCCCTTTAAGGCGCCGGGGTACTCGCGGAATAGCGTCTCTTCCCATCCGGATTCCTCCCCAATTGTCCAGGCGTTCCGGCCGGTAGGTGCACCGCTCTAGGGGCGGTAGGAGGACTGGACTTCTCCGCTCGGAGTCCGCGAGTAGGAGGGGTTCCTCCTCCTCGTCTTCAGACGGGAGCCATAGCCTGGCTAGCGCGCAGGCTCCCAGGCAGATCTCCGGCTCCTTCGGGATCCGTCTTGCCCGCTTGCTTTTCTTTTTGAGGTCCGTCATTCTGTCACGATAGGTCGCGGAGGCAAGCGGCGATCGTGCTGGCAGGTGTGGAAAAAGCAAGCGGACAGGCAAAAACGGGGCAAAACGGGAGTTTAATTAGGAAGAGCGGACGAGCTAGGCGTGACAGATGCCGTGAGTGTATGTGTTTTCTGTGCGAGATTCGTTAGTATTGTCCTAAGGAGGCACCTGTATGCAGTGAGACCGGACTCTCTCCTCAAGTGCAAAATGTGAATTTGCATTTTTACAGGGTGGTTCTGTAACACTCCTTAATATTCATGAGAGAATATTACTGATTGGTCACTGAATCCCTTAAACCGGGGGAGCCCAAATCCAGTCCTGGAGGGCCAGAGTCCTTCACATTTTTGGGTTTCCCCTCATTTAACACACCTGATTCATCTCCTTGTGCTAATAACCACACAGCTCTTGAACTGAATCATTTATGGTGGATCAGGGAAAGAACTAAGCTGCACAGGGCTCCGACCCCCCAGGACTGGATTTGGACACCCCTGCCTTAGGCAGAAGAAACAGGCAGCACATGTTGATGTTAACTGGCCAATCAGGTAGTGCCTCTCTCATAAATATTAATCAGCCAGCCAATCATGTAGGGCTTCACTCATGAATATTAAAAGATTCTCCTGATCCACCTTGTTAAATTTGCACCCTGGACGCACTGGAAGTGAGGCGGAAAATATAAAATTTCATTTCGGCGCCCATGTTAACAGATTAGAGCGGCCGCGTGCGTGCGCGAGATGCGGGGCTCAAGCTCGCGGCAGCGGCGCCGCATCTACAGTCACGCGCGCGGTAAGCGGTTCTCTATAGAAGCGTATTGCATTCATCTGAGAAGAAATCAGTTCTGTTTTTCCGAGTTAATGAGATAATAATCCCGTTTTTCTGAGCAATATTTTTCTGAGTTAATGAATCCTTTCTGTTTTTCATGATGCACGATCTGTGTAGTTTAATCCGCTTTTATTGATGGTTTGTAGATGGTATTATCATTAGTTTGCCGGCTTTGCGCGGCACCTATTCCGCCCCGCTTGACACTGCAGTGTTTCTCCCGGATCAGTAGATACAGTATGACGTGCAGTATGAAATGCATTCAGACCGGTGTTCTATAAATTCATCCTACCTGTGAATCCGTCCTACTTACGCTCACCGCGCATGCGCTTCTGAATATTTTTCCACTTTTGCGGAACGCCCATAAATCCGTGCTGCTCTTGTGGTTAACGTTACCTGCGGTGAGTATATATATATTTTTTTCTTGTTTGTCAGATTTTATGGTAACGTTTTCTTGTTTGAGTGATTTTATGTTAACTTTGATTGTACATATAATGTAACTGTAACAGTTTATGAATATACTATTAGTATATTTTATGACAGAACACATGTATAACGTTATTTTTTATGCTAACCTGTAGTAGCTTGTCCTAGTCGTACACGTTGTACACATTTTTACCGTTTGTGTGGATTTATTTTATATTGTTTTCGCTATACAAATAATTACTAACAATTTAACTAGCTACCTAACTAGTTTTCATGGCAGCGAAAACACCTAGACTCTAAAAATCAATGCACCAAAGACAATCAAATGATACTTAAGTGTTCATATGATTCTGTAGATAATAGGAAGGTTAAATAAAACTTAATTTTAATGGTCACATTCACACACTATTATCAGTTTGGCCACCAGTCAGGCTACAATGCATGTGACTATAGGAGAAAACCATAGCACTTTGAGTAAACCCACCAAACACAGGGACAACATGCAAACTCTGCACACAGAGCCCCAGGTGGGGAATTGAACCTGCAGTCGTGAACCCCTTGCCCCCGTTTTAACCATGTCCCTATAACCAATGTTACTGTGCAAACCTAGATGGAGAACTTCAATATGGAACAAGGAGAGTGATCAAAACAAAGGAGGAGGCCAGGTCAATCTTCAGTGAGTTCCATTCATCACCTTTGGGAGGGCACACCGGGATCAACAAGACACGGAATGCCATATGTTCCAGATTCTACTGGTATGGCATGTCAGTGGACATTGAAAACTGGGTATGTATGAGTTGATGTATTTTCTTCAAATGAATGTGAAGACTCTACAGGCATGAAATGTTTTTATATCCTTTAGATCTTGGAATGTGATGAGTGCCAAAAGGTAGGGAGGCCTTTGACAGCTGTACAGACACTGGAGTGTATTAAGGTAATCCGTAAATTTTTTTTAGAGACATTAAGACGCTAAATGGCTATAAATAAATGCATGCAGTATGTATATACAGTTCATACTCCAATCTCTACATGTACTTTTACAAATTTCAAATTGTATTTACTAGTATTTACCCCAAGAGTAAATACACACAAACATAGTGTGTTTTGTTATAGGTATCTGCTGTGTGGGAGCTGGTTGGAATAGATTTGACTGGACCATTGCCTAAAACCACTGATGGCTACCAGTATATCCTTACAGTGACAGATTACTTCTCTAAATGGGTTGAAGCATTTCCTTTGAAAGGAAAGTCTGCAACTGAAGTTGGAAAGCATCTCTGTTCCATGATTTACAGACACGGATGTCCGAACAGAATTCTGTCAGATCAAGGAAGAGAATTTGTCAATGAAGTAATGAAGTGTCCTTTTAAAGTGCAGGCAGTCAGATATTGGGTTTGGAGTAGACCAGTAGCCTTAAGATGTTTATGACCAAAAAGTAGTATTATCACTGTAACTAAGCTTTATTCAGTACCATTGAGAACACATTTCTTTCTTTGTTTATTTACAAATGTATTTATTTAGTATTTAATAGCTTTGTTTTTCTTTTAAAGCTCAACCACAGCCTGTGTGAGATGTTGCACATTGAGAGAAGTGTAACTGCAGCCTACCATCCACAAACAAATGGACTGGATGAAAAAACAAACAACAATATAAAACGGTTGGTGTTTTATTTTTTTTGGATGTTTTATTTCTTGTGTGTTGTGACCAAATTTGTCATATTTACTAATTTTATTATTTTTTTATTTTAAATTATCTGTTAAGAGCTCTGAAGAAACTGGTTAACAACCAGCAGAATGACTGGGACATCTATCTGGATGCAACATTATTTTCTTTAAGGTCAAAGGTCCATACAACCACTAAACATTCACCATTTCTGCTTGTGTACGGAAGAGAGGCAGTGTTTCCTTCACAGGTTCCCATTAAATTGCCAGTAAGTACAATTACTCATATCTTGACATAGTTTAGCATAGTTTCTTGTGACAAGGTGATTGCAAGCTAATGAATTGGGGCTTGAACAGCCATGGCAATTGCTTCTGAAAACAGCTACGACATGTTCCGTTTTTTATATATCTATTTTATAATCACATATAAGGTCTTGTAGTTTCAATGCAGATGTTTGTGCTGTTTTTGCAAACTGTCCTGTGGTAGAACTATGTCTTGAAAGTTTTCCAGAGCTTTCTATGTACATACAGGGGGTGTAGATGTTTTCACCTTTTTATTTCTTAAATTGTTTACATTTAGGGGCAGCACGATGGGTTAGTGGTTGGCACTGTTGCCTCACAGCAATAAGGTCCTGGTTTCAAATCCGTTTGAATGGGGCCTTTCTTTGGGGAGTTTGTTCTCCCTGTGCACAGTTGTTATAATTTGTATGACTTTTCAACCTGTTTTATTTCACTTCATGTTAAGGCCATGCAGGACAGGGAAAATGTTAATCATAAATTGTGATTTCTGTCTTTCCATTGTGGTCTTACTTGTTAGCTTTCCACAATCATCCTCCCTGATGAAGCAAGTTACGGTGAGTTCAAACAGTTGAAAAACAAAACAATGGAGGGCATTAAAGCTACCACAGAAGAAAATATAAAGAAATCACAGGAAAAGCAACAGGCAGCTTATGTGAAAAGGGTGCAAAAGAAATACAAAAATGTTGTGTACAAAGTTGGAGATGAAGTTCTTTTGGCCAACATAAGAAAATATGGAAGGAAGGGTGGCAGAATGGGACCTGATTTCTCCGGACCATACACTATAGAGAAAATCAGTGGGAAAATTGTAACACTAAAAAATCGCGAAGGAGCAATATTGAGAAACAAATATAACATCAGCCACCTGAAGCCATACAGAAGGAGCTCACAACCCACTACACAAACCACTGATCCATTCAACGACCCTCCTTGTGTGGAACGAGTCAAGCCCACGCTAAGACCTCAGCAGTCTTTGGACAAGGACAATGACCCAGAGGTAATCAAGCACAACTTGAAGAGACCCTCTGTTATTGTTTTTGCCAAAAACATGCAAAAACATATTGATGGCTCAGATGACAGCACCCCTCCCCCTGACAAAAAGAACACAGGCACCACAGGAAAAATACCAACACAGGACAAAAACCCTATATCAAAGAGAACACCCCAAGAAGAAGGTCTTGTCTTGTAACTACAAAGCTCCCAGTTGGCCAGTTTGGCCCTGTCCAGTTGGCCAGTTTGGCCCTGTCCAGTTGGCCAGTATAGCCCTGTCCATCGTTTTGTGTGTTACATTTACTTTTTGCCTGTTTGACCGGTTGGTCACAAGTTTGTTGCTTGAATTACAGATGGGTGAACAAAATATCAGCATGATCAGATAACTATACACAAAATAGTTAATCTCTAAACAATGCCAAAAATATGTTTATGTATAAACAGTTTTAAAAATTAGGAAAGGGTGAGCAGCCCAACTGACTATTTAGTCCACCCTCCGTATATTCCATGTTTTATGTTTGCATGAGTTCAGTTTGTCTGCTTCATTACAAATTCTTTAGATATTTCTTGCTTTTGACTGTTGGTCTGATGGACCTCTTTATTGTAACACTAACTGTTTTACATTTGCTTTTTAGTGATGATGCTTTGGGCTGCAAAGGACACTGGGAGGGTTGAAGCAGTTGTTGGCCCAAACAAACTGTATGATCATTCTTTTCGCACCCTGCAGGGGAATGAGTGGCTTTCGGATGAAGTAAGAGAAGGAAAATAAGTTGTCCAACATATTAATACTGTAGTTTTGCATGTTGCTTATAAACCTGTTGTCTACAGGTTATTGATGCATATGTGCACTACATTTTGGAGAAACAACAGGCAAGTATCAATTATGACAACAGTTAACATTTGTCCATTTTTAAACTACATATTCAATCTATAAAAGACAAGATTATTTCTTTTTTACAGAAACCAATACACCAGATGTGTGCAGTTGTGGCAACATCTTTGTTTACTGGCAAATTCCGAACTCTCATGAAGGTTACTAAATCATAACATAGTGTAACATTTTATATCTTGCATGATTAAGTATTACTAACTTACTCTTACCACTTACCACAGATGAAATTTCCTGTGGTGGAGAAGTGGGCATGCCCCGTGAATGTTGGAGCCCATTGGATACTTGTGGTGAGTGGGAATTAGGAACACTATATCATTCTGAAACAATAAATATTACAATTACATATTTTTTATATTATTAAAAATATCATAACTAATATTATGTATGTTTGATTGCATCCAAATATTTCTAGGTTGTCGACATTCCCCTCAAAAAAATCATTCTGATGGACCCATTTGGAAATGAAGCCTCCTATGAGAGGAGAATTTTGCGCAACTGGAGGTATCACAGTTCAAGTATATTGAATATTTTCTTTTGGAAAAATTATAATGTCTTTACCTTGTTATATGTGAATGTAATGACCTTTATGTTTTAGGAATTTTATGAAACAGAGAGGGGATGATGAGAGCAGAGCAACATGGACAGTAGCAACCCTGCAACACAACAAGCAGAGAGATGGTAGCAGTTGTGGCGTTTTCATTTTGAAGGTAAATGTTTTAAAAACTTTTCATTGATGCTTTTAAACCTATTCCAGTTTTTACGCAATTTGTTGTATACAGGTGTTGGTTTTGCAGAAGGAATAATAATGAGACAGCTATCACTGCTGTGTGTTATTTATTTGTTGTTGTGTACAGTGACCTTGCAATACCCAAAAAGCACATTTAAATAAATATTTGTAGTTGTTCTATTGATTTCTTCAGCTTTAGTTCTATGCCACCAACATTGCATTTCATGCTGTATTGCATATGCTGACATGAAAAGATTTATGCTGAACCTCAGTTTAGAGTTGAGGATATGTACTCATATTGTGACAAATTTATAGTGATATTGATATACTTGTTTATTCTTTTTTGCAGTTTGCTGAACATCTCCTTTCAGAGGGGGAGACATCAGTCGAGTTCAGACGACTTCAGATTTCGTGACAAATGCCCGATTGGAAATAGCCTGTTCCCTCCTGGAATATCAGGGTGGGTTCTAGAGTAATTAAATATCCACAATAATCATCTAACTGTGTTGCTTCAGTCATACACATTTCATAATAAAAGCACAAAAAGCTTATGGGAACTTCTGTGTGTGTAGGCAAGGCATTGGACTACTGTGTCATTTGCTCCATGTTGGAAGGCGATGCTGACAAAAGCTAATTGACTAATTGAAATGGTACATTTTTGCAGGTCATTAAATATATACCCCTCCTGGAGCCGACACCTTATCGTGGTGGAGGGGTTTGCGTGTTACAATGATCCCAGGAGCTATGTTGTCTGGGGCTTTATGCCCCTGGTAGGGTCACCCAAGGCAAACAGGTCCTGGGTGAGGAACCAGACGAAGTACGGCTCAAAAACCCCTTATGATGAGAAAAATATTGGAACCACGTTTTCCCTTGCCCGGACGCGGGTCACCGGGGCCCCCCCCTGGAGCCAGGCCTGGGGGTGGGGCTCGATGGCGAGCGCCTGGCGGCCAGGCCTACACCCATGGGGCCTGGTCGGGCGCAGCTCGAACAAGGCACATGGGTCCCCCCTCCAATGGGCTCACCACCCATGGGAGGGGCCATAGGGGTCGGGTGCGAGGTGATCTGGGCGGCGGCCAAAGGCGGGGACCTTGGCGGTCCGATCCTCGGCTGCAGAAGCTAGCTCTAGGGACATGGAATGTCACCTCTCTGATGGGGAAAGAGCCTGAGCTGGTGCGCGAGGTTGTGAAGTTCCGGCTAGATATAGTCGGACTCACCTCGACGCACGGCTTGGGCTCTGGAACCAGTCTCCTTGAGGGGGGTTGGACCCTTTTCCACTCTGGAGTTGCCCGCGGGGAGAGGCGCCGAGCGGGCGTGGGCATACTTATTGCCCCCAGGCTGGGCGCCTGTGCATTGGGGTTTACCGCAGTGGACGAGAGGGTAGCCTCCCTTCGCCTTCGGGTGGGGGGACGGGTCCTGACTGTTGTTTGCGCTTATGCGCCAAACAGCAGTTCGGAATACCCACCCTTTTTGGAGTCCTTGGAAGGGGTGTTGGAGAGCGCTCCTCCTGTGGACTCCCTTGTTCTGCTGGGGGACTTCAATGCTCACGTGGGCGGCGACAGTGAGACCTGGAGGGGCGTGATTGGGAGGAACGGCCCCCCCGATCTGAACCCGAGTGGTGTTTTGTTATTGGACTTCTGTGCTCGTCACGGACTGTCCATAATGAACACCATGTTCAAGCATAAGGGTGTCCATATGTGCACTTGGCACCAGGACACCCTAGGCCGCAGTTCGATGATCGACTTTGTAGTCGTGTCGTCGGACTTGCGGCCGCATGTTTTGGACACTCGGGTGAAGAGAGGGGCGGAACTGTCAACCGATCACTACTTGGTGGTGGGTTGGCTCCGCTGGTGGGGGAGGAAGCCGTCCAGGCCTGGCAGGCCCAAGCGTATAGTGAGGGTCTGCTGGGAACGTCTGGCGGAATCCCCTGTCAGGGAGAGTTTCAACTCCTACCTCCAGCAGAACTTCTCCCATATCCCGGGGGAGGCGGGGGACATTGAGTCCGAATGGGCCATGTTCCGTGCCTCCATTGTGGAGGCAGCTGACCGGAGCTGCGGCCGCAAGGTGGTCGGTGCCTGTCGCGGCGGTAATCCCCGAACCCGCTGGTGGACACCGGTGGTAAGGGATGCCGTCAAGCTGAAGAAGGAGTCTTATCGGGCCTTTCTGGCCTGTGGGACTCCAGACGCAGCTGACGGCTACCGGCAGGCCAAGCGGAATGCGGCTTTGGCGGTCGCTGAGGCAAAAACTCGGGTGTGGGAGGAGTTTGGTGAGGCCATGGAGAACGACTTCCGGACGGCTTCGAGGAGATTCTGGTCCACCATCCGGCGGCTCCGGGCGGGAAAGCGGTGCAGCATCGACACTATTTATGGTGGGGATGGTGCGCTGCTGACCTCAACTCGGGACGTTTTGGGTCGGTGGAGGGAGTACTTCGAAGACCTCCTCAATCCCACCGACACGCCTTCCAATATGGAAGCAGAGTGTGGGGACTTGGGGGTGGACTCGCCTATCTCGGGGGTGGAGGTCGCTGAGGTGGTCAAAAAGCTCCTCGGTGGCCGGGCCCCGGGGGTGGACGAGATTCGCCCAGAGTTCCTCAAGGCTCTGGATGCTGCGGGGCTGTCCTGGTTGACACGCATCTGCAGCATCGCGTGGACATCGGGGGCAGTACCTCTGGACTGGCAGACCGGGGTGGTGGTCCCCCTCTTTAAGAAGGGGGACCGGAGGGTGTGCTCCAACTACAGGGGGATCACACTCCTCAGCCTCCCTGGTAAGGTCTATTCAGGGGTCCTGGAAAGGAGGGTCCGCCGGACTGTCGAACCTCGGATTCAGGAGGAGCAGTGTGGTTTTCGCCCTGGCCGTGGAACAGTGGACCAGCTCTATACTCTCAGCAGGGTTCTGGAGGGTTCATGGGAGTTTGCCCGACCAGTCTACATGTGTTTTGTGGACTTGGAAAAGGCATTCGACCGTGTCCCTCGGGGGGTCCTGTGGGGAGTGCTCCGGGAGTATGGGGTACCGGGCTCCCTTTTAAGGGCGGTTCGGTCCCTGTATGACCGGTGCCAGAGTTTGGTCCGCATGGGCGGCAATAAGTCGGACTCGTTTCCGGTGAGGGTTGGACTCCGTCAGGGCTGCCCTTTGTCACCGATTCTGTTCATAGTTTTTATGGACAGAATTTCTAGGCGCAGCCAGGGCGTTGAGGGCGTCCGGTTCGGTGACCTCAGGATTAGGTCTCTGCTTTTTGCGGATGATGTGGTTCTGTTGGCCTCATCGAGCCGTGACCTTCAGCTCTCACTGGAGCAGTTCGCAGCCGAGTGCGAAGCGGCTGGGATGAGAATCAGCACCTCCAAATCCGAGACCATGGTTCTCAGCCGGAAAAGGGTAGAGTGCTCTCTCCGGGTTGGGGATGGGGTCCTCCCCCAAGTGGAGGAGTTTAAGTATCTCGGGATCTTGTTCACGAGTGGGGGAATGATGGAGCGGGAGATCGACAGGCGGATCGGTGCGGCGTCAGCAGTCATGCGGGCGCTGCATCGGTCTGTCATGGTGAAGAGAGAGCTGAGCCAAAAGGCGAAGCTCTCGATTTACCAGTCGATCTACGTTCCTACCCTCACCTATGGTCATGAGCTTTGGGTAGTGACCGAAAGAACGAGATCGCGGGTACAAGCGGCCGAAATGAGTTTCCTCCGCAGGGTGGCTGGGCTCTCCCTTAGAGATAGGGTGAGGAGCTCAGTCATTCGGGAGGGACTCAGAGTAGAGCCGCTGCTCCTCCGCATCGAGAGGAGCCAGATGAGGTGGCTCGGGCATCTGATCAGGATGCCTCCTGGGGAGGTATTCCGGGCATGTCCCACTGGGAGGAGGCCCCGGGGAAGACCCAGGACACGCTGGAGAGACTATGTCTCTCGGCTGGCCTGGGAACGCCTCGGGGTCCCCCCAGAGGAGCTAGACGAAGTGGCCGGGGAGAGGGAAGTCTGGGTCTCCCTGCTGAGGCTGCTGCCCCCGCGACCCGACTCCGGATTAAGCGGGAGATAATGGATGGATGGATGGATGGATTAAATATATATATATATATATATATATATATATATATATATATATATATATTGTCATGCCCGGCTCGTCCGCTCCTCGTGTGTGCCACGCCCCCTGATTACCCACGTGTATTTCCCTGATCGTCTCCAGCTTCGTCTACTTACTTTGATTAGTCTTTGTGTATTTAAGTCCTGGTCTCCCCGGTTTCCCTTGTCCGTCATTGATGTCAGTCAGCGTGAGATGTTTCCTGTTCTTGTCTCGTTGAATAAATCCCCGTGCACCCTGCTTACGCCTGCTCGCCTGCTTACTGCCCGCTCACCTGCCAGCGCATTCGCCTACTTCCCGGACTATCGTGACAGAATGATGGACCTAAACAAGGAGGCGCGGCAGCAGACCGAGGAGCTCGGTCTGCTGCAAGAAACCTATTACTGGTTGAACCATCCAGGAGGACCCTGTGGCATTGGAGTTCGCCAGTCGCAGCGCTGATCTCCTGATGGAGAGGCCTCCACCGGAAAGCCAGCACCTCCTGGGGTAGGTACGTGCTTGCCTCTAGCAGCTAGCCCAGCGTCTCATGGAACGGAGACTTGGGCTAGCTGTACCGCAAGGCACAGAAGCTGTGTCCCTGTTGTCTGTCCCAACGGAGACGCCGCAGCCTCCCGCCGCCACCAGAACTCGGCGGAAGAAAAGACGGACGAAGTCGCCGGCGGTCGCCCCGACGATAACCCTGGGAGCGTGCGCGCTCGTCCCCGCTTCCCTCGCAGCCATTCCCTTACCGTCACCGGCGCTGCTAAGTTGCTTACCTTGACAGCTTCCCCCGTCCCCCGCCGCTACGGACCTACCACCGCCTCTAGAGCGGTATTTCTTCCGGCCCAAACGGCTGGCCAATAAGGGGGCCAGCGTGGTGCGGGATGTCATCCCGTGGGTGCCCCGGCGACTTAAAGGGGCCACGCTCGTCTTGCCTGCGCAGGACTTGCCAGTCCCGCCGCTGCCTCTGCCGGCGGACCCCGCTCCCGAGCAGCCGCCTGCGCAGCCGCCTTCGCTGCTGCCGCTGCCTGCGCAGCCGCCTACGCAGACACCGCAGGTCCCTCTTCCTCCTGCAGCTCCCGGGCAGGCGCCCCCACTGCAGCAGCCTGCAGTTCCTGGGCCGGCGTCCCCACTCCAGCTGCCACCACCTGCAGCGGTCCCAGAGGCGCCCCCTCCGCCTGCAGCAGCCCCAGTTCTTTTCGCCCTAGTCCCCGAGGTGGTCCCGGAAGACTCCATCTTGGCTCCTCCCTCTTCGGAGGTGGAGGAGCTTGAATGGGACCCCTCGGGAACCTCACTTGTGACTGCTGTGCCCTCGCCCAGACACGTGAAACCCCGGACTAAAGCCCGTATGTCGGTGTCCCACAAAGGGAGAGGACACCGACGCAGGGCTCGGGTCCCGCCCGCCCTGCCCCCTGGCTCGCCCTGCCTCGCCTGCGCTGGGGCTCGGGTGGCGGCTGCAGGTCCTGGTCCCCCGGGTCGGCCGCCGCCAGCGGCCCTTTCTCCAGTGCCTCGTTGCCCTGACTCGCCCCCCCCCCGTCCGTGCCTGGTCGGTCGCCTGTGGGTTCCCCGATGGCGGTTCCTCCGTTGGGTCCGCCCGCTCGTCCGCGCCGGATGACGCCACCGCCTACGGCGGCTCCCCCCCTCGCCTTGTCCTCGCCAGGGTCCCCTTTTGCTCCTTTGTCCCCTTCCCCGGTGCTCCCTCCCTGGCCCCTCCGGCTGCCGCCCGTCGCCCGCTGGGTCTCCCTCGGGCTCCCCTTTGTTCGCCCGCCTTCTCTCCCTTCTCTCCTGCCCAGGTCCCTCCTTCATTTGTTTCCCCTTTCTTTGTCCCGCCTGTCTCTGCTCCCCCTCGCTTTGTTCCTCCCGTCTCTGCTCCTCGTCCTCCTGTGTTCCCTCTGTTCACTCCTGGCCCTTGTGTCCCGCCTGTGCCCTCTGTTTCGCCCTTTCTTGTCTGTCTGTCTGCTTTCCCGGCCCTCTGTCAGGTTTTGTCCTTTGTCTTGTCCCTCGCTGTGTTCTGTGCCTCTGTCTTGTTCCCGGTCCCGCGTTGTTGATTCTGTTTTTGTTTTTCAGGTCCTGTTTGGCCTCGTCCCATCCGTCGCCCCCTTCCTCGGCGCGCCCGGAGAAGCGCGCCTTTGGGGGGGGGGGGGGTTCTGTCATGCCCGGCTCGTCCGCTCCTCGTGTGTGCCACGCCCCCTGATTACCCACGTGTATTTCCCTGATCATCTCCAGCTTTGTCTACTTACTTTGATTTGTCTTTGTGTATTTAAGTCCTGGTCTCCCCGGTTTCCCTTGTCTGTCATTGATGTCAGTCAGCGTGAGATGTTTCCTGTTGTATAATAAACTTGAAAATTGAGTTTTATACATTTTCTCTCAGACTAAAATATAACTAAATGTAATCCTGATTGGGGGGGTGCTTTCTCTCTCCCCTGTATATGTACATTTTATATATTTATGTCTGTTTACTGTATTCCCTCCCTGTACAGTGACAATAAAGGCTTTCTGTTCTGTCCTATTAATGTCCTGCTTCAGCGTCACCCAAAGCATAACTGACTGACATAATGAAACCACAGTCTGCTGGATTAAGTTAAATTCACTGTATTACTGCAGCTGAACATAACTGACACAATGACACTCAATGTGTATAATAATCATTTAACTGGAGACATAATAGACACAAAAAACAATGGAAAATATAATTATGTCCTGTTACTGTCCTGCTTCAGTGGATTAAAGTAAATAAAATTATTATTACTATATTTGATTATATAATAAAATTTGTTTTACATACATTAAACTCCACCCCCACCCCACTATAAAAGGTCTGATTACACCCCCGCCAGACAGAAGGGGGAGGTGCCCATGCACCCTTACCCCCTCCCTGCCACACTATAAATGGCCTTTTTATGCCCCCGTCGGACAGAACGGGCAGGTGCCCAGGCACCCTTACCCCCCATCCCACTGTAAAAGGTCTGGTTACGCCGACAGAAGTGGCTATATATAAGATAATCTAATGATCTAATAGTTATCATTCTATACAGTTACTGTAGTCAGTTATAATGTCTCTCTATGAAGCTGCTGCCATATTTCTTACATCCACTGGACTCGTCAATTCACAGAAGAAGTGATCCTTCCGGAAACAATGTGTACTTTTCAGGGACGCCACTAGGGGGAGACAAAACACAGATTACTAAATAAAACAGGTTCAGAATTAAATTATAAGAAAGCGGATCGATGCGCGATATAAAATACCATGATTCCTTCATTTTAACGGGACAGTTCTTTTTATTCAAGTTTGTCATTAGCAGTCACTTGCTTTCTTCCATAATAAAAAAATTATAATATTATGATCCATAAATCATCCATATATAAGGAGGAACAGACATTGCGCTGCTGAAGTTCAGCACTTTCCTGTTTGAGATGAACGTGATGTTGCCGTTTCCTGCCGGCGACCTTTAAAAATCCACGACAGCAGTGGTTAGATGCAGCGTGTGCAGCGGCCATATTTACGGACTAAATCAAGCTGCTGACTAAGACTTAGTTTGTGGTTAATTAATACATAAGTAACAGCATAATACTACATTATTTGTGCTTATAAAGTGTTACCGATGAGAGAACACTTTGAAAATCAGTAAATAACATCTTCTCTTGCCTTGACTCTAAATCAGACCTAGACGTGTTTGAGTAGATTACCAGGTTTCCTTTGGTTATTGTACTTACCGCACACAATATGAAGAAAATGTAAGTGAACTGAAATCTCCATGCAATGAATTAGCATCCTGTGAGTATCAAGTGCTGCACCCCATACATTAGCTATGGGCATCAGATCACTGTATTCAACAGGGTGAGGGGTTATTCAGGAAGGACGAGTGTATTATTATAAAACAGACTGATAAATCAGCTGTTCAGTGGGGCCCAGGGGAACTGCAAAGGCTCAGTGAGACTAGATGGGCCTGCTGCCGTGCTGCGTGTAGTAACCTTACGGAGAGGCTGAGTGCTGTACTAAGGCTGCCGGGTGAGATTTTAGATGATGCCGATCCCCAGAGAGCTGCAGAAGCCAGAGGACTGCAGTCTCAGATTGACTTGAGTTTTGTAGGGCTCCTTGTAGTGTTCAGAAAGGTGCTCGGTCAAGCAAAGTTTCTGCCAGACGTGCTCCAGTCACCTAAGGCTGATCTTAGCAAAGCAGCCGACCTCACTGACACCCTCAGACAGACCTTTGAAGAACATCGCAAAGAGGACAGCTTTACTGAGCTGTGGGGTACAGTGACTGAAACATGCAGTGATCGCCGCATTTCTGCCACTGTCAAACCAAAAAGAACCAAACACACCTCAAGCAGACCACATGATAGTCAGTCACATCTACACCTGGACAGCAAAGACATGTTAACAGCAAAGACGCCCTCAGAAAAGGAGCATTTATCCCCACCATGGAGTCCATGATGAGGGAGATGGACAGGTGCCTCTCAAACTCCAGCTGTAACATAATGAGCGGCATACAAGCACTAAGCCATCAGACAGCGACTCTTAAAGGAGCAGCTGCTTTTGTTAGTGGCTCAGGCAGGTGGGTCTGATTTGCAAGTGTGAAAAAGGCGAGGGCTGGGCAGGCCCCGCCTCGTTAAGGGGATTTATACTACGGGACCGTTGAATGCTTGAATCTGATTGGCTGACGAACGTTCTGAGGTGTGCAATTATTTTCAGAGAAACGCATGGAGAAAGTAGTTCCAGGCAGCTCTCTTGACCGCATTACAGTTCCATATCACTTCGCATAGTTAACTGTAATAACGGAAATTAGCATACAGTACCTATACAGCACACAGGACTAACAAAAACAACAACATGACAGACGATTTTCCGAAAGTAAATTTTAATATTTACGGTGAATATGAAACTTTCAACAACTGGGCTGCAGCAGTATTAGTTAGCCTAGTGTAGCAACTAGCCTAGTGTAGCAACTTATTTCTCACTAGCGAGGTAATAACAGCGCTGCATCTTAAAGCAGACTTACAGTTTAGAGACGGTGCTTCAGAACACTGTTGAGGGACACACAGAGGTAGCCTAATTCATACAAGCTCTCTCTCTCTCTGTTTCTCTTTCTCTGTGTCTCTGTCTCTCTCGCTCTCTTTCTAATAACTTCATTATTAACTGCATTAGTCTGCTATCAACGGCTGAAGCCTCCATTGCCAGCTTTAAAATGACGTTTTGGAACTAGCAAAAGAGTCGTTGGATGAGATGCGGAAGAAATAATCCTACTCACAATAGCGATTTAAGTAGAAAAACCAGACGAATCCCTTGAAATATATCATCTGATCGATGTATTGAGGTGTGGCAACCGTAGTATAAGCGGAATAATTGACTCCGGACCGTTGAATTATTAGAAAAATAATGCACACCCGAGGTGTAACGGCCACTCCAGTGGGTACCTCACAGTTCAAAGATGTTGCCATAAATAAATGAATGAGCTGAGCAGTAAACTGAGGTGTGGAACTTTTACTGTTCTGTGAGCAAGGGATGATGGGAAATGTAGTCTGTGCCAATTTAATGCGCTACCATGCGTATGCCACCATTACTCCCCCAAACAGAGTACCGGACACATTTACACCCAAACACTAATACCAACCAAAATTCAAAAAGTGACCCCTTCCCTTTTTACATTTCCTTCCTCCTCCGAAGACTCGTCACTGGGGTGGCGAGACAGAAAGTCTGCGACGGGGTTCTGCTTCCCGGCCCGGTACTTCACCTGAAACCGGAACGGCTGCATGGACAAAAACCACCGGGTCACACGGGCATTAGAATCCTTCATTCTCCCCAACCACTGAAGGGCTCTATGGTCGGTTTCTAATACAAATTCTCTACCCAGAAGGTAATACCTAAAGCTGTCCAAAGCCCATTTTACTGCCAAGCACTCCAGCTCTACCACTGAGTACCTGGTCTCACGAGGAAAGAGCTTACGGCTTATGTAAGCCACTGGCTTCTGCTCCTCTGCCTCTCCTTGGAGTAAGACTGCCCCAGCCCAACTCCAGAGGCATCAGTCTGCACTACGAACGGTTTCTCAAAGTCCGGGCTCTGCAGCACTGGTTCACAGAGCAAAGCTGCTTTCAGGTCTTGAAAAGCCTCCTCCCATTGAATCTGTGTAGAAGCAGACTTCCGCGTCAGGTCGGTAGGAGGGGCAGCTCGGGTGGCAAAGTTTGGAATGAATTGCCGGTACCATCCAGCCAACCCCAGGAAAGACCGGACTTCTTTCTTTGTCTTGGGCCTGGTACAGACTCAGATGGCCACCACTTTGCCCTTTTGGGGCCGAATCACCCCACACCCCAACATATGGCCTAAATAGCAGACTTCCTGTTGGGCCAGGGCACATTTCATTGGCTGGATGGTCAGCCCAGCCCTATATAAACGTTGCAGCACCTCCCTCAGATGCTCCAGGTGCTCCTCCCAGGTGGTGCTGTATACAACAATATCATCCTGGTAGGCAGCAGCAAAAGCGCTAGTGCCATCCAGTACCTGGTCCATCAGTCTCTGGAACGTGGCTGGTGCCCCCTGCAGGCCAAAGGGCATCACCGTAAACTGGAACAGACCCTGAGGGGTTCGGAAGGCAGTATACGGCCTTGCTCCTGGGGCCATTGGCACCTGCCAATACCCCTTGCAAAGGTCCAGGGTGGTGATATAATGTGCCTTCCCCAGGCGCTCAATAAGGGCCTCCAGTTGGGGCATGGGGTAGGCGTCAAATTGTGACTGTGCATTCACCTCCTGAAAGTCAATGCAGAAATGTAGGCTCCCATCCCTCTTGCGAACCAGGACCACTGCACTGCTCCACTCACTGTGAGATCTCTCAATAACCCCAGGCTGCTGCATCACCTCCAACTCCTCCTGAAGTGCAGACAACGTGCTTTCAGGAATACGGTACATCCTTTGTCTCACTGGCTTAGTTTCTTTCAGCCGGATGTCGTGCTTCACCAGCGAGGTACGCCCTGGTCAATCTTGAAACAGGCCCTCAGGTATGAGGCCTTGCAGCTCACGCTGCTGCTGTGAAATCAGGTGGCTAAGGTCCAACTCCTGGGCTGTACCCCTACATGGGAAAAACGGCCCTGTATAGTCCTCCTCCATCACTGTTCGCACCATCAACTGCTCACTAAGTGGCGATTCCCGCTCCTGCCACTCTTTAAGCAGGTTCACGTGAAACACCTGCTTAGGCTTCCGCCTGTCTGGCATCTCCAGTTCATAGGTCACCGGCCCCAGCTGCCGACTCACCCGATAGGGCCCCTGCCATCTGGCCAGCAGCTTGTTCTTTGTCGTTGGCAAGAGCAGGAGGACCTTTTGGTCCGGCTTGAAAGTCCGTTTCCTGGCGGACCGGTCGTACCACTGGACCTGTGTTCTCTGAGCCCGCTCCACATTTTCCTTAGCAAGGCTCGCCATCTCTGCCATCTTGTCTTGCATTTTCAGCACATATGCGAGGACACTGGTGGTTGCTGTAGGCTTAGGCTGCTCGCAGGTATCTCGTAGCAGATCAAGGGGCCCCCGCACCTGCCGTCCGTACAAAAGTTCAAAGGATGAAAATCCGGTGGAGGCTTGGGGTACCTCCCGGTTAGCAAAAAGGAGATAGGGCAGCCACTGGTCCCAGTCCTTACCATTGGCTGCAACAAACTTTCGAAGCATACACTGTAAAAAAAAATATCTTAAAAAAAACAGAGAAATTCTGGCAGCAGGGGTGCCAGAAAAAAAAAATTAATAAAACATTGAATCGCTGTAAATTTAATAACAATAAAAAAAATGTTAAATAACATTTCCAGTACTGTGAATACAAATAATTCCTGTAAAATAACATTAAAACTCTGTATTTTTTTTTTTTAATTCTTCTTTGTACCACAAAAATTGTTAATATTCAGATTTAAGCTGGTAAAAAAACAGATCATCACTGGAAGAATACTAAAAAGTATTTGGGATTTAAGAAATTCCACGATAAACATACCAGTTAAAGCGTGTAAATAAACAGAATGTAACTGCTGTATCACAAAAAATGCAGCAGTTTTAACGTAGATCGCTGTAATATCATGATAATGAAACGCTTTTTAATATCAAATATACGGACAAAGGGGCGGCATGGGGGTGCAGTGGTTAACACTGTTGCCTCACACCTCTGGGACCCAGGTTCGAGTCTCTGCCTGGGTCACATGTGTGTGGAGTTTGCATGTTCTCCCCATGTCGTCGTGGGGTTTCCTCCAGGTACTCCGGTTTCCTCCCACAGTCCAAAAACATGCTGAGGCTAATTGGAGTTGCTAAATTGCCCGTAGGTGTGCATGTGTGAGTGTGCCCTGCGATGGGCTGGCCCCCCATCCTGGGTTGTTCCCTGCCTCGTGCCCATAGGCTCCGGATCCCCCACGACCCAGTAGGAAAAGCGGTTTAGAAAATGGATGGATGGATGAATTACACTAAATACCAATTTGGTGACTCGTACATTCCCCATATTATCTAATTTTTAATTATTTTTTGTAATGTTTGTAACCTTAACTCTACACAAACTATTTAATATATATACAACAACACAGTACAATTATGGTGGATATATGTTTAAGAATGAAATGTGCAACAGGTTTTAGAACGGTTAACCAATGTAGATTTTATATACATTGAATGCAAAATTAAAGTTAATGAAAGAAAATTCACAAAAAAGTGCTGTTGCGATTTAATAAACCAACAGCGCATGTTGGTACAGTAAAAACATTTAAATTTTACAGATAAAGCATGTAACCATAAGTCTAATTTCTGTAAAAATACAGAAAAGAAATTGTCCAGTTTCACTGAAGGGATTTCTCTGTTATTTTACAAACTCTGCGTAAATATACGTTTATGCAATGTAGTTTTAATGATTTTTTTCTGTCATTTAACATAACAGGAAAAAAAACGTGAATTACAGTCAAATTGACTGATATAAAACTTATTATTGTCTTTTTTTACAGTGTACTTTTTAAAGTCCTGTTATACCTCCCCACTAACCCATCCGTCTGAGGGTGATAGGAAGTGGTCCTTACCCCCTTAATCCCCAACAGCCTATAGACTTGCTTAAGGGTCTTGGATAGAAAAGCAGTGCCCTGGTCTGTAAGCACCTCCTGAGGTAACCCCACCCGGGAGAATAACTGCAAAAGTGTATGGGCAATAGCTCCTGCTGTGACTCTGCGTAAGGGGAAAGCCTCAGGGTAATGGGTGGCGTAATCACACACTACCAGAATAAATCTGTGACCCAAACGGGTTCTCTCTAGGGGTCCAACTATGTCCATACCTATGCGGTGAAATGGAACCTCCATAACAGGAAGTGGCTGCAGAGGGTAAGGTCGAACTCTATGACTGATAGACAGCTGACATGTGGGGCAAGTCCTGCAATAGTTCTGCACCTCAGTGTATAACCCCGGCCAGTGAAACCGAGCGGCTATGTGCTCAAGTGTCTTCACAGTGCCCAAATGACCTGCCCAAGGAATGTCATGGCCTAAGGCTAGCACTTTGGCCCTGAGACACTTAGGGACAACCAATTGTTCTGACCTGCTTCCCTCTGGTTGATGGTACAACAGACAGTCCTGAACAAAGTAAAGTGGCAGCGGCTCCTGTCTTCTTCCCCTCAATCTCCACAAACTTACTGAAAGCCTCTCTGAGTCTCATCTGTCTTTTGCAGGGCACTCAAATTACTAGGAACCTCCCAAAGTCCCCCTACAGGTTCCTCGGGGCTTAACACCTGTTCAGACATCTTCCATACAGTCCCCCGCAATTTCTCCCTTTGCCTCTGTTGGCGGTTTTCTGTGGTTTGACTAACTTAGGGGGGCATTTCCATGTGACTCGCCTTACATTTTTTGGTCTGTTTTCAAGTTATTGTTTTGTGTACCGCCCACACATACATATTTATACACCATTTCTTGCATGCATGTGCCAATTGGCAATGGGTGTGAAATGACATAAACAAAAAGTAAGACAAGTCTTTAATTAGTCTTTTAATTACTTCTAATTACAGTGTGACTCGCGTTACACGAAAAGGAAAGGGCAAAAAACTAAGCCAACATTTAAAAAAAGTCTCCTTCAATGGTAAATGACTGGAACAAAGGAATACTTGTAATGCATTAGAAACACATTAGGCTCTTATATTAAGATGGAATAGAAAATACTTCTCTCTAAATATTCTTGGGGACTTGCATAATTGGTGTGACTCGTGTTACCGTGACTCGCGTTACATTTTTCCTATAACTGGAAAAGTTCACTTGAGTCACCAGATGAAAAGCATTTTTTATTTTACACTAATCTCTGACCTAGCAAATTTCCAGGTAACTCTGTATTTGATCAAAATAAGCATTAACCCTTTGTTTCCTGAATCTAGTGTACATGATTTACCTACTAAATAGATCAAGTCATACATGTACTGCTGATTTCTAAATATAATACTTGTATAAACATTTATGCAATGCTGAAGTCTACTCTTTTTCTTCAAACATCTTGCAAGAGACCACTACGAATTAAAATCAGGAAAACCAAGCATATTTTCCTTCTGCACGGAGCTTCTCACGTTGGCGACGTTGTCTCTCAGCAGCAGAAAGAGGCATGATGGAAGTAAGATAGCTGGAAAAACAATAAGCTGAGCTTTATTTTGAATATGTATTTCAAAAACAAAATTACATTCTGTTTTTTTTTTTTTTAAATCAACCCAAGTTCACAATTATGATAATTGTGTCATCTTTGCTAGATTTGTGCATATCAACTGCAGTGGCCAGGTTTCAATTTTCATCATCTGTTCCAATGTTTTTTAAACAAATGTATCTGTGTTTAAGATAAGTTTAAGATAAGATAAAAACACACAGCCTTATTCTGCAGGCAGTAACAAGATGCATCACTCTGTATTCATGTTCATGTACATAATGGATGTGTAGTCATACTTAGAGACCTCAATAACAGGCCTTTGTTTACCTTAATTTTCTTTTCTTTAGTATTAAGTAAGTCTATATAGTTTTTCAGTATTTAAAACTTAAAAGTATAATGTAAAAAAATTCCTTAAACTTACCAGAAATTCAAGATGAAGTCGGATATAATTTCTTTTGTTTTTGTTAATGAGGTGTGGCTTCAGAACAAACAGGAAGTGATATGAATTGTGGGTAAAAGAAAGTGCTTCCATCTGTAGTTTATCTTAGAAACTACTATAAAGCTATTATGATTGAAACAATTAAAGAAATCAGTATGAAGTGCAGTTGAAACATTGTGACTCGCGTTACATGTGACTCGCGTTACAGATATTCAATGCCCAATAACTTATCTAAGAGGGGACACCAGGCCTGCTGTTGGTTTTCCCATAACACTGGGCAACAAATTTTGACAAAAGTCATGTAACTGAAATGAAATTAGCCAATTCTTATCAATTTCTATGTGCTGAACACGAATATGACAGTTAAAATGCAAAATTGGCTCTAGTTTTTTTGTTATTTGCAATATATTGTTTACGTCTATTACTGAATGCCAATAGTAATAGGATTACGGCTAATACCCGTAAAAATCAAGTTATAGACTACATCTTTGGTTTCTTTGCCTTTCTCTTATACACCTGTTCGGGAGCATCTCTTTGTAGTGTCCAGCAGTAGTCAGCGAGCATGGTGGTAGACCACTTTCTTTGATATCTTTGTTCCATCGTTGAGATATCTTGATGAAAACGTTCGCCATGTTCATCACTAACTATACCACAGTTGTCAGGAAAGAAATCCAGATGGGAATGAAGGAAGTGGATCTTTAAAGACGTGTTGTAGCCAAGTTTCTGATACTGCAACAGCATGTCTGCTATTAGTTCCCTGTAGTTTTCTGCCATAACATTCCCGAGAAAGTTTGTAGACACCCTGCAGCAAGTTGTTGAACCGGTCATCTTTGAAGAGCTCTCGAATCTGAGGACCCACAAAAACTCCTTCTTTAATCTTTGCTTCTCTGAGTCGAGGGAATTTTTCTTGCAAGTATCGGAATCCTGGCGAAGTCCGGTCCATGGCTTTCACGAAGTTCTTCATCAAACCTAGTTTAATGTGAAGCGGTGGTAGCAGGATATTGTGAGCCTCGACCAGGGCTGGGTGCTGGATATTCTTCTGTCATACTACTACATTTTGTCTGGGAGTCCATTCCTTCTGCAAGTAGCACAGTGCTCTTGCTCTGCTATCCCACTCACATAAGAAACACATGTATTTTGTATATCGTGCTGCAGTCCCATTAAAAGTGCAACTACCTTCAAATCACCACAGAGGTGCCATCTGTACTTGCAGTACTCAATGAAATTCAGTACCTGCTTTAAGTTATCATACGTCTCTTTCATGTGGACAGCATGCGCAACTGGAATAGATGGAAGACGGTTCCCATTGTGCAAGAGCACAGCCTTAAAACTTAGTTTCGAAGAGTCTACAAATAGTCTCCATGCTTTTGGGTCATGAGTGATTCCCAAGGCATTCATGAGGCCCTCAACATCGGAGCAGAATACCAGATCATTACCTTCCTTTCTGAAGAAAGGCTCCAAATGCTGATGGCGCTTTCGATAAGAAGTAGTTGTGACATCTTCTTCTAGAAGATTCCATTGCTGGAGTCTTGAACCTAGCAGTTCTGCTTTGTTCTTGGATAACTCCAAATCACGAACCAAGTCATTTAGTTCTTCCTGTGTTATTCTGTGCGGGGTTAACGATGGACCACGGTGAAAATCTGGATCACAGCATGCTGACGGACCAGGAGAAGAACGAGTCGGCTCACCCACGTCCTCATCAGCGGAATCAAGAGACTATTCTGTTGGAGGTTCTGTAATAGGAAGTCCCTCACCATGTGGAACTGGTCCCAATGCAGAGGTTATGTTGGGGTAGACAATTCTCGACTTTTTCTGCTTCGTAATCCCGCCGGAAAGAGGAGGAACTAAGCAGCAGTAACAGTCATTTGTGTGGTTACTTGGCTCTCTCCACACCATGGGACCTGCAAACGGCATTGATGGTCTTTTGCCATTCAGCCACAGTGAAAGCTGTGCTGTACATGTAACACAGCATATATGTGGGGCCCAAGGTTTGTCTTGATCGCCAAGCTTGCAACCGACGTAAAGCTGATATGCCTTCTTCACTTGAGAAGTGATACTTTTCTTCTGGTTAGCAAAAGTCACTTCTCCACAAATATAACAAAAGTTGTCAATGTTATTAACGCACTTTTGAGGCATTACTGTTATGACTAAATTTATGAAATAATTAATATATAATTAGTTTAATCCAGCAATAGCTTCATCTGTATCCCACGAAGTCTTGCATAATATTACATGCTGACGTTGCTCATGCTAGTACACTGCTGACGTTAGCTTACTTCAGCAGCCACGTAGCAGGTTCATTATTATTCAGAAAATGATGCAATAAAAAAACCCTGGATTATAATTATTGTGCCATTTGGTGCAATATTACGTCATTCTAGGCTTATTTAAGATGTTGTTACAGTCCTACTAGATAAATTTACACGGTGAAACGTAGAAAATGCGCTATATGAATTATCTTCCAAACGAGAGTCAATAAAAATATTTCATGGTCATTTTCATGTTCAGCACATCAGAATACTGTAGAATATGACACTTTTAAGTCAGTTACAAATTCAGTGTTGCCCAGTGTTACCTTTAAGTGGTTCAAATAAATTGGCTTAATTCTAGTTTTTACTCAAAACATTTAAGGAATTTTGTTGACAAATGATTTATGATTTTAAAACTTTAAATTATTAAACCTATGTTAAGTTGTTGAAACTTATTTTTATAGGTGGGATGAAATACAATGTCCCTGAATGAATGTTCAGTTCACTTAATTAATTTCCACGTATTTCTGCAGTAAAATATTATACACATTTAAGTTAATATCCAGGCAAAGCATATTAATTTAACATTAATAATTTTGCCTCATATGTTTTGAATTTACTTAAGCACAACAAAAAAAGCCCCAAAATGTTCACTTATAGTAACAAATTTAATTGTCCAACAATGTATGACAAAGCACATGTAATAAGCAGATGGCTTTTACTCCCGGTGGCTCTCATTTTCAATTTTCATTTATTGCACTTAGTGAATTTTTCCAATAGCATCATTAAGCCACAAACACACACTGTTCATTACATACAATCCATAAGTGAAAGGGGAGCAGGAAGAAGAAAATTCTTGTATGTCCTGCCCCTTTCTCAGTGATTATGAAGTAAATTACATATGGCTTTAGATACAGCTGAAGAACAGCTTTGACCTCCTGGGGAACAGCTGAGGTTCACCCAAGGGAAGGAGCCATGCCTGTGATACAGGAAAAGCAGGTTTGTGCTTCCTGTGCTAAACAGGGATCTTCTTTCACCTTGAAGCCAAGGCCGCTCACACAGAGCAGATCAAGACTGGCTCATATTTATTCAGATGCATCACAGCCATTGAAAAGACTCCTTTGGCACTACTAACCTATAAGGGCCACTATAGAACTGGAGGTAAAGAGACAATTAATATGCACCAGTTTTCTCAGGCAATCCACAGAATTCGGAAAAACAACTAACAATAAATTCCTGTAGAATAAAATCGGTGGGCTACCATCCTGCATCTCTGTAGGTTTCTGAAGGTTAAGCCTGGGTCTCTAAAAAGCACAGAAACACAGAAGTTTGATGTTGACAGCAGCCATAGAATTAGACTCTGGTGAGTTTTCCTGTGATGCTCAGTGGGAGGCTGTGGCCTGTCTGGGAGTCTGCAGTGTGAGTCACTTAGAGACTCCTGAAGGGTAGGATGTCGGCCAGCCAACTGCAAAATGAAACCACACTGCTTATTTTTCACTACAAGTAGCACACTATCTCCTCTCCACTTAAAGCTGTCAGCCTGAAAAACACATCAGTATTTGCTCAGACTAAACGTGATGTACAGCACACATTGAAAAAAATCTCTCAGGACTTCTTTAGAGAATACATACTTTCAAATACAGCATCAAAAACATTGAATCAATTTGAATATATCAGTGAAAACCAAAAGAAAGAATGACCAGCAACTAAATTTGGTGGAGACTAATATCTGTGACATACCATCCTCAATAACAGGGGGCTTCTAAAAACTAAGCCTAGTGAAAAGCTGAATAATAAATGAGCAAAACACTTTCATTACTCGCCCAGTCATAAGCTCATATGGACTAATGCCTGTTGCTTTTGTAAGGGCTGCTCACAGCACAGTCAGCACTGTGGGAAGCACATCAGCCCAGCGGTTATGGCACTGTGCTGTCTGCCTTGGGATGCCTTCCTTGATTGTGTGGTTTACCGTCTGCTATCCCAGAGCTCTGGGGTCTGTATGGGATGTGGAACTTTTACTGGATGTTCAGCATCCAGCACACATCTCACATTACCTGTCCTGTGAAATGGGTGCTCAGATAGCATCCAGTTTCCCTTGGTCTCCCCTGTAATGGGATGATTTGCTTCACTAGCACTTGTATCACTGTGTTTACAGTGTTATTGCACGTAGGAATGGCTTCAACCCACTTTGAGAATTTATCACTTATTATGAGGCAATACCGATATGAGGCAATACCGATACCCCTCCTTTGGCACTGGGTAGCGGACGAATGAAATCCCTTCGCAAATCCACCCATGGGCCTTTCGGGGGATTTGCTCTGTGCAATTTAGTGCGACCTGCTTTGCCCTGATTGATGGTGGCACATGCATGACATGCTCTGCACCTGCCTCTACATCTGATGCCATTGCTGGCCAGCAGAAGTAGCTGTGTATAATTTGTAAGGTTTTCCTTGCTGAGACATGCGCAAACTCACGGTATAGTGTGAGTATGGGCTTCTGTAAGGCCTCTGACACGACATATTTGCCTTTTCCGATTATTATCCCTGCTTTAATGGTGACCAGGCACCACTTTGTCTAGTGGAGGTGCCAGCTTTCCATCAGAGACCCACAAGTCTCGCTGATACTGTTTCCAGTAGCTGGGGCTGATCTGAATGGCGTTAATGCTGTGAAGCTGTTGATTCTCAGCTTGCCATTCTTCCCCGCTAATTTCGCTAGCTGAGCTACAATGTTGTTATTTTGCTGATGCTCGTCTGGGTGTTTAGTTATGTTTGTTCGCACCTTAACTACTCAGATAGGGTTTCTGATAACGTCATGGTGTTTGTTTGATGTCCCAGTGGATGTTAAGAATTTTCGCAACCCCACTGGATGATGAAATCATGCACTACTCCGAATGCGTAATGGCTATCGGTATATATACACGGTGGTTCTGTGCGCTTTCATAGTGTAACCGGTGATCGCTAGGGATGACGTCATCCGCGGATCCCGTATCCGGCTGTATGTATGAGACGCTGATTAGGTAAATGGGGGCGGTTCATGATGGCGTCTTAATTGGGTCGAAACAGCGGTACACGCAATGAATTGGGATCGGCGTGGATAAAAGCGGTGGGAAGCCGCTAGTGGGGGAGGTTCGATTGCTGCCGCGATACTCCTGCGAGCGACGGAAATGGTGGTGAGCGGTTGGTTCCGTGTCCTGGCATAAGGTAATGAGTAATAGGGGCTGGACGGGGTGGCTGAGTGCATTTCTGTTCTCTTCCGGGTATGTAAGGACTGTTGATCTTCTTCCTAGGCTGGGTTCGGGGTGACAAGTGTGTCCGGGTCTATGCTGATGCTCAGGAGCTGGTCACTGCTGTTTTGCCTGTTTTGATTTCGTTTTGTTTTGTAAGATTATGTGCGTTGTACTGGCATTGTTGTGAATAAGGGGGGGGGCGTGGTTACCGGGGCTAACTGGGTGCTGGCTGGTATAGTAGGAGGTCTGGAGGGTAGTTTATTCTCTTCCCCATTTACAGCATAGAGCCAGTGAATGTGGTGCTGGAGTTTGGGGGTTGGAGGTTGTATTCTTGCACTGAATGGAGTGAATATGGGGTGAATGAGAGGTATTAACTCCAGGATGTGGTTTGCTGTGATTTTGATATTAACTCCCACTTGGATGTGTGTGCCCTTGGGGTGTATGTGTGTGGTGTCTCCCCTTCCTTCTTTTTCTTCCAGGTAAGCACCTTCCTTGGCTGGCTATGGGGTTAAGGCGTGATTATAGTATTGGACCACCAGCACCTGAGTTTTGCTCTCAACCCCATTTGTCTGTTTTTGGTGTCATATGCTGGTAATTGTTTACTGGCTGGGAGGGTTCATTTTTAAATTATTGTTAATAAATTATTTTAATTCTGGGATATGCGTCTCTGTGTGTTCATGCAAAGGGAAGTCGTGGGGTTAATTTGAAGTCCTGAGGGGCAGGGCCTCTGGTGGCGTAGTCAGGGTTACGTAACCTTGCAGCCCAAGGTTACAATAGCTTCTAGCAGTGCTACTAATTCTGCTTCCTCAGCTGATATATTGGATGGTAAATTGAATAATAAAGGTCGACTAGCTTCTGCTTGGTCTGAAGTGTATTTACTATGTGTGGTCCAGGTAATTCAGCGATACGCTTCCTTCTGTCCTCTGTGTAACTCTGCCTTGTTTACAGCGGAGGTAGTCAGTGTCACTCCCAATGAATATAACCCTCTGGGGTTTAAGGGTAGGGAACACACTTTCACTGACTGGGGCATGGTCACACATTCCATTCAATATCATAAACTTACATGGCAAATAAATGATCAATCCATTCATCCATTATCTTCCTCTTATCTGAGGTCGGGTTGCGAGGGCAACAGGGAAACCCAGACTTCCCTCTCCCCAGCCACTCTACTCTGAGTCCCTCCTGAATGACCGAGCTCCTAACCCTATCTTTAAGGGAGAGCCCAGCCACCCTGCGGAAGAGCAGCGGCTCTACTCTGAGTTCCTCCGGAAAGGCTGAGGAGCTCGGTCAATCTCTAAGGGAGATCCCAGCCACCCATTTCAGGAAACCTATTTCAGCCGCTTGTACTCATGATGTTGTTCTTTCAGTCACTACCCACAGCTCATGACCATAGGTGAGGGTAGGAACGTAGATCGACTGGTAAATTGAGAGCCTTGCCTTTTGGCTCAGCTCTTTCTTTACCATAACAGACCGATGCAGTGCCCACATCACTGCTAACGCTGCACTGATCCGCCTGTCAATCTCAAACTCCATCCTTCCCTCACCCATGAACAAGACCCAGAGATACTTAAACTCCTCCACTTGGGGAAGGACCTCCTCCCCGACCCGGAGAGAGCACTCCACCCTTTTCCGGCTGAGAACCATGGTCTCGGATTTGGAGGTGGTGATTCTCATCCCAGCCGCTTCACATTCAGCTGCGAACTGCTCCAGTGAGAGCCTAAGGTCACGTTCCGATGAAGCCAACAGAATCACATCATCTGCAAAAAGCAGAGACCTAATCCTGAGGTCACCATAGACCTCAGCAAGGAGGCTGAGGAGTGTGATCCCCCTATAGCTGGAGCACATCCTCCGGTCCCCCTTCTTAAAGAGGGGGACCACCACAGTCTGCCAGTGCAGAGGCACTGCCCCCGAAGTCCACGCGATGCTGCAGGTGTGTGTCAACCAGGACAGCCCTACAACATCCAGAGCCTTGAGGAACTCCGGGCGGATCTCATCCACCCCCGGGGCCCGGCCACCAAGGAGCTTTTTAACCATCTCAGTGACCTCCACCCCAGAGATAGGGGAGTCCACCCCCAAGTCTCCACACTCTGCTTCCGTATTGGAAGGCGTGTTGGTAGGATTGAGGAGGTCTTCGAAGTACTCCCTCCACCGACCCACAACGTCCCAATCTGTGGTCAGTAGTGCACCATACCCACCATGATGATCCTGCCCTGAGCCGCTGGAAAGTCACTCTGAAGGCTAATTTGGCATCGTTATCACCTGTCTCTCAAAAATATGAAGCAGAGAGAATTATGTAAGTCAAGCATGCTGAACTTTATTGTGTTTTTTTTTATCAATATCGAAGATTCTTATAGTTAAGAATTAAACCATTTATCCTGTTTTTGACATCAGAGTTAAGGAGATGTTATTGCAAGGAGACACATTTGCCTCTTAAACAGAGGATCTGCCGGACACAGCTGCTCATTTGCTGTCAGTCCATGCATGAGTATTTAGGCGTTTATCTGAGGAGCACTGAACAGATCATCAGAGAACATCTCAGACAGTACAAAAGCTACCTGGAAAGAGAAAAATATCACTGATGGTTCATAATGACTCTTGAAGCTTCCTCATTAACCCTATGGATTGCACCTGGGGTTCATGTTGATCAGGCCATTTGTTGCCTCTTAGGGATGATTAACTTATAACTTCAGATGTAAAAGTCAGAGACACATGCCTGTTACCTAAAATCAAAGCTGATCTCTCACAACTAATTTTAGGAAGCTGAATAACTGAAATTAGTAACCTGTGTATAATTTATGGACAGGCAAAAATAACAAAAACAGTTGAAAAATACAAAAACCTGTTTTGGCATTTTGTAAATTGCTCAAAAACTACATGGTGGATTAGGTTAAATTTTATGCGGTTCTCGAACTTGTTTTCTACATGTGTGCCCAATTTCATATCATTTGATGGAGCCCAACAGGTTTTATGGAGGAAAGCGCAAATGGTGCAACTGAGTGTCAAACCTATCCAAAATGGCTACAATGTAACTAGTAGTATTTCTTGGGATAGCCTCTTTCTTTCTAAATACATTGCCACTTATGGGTCATAAGAAACATTTTGCCACACAACATCACCACACATTTGGAACTTGTGCCAAACATCCAAAAAGCCCAAGTTATGCGGGGCACAGCCCCCACTGTGAACAGACGCCAGATATTTACAGAGATGCTACTCAAGCTCACTGTGTTTCTTTAGACATGGCTAGCTTTTGTGTGGCGTCCCACACGTCCTTCAGTGTAGATCACCCTGCCTGCCCTGCAGCTTCCTTGGCTGCACGGTTGGTATCGACGCATGTTTCTCCAGCTTTGGCTCCTGCCATCCCACCTCTTACTGCTCCTGCTATGGCATAAACTCCTCCAGTCACTGCCAGTCCAATTCCTGCTAGTATCCCTGCTCCTATTACAGCCAAAGCTATCTCAGCCTTAACTCTACATGTGCCCAGTACTGCCCCTACATGTGTTACTGCCCCTTCTGTCTCTGCTATCCTTATAGCTGTTCCCCTTACTGCCACTTCAGATAATCCTTCTGCTGCTATAGCTTTGACATTGACTTTCTGTGCTGTTCTACCGCCGAAGATTGACTTTACTGCTGCAGTTAAAAGTCTGACTAACATCACAGCTGGTAAAGCTGCTCCAACAGCGACTCCAAGCAGGAGCCCCAGCAAAGATGCAGCTGCTGCTCCTGATACTTTTGATTTTATGATCTTACTTCTAATTCTCTTTCAGGCCTCTTTCCAAACTTCATGTTCCTCAATCTTTCTCTCTTGTTTTATTTTATTGGCTTCATCCTGTATAGATTCTGCTATTACCTTCATTTGTGAAATAACAGCCTCCATTCTTTGTCACCATGTTATCTATAGTTGTCAGCAGCTGTTTAATCTGAAAGCTGTTGCTCCTGTATTCTGATTCATATGAGTATCTACCAGTACTGGAAAGTCTTCCTGACCCTTGGCCCAGTTAACCATCTTTTATCTTCCAGTAGTTGGAGTCAATTACATGTACTTGATTTCCACACTTATCAACAAATTCCTCCAGATCCTTGTTCTTCTCTACAAACTTTTTAATGGTCTTGTGTTTGTCAAGCTCGTCACCATGAGTGAAGAGGATGACTGTGTGTTTCAGGGCTTCCTCCCCAAACCACTTCAGTATCTTCCTCACTGACTCTTTATCCTATTTGGTGTATCTTCCCACTCTCAGCACTAAGGCATGTGGACCAGGAACACACTCAGTGAGACAGGATACTATGGAATACTTCAGATCTTCCTCAGACCTTTCAGTGTCAATTATCCCTGGTGTGTCAGTTACTGTAATCTTCCTGCCATTAACATTTCCTTCCTCTGTTTGACAATTTGTGTTGTGTTTTCAAGAAAGCAGGAAACTCCAAACTTCTCTTCCCCCAGGATAACATTTCCTGTGCTGCTCTTCCCAGATCCCGTTTTTCCCAAAAGCACAATTCTTAATTCAGCAGGTGCTTTGGGAGAGAAACACAATATCAGTTACCATGAATGTTAAACATTTGTCTCAGTTTGACTGAATACTCATAACAATGTGCAAAAAACTGTCAGCCAGAGGTGTTTTAGATGATGCAGTTATTTTAATAATTATTTAGTGCAGAGCCACACAAAGCATGAGCTCATGGGAAAGAGAAAGATAGTGGGAGGTACTTTTTCATCCCCTGTTACATCTGAAGACAGATATTTCCCCTTTCTGCTTAGCCAATAAAAAACCTCATTTGCATATGTCGGTTGTTTACAATCGTGCAGAAAGTAGCATATATAGCCTATAACACCAGCAGTCAGACACCAAGATATAGAGAAACAGGATGTGCTGCAACTGCACACAGCAAAGGCCTATATGACTGTAAAAGTGCCCTTCACAGCAAGCAGAGCCCTTCAGAGTAAGACCCCCAGTCACACCTCCACCTCAGAGATTCATCAGCTGGTCTGAGTCCGGCTCACTGGATGTCAGTGTAGCTGATGCCCCAGTTACAGAATCTCTGACCATCAGTCTACGTGCTTCAGAGAGAGACAGACGGAGCACAGCTGGGAGGCCCAGACAGCAGAGCAGAAAAGCCAGTGTGGTAACTGACTCACCAGCCATGCTCTCCTATAGGTTGGTGTCTGAAGCTGCTTTGCACTGAGCGCCTATAACTGCAAGTGAATAAACGTGAAGGTTATGGTCTGTTTAAGACAAAAAGTCAGAGAACAAATAGGACAATTTGGGCTGATTCACACAGATTCTCACGTTAGCAAATATCTAGTAATAATTGTGGTGAGTTTCACATATGTCATAATTCCTTGCAAATTGTACTGTAGATAATGTGTTAAAAAACATACAATTTACAATAAAACAATATATTATTTACAGACTGTGAGCAGACTGAATATATTTATACAATATAGGTGTGTAATAAAATATGTAGTGTAACTCCTTAGTGCAAAAATGAAAGTACCAAATAAATTAATTAAAATGTTCATCCCCTGATAATTTCTTTTCTATGTGACTGAAGTTACCATCAAGTTTCTGAATGAAATAAAATCAAGTCATGTCAATTTCAGTTTTTATTTCTTTAATATATTGTTCTACAATATATTTCACAATGTGTAGTGAAATGCTTGGTTTCCCAGCTCCATTATTGTGTTTAACAGGACACAGATGTAAATTATAAAAAAAGATAAAATCGTTAATATCCATAAATAATGTACAGTCACTGACCACTTACCACCTCAGGTCTCCTGATACGCTAGTAGCTGAAGTGTCTGCAGCTGATCTCCAGCCCTCAGTTTATATTGTAGTGCCAGAGCTGCTAAACTGTTCCTCCAGTTTAAGTTGCATTTCCCAGCATGCAAAGCGACATGCCCTTGTGTTTAATGTAAATAGGTCCCCAGAGCAAAGGTGTTTAGTAGAATGGAGACAGAATTCACTGCATGCTGATTATATTCGTTCACATGAATGATTTCCCCCTGCTTATGAAAGCTGGCATAAGTGTCAAAAACCAGCAGGTCCTTTCCAGATCGAGAATTTTGCATTTTCAGAAACATTCTTTGGACAAAAACTCATTTTGGTGATAAATGTTCAAAGCGTTTAATATCATGACTCAAACATTTCATGCTATACTGCGTAGTTTAATCGTCATTCAGAAGTTTTACAATGTGTCTTATTAAAAGGCGAAAACTCACAACATATCGGAAACACTTCTCACACTAAAATTTCTAAATACTACAAAAAAATCTAATCAATGACTGTATCTCCATTTAAAGAAGCAGCCACTCCCTTCATTTTCCGTTTCCGCCCCCGCATACACGGCGCATCTGTCTCTCACGCAGAAGCCTGAGGCATTTCAGCTCTTGCAGATCGTGAAGCAAAAGTGAAAGCAAGATAAATTTTGAAAGAGATGTATTTTTTGTAATGCAATGTACTTGTAATGAAAAAAAAAATCAAACTATAATATCAAATAGATTCTCAACATTCGGAAAATCCACATCGTTGGAAACATTTTAAAAGTGAAACAAATAATAAATGCAGTAGAAAGTTCCTTTGTACTTAGGAACAGTTTGAGCTTCACGGAAATATTTTTATCTTTGCGTACAATTTATGTAAAATATTGACTGTATGTGGACGTCCTGGTCCTCCCGGGCCTGTCTCTGCTGACCTCTGGCTCTTGTGGTGTGTGGTTCCGGCCTCCCACCCTTGCTATTTAGTACATTCCGTGTTGAAAACACACGCACACAGCACACACACGCAACACACGCACACAACACACACACGCAACACACGCACACTAGCCTGCATCTCGCCTACACAATTGAGCACACATGTACATATACTTGCACGCACCCATCCAAGCACACACTAAGATTTTATATGCTTGTATAGTTGTGTTACTTTCTGCACGCTATAATTTTGTTTATTCCTTTCTGAATCTATCACTCCTTTTTTTCTTTTACCTGTCTTTTTTTCTCCTTTTCCTTCTTTTTTCCCCTCCTAATATGTCCCTCCTCTACGGCCAGCTCACCCACTGCAATGTTTTTACATGTGTTAAAACTGAAATAAATAAATAAAATTAACATAAAAAGAAATAGATCAACATGAGGGGTCTATACAGAGTTTATAGAGCCCCTCATGGTAAAGCAAACATGTTTGGCACAGCAGTGCATTCAGACCATGATTCTGCTAAAGCTGCCAGACAGGACAAAGGGATAAAAAAAAAAATAATAATAATAATATTGCCTGTATCCCCTTGTAAAGAAACAGCCAACCATTTCAAGAGGGTCTAGCCGCAGACGCCTGTAGAGTGGAGCTCCACCGGAAATACGTCACCTCCACAGGAAACACGTGATCTTTAAGGACGCAAAGTGGAGCTCCGGTTAGGTTTAGGGTTTATTGGCTGTATCGCAGAGTTGAGATTGGTGTTTCCCGTGGAAGTGATGTATTTCCGGTGGAGCTCCACTCTACAGGCGTCTACAGCTGGACCCTTCTCTCCTTTATCCATTTTTGCTATTCACTTCCACATGCACTGCACATATATCTCTCACACAGAGGCCTTTTGCATTGCAGTTATCGCAGATAGTGACGCAAAAGCGCAACCAAGTTCACATTTTTTTCTCCTTCACAAATCACACAAATCAATTATCGACTACAACATAAAGTACAACCCAAGCAGCTTACAGAACCACACAGAAAGCTACCGTCCTAAAACAGACAAACGAACATGAAATGAATACAATGCTAAAATAAATTAATACTAAGTTATTGAAAGAAATAAAAATTATTCATGTTTGTATATTCTATATTGAGTATATACACTGCTCTGAAAAATTAAAGGAACACTTTGAAAACACTTCAGATCTCAATGGGGGAAAAATCATGTTGATATCTATACTGATATGGACTGAGTAATGTGTTAGGAACGAAAGGATGACAAGTCGTTTGATGGAAATGAAAATTATCCACCTACAGAGGGCTGATTTCAGACCCCCCCGAAAATCAAAGTGAAAAAATTGATGTGGCAGGCTAGTCCATTTTACCGACATTTCATTGCGGCAACTCAAAATCGTACTCAGTATAGTTTGTATGGACCCCACATGGTTGTATGCATGCCTGACAATGTTGGGGCATGGTCCTAATGAGACCATGGATGGTGTCCTGGGGGATCTCCTCTCAGATCTGGACCAGGGTATCACTGAGCTTCTGGACAGTCTGAGGTGCAACCTGGTGGCATCGGATGGACGAAACATAATGTCCCAGAGGTGTTCTATTGGATTTAGGTCAGGCGAGCGTGGGGGGCAGTCAGTGATATTAATTCCTTCATCCTCCAGGAACTGCCTACATGGTCTTGCCACATGAGGCCGGGCATTGTCGTGCACCAGGAGGAACCCAGGACCCACTGCACCAGCATAGGGTCTGACAATGGGTTCAAGGATTTCATCCTGATACCTAATGCAAGTCAAGGTGCCGTTGTCTAGCCTGTAGAGGACTGTGCGTCCCTCCATGGATATGCCTCCCCAGACCATCTCTGACCCACCACCAAACCGGTCATGCTGAACAATGCTGCAGGCAGCATAACGTTCTCCATGGCTTCTCCAGACCCTTTCATGTCTGTCACATGTGCTCAGGGTGAACCTGCTCTCATCTGTGAAAAGCACAGGGTGCCAGTGGCCGACCTGCAAATTCTGGTATTCTATGGCAAATGCCAATTGAGCTCCATGGTGCCACGGTGCCAAACATTCACACCAGTGGCCTGCTGGAGGTCATTTTGTAGGGCTCTGGCAGTGCTCATCTTGTTCCTCCTTGTACAAAGGAGCAGATACCAGTCCTGCTGTTGGCTTAAGGACCTTCTACAACCCAGTAGTGACACTCACCGTAGCCAAATGCAAAACTAGTGAAAAAACTGTCAGAAAAGATGAGGAGGGAAAAATGCCAGTGGCCTCCACCTGTTAAACCATTCCTGGTTTGGGGGTCCTCTCATTGTTGCCCCTCTAGTTCACCTGTTAATTACAGTAATGCCAAAACAGCTAAAACTGATTAACAACCCCCTCTGATACTTAACTGACCAGTTTAATTGGCTTCATTAAAAAGTGTTCCTTTACTTTTTTTGAGCAGTGTAATTTTTAAGGACATTCTTATTTTTAAACCGCTGTGGTAACTGACTCACCACCCATGTTTTCCTATAGATTTATATCAGAAGCTGCTTTACATTATGTGGCTATAACTGCAAGTGAATAAATGTGAATATTAAAGTCTGTTTTAGGTGTAAATTCATACAACCAACAGGAAAATGTATCTGTGCTGATTCACGCAAAGCCAGGATTGTCAAAATTATTTCGAAATTGTCCTGTAGGTATTATGTTAAAACATGTATAATTTACAGTAATACAATATATAATTTACAGACTGATGTGAGCAGACTGTCATACAAAAATATAGGTGTGTAATAAAACATACAGTGTACCTTCTTAATGGAAATATTCCATCCATCCATCCATTTTCCAAACCGCTTATCCTACTGGGTTGCGGGGGGGTCTGGAGCCTATCCTGGAAGCAACGGGCACGAGGCAGGGAACAACCCAGGATGGGGGGCCAGCCCATCACAGGGCACACTCACACACCATTCACTTTCACATGCATTCCTACAGGCAATTTAGCAAGTCCAATTAGCCTCAGCATGCTTTTGGACTGTGGGGGGAAACCGGAGTACTTGGAGAAAACCCCACGACGACATGGGGAGAACATGCAAACTCCACACACATGTGACCTAGGTGGAGACTCAAACCCGGGTCCCAGAGGTGTGAGGCAACAGTGCTAACCACTGCACCACCATGCCGCCCCTAATGGAAATATTAAGCTGCATAATTCAAAGTATTAGGAACTGGTGGGCAGTGCAGCAGGTTGGACTGATGCCAGCTTTGTAAATATTTCTCTGTAATCACTTGTGTTGTTATAAATGTGCTGTGGCTTATGTCATGTATAGTGTTTAATGTTTATTGTTGTATGTAGTGTGTGTGTGTGTGTGTGTGTCTGTGTGTGTCTGTGTGTGTGTGCATGTGCTCCCACCATGTGTATTCGGAGTAAGCAGGGCGACGAGCACGGTGGGCAGTGCGAGTGCGTGTTGTTGGAGTGGTACGGGTGTAATAAACGCCATCTGGGGATTGAAACCCGGAACAGTCTCTGCTGGCTAATCATGGCTCAGCGACCCACTATTACAGGATCAAATAAGCAACTTGCTTAAAAAAAAGCTAAATGTTTATCCATCCATCTATCCATCATCCAAACCACTTATCCTTCTGGGTTGCGAGGGGGTCTGGAGTCTATTCCGGAAGTTACGGCACAAGGTGGGGAACAACCCTGGATAGGGGGCCAGCCCATCGCAGGGCACACTCACACACCATTCACTCACACATGCACTTCTATGGGCAATTTAGCAACTCCAATTAGCCTCAGCATGTCTTTGGACTGTGGGGGGAAACCGGAGTACCCGGAGGAAACCCCACGACGACATGGGGAGAACATGCAAACTCCACATGCATGTTACCCAGGTGGAGACTCGAACCTGGGTCCCAGAGGTGTGAGGCAACAATGCTAACCACTGCTGAATGTTTATCCAGTGATAATTTCTTTCATGTCTGACTGACTTTACCATCAAAATTTTGAATTAAATAAAATTAAATCAGGCCATGTTTTATATGTTAAATTCATAGTCATATTCATTAAAGTGTGTTTTGAAATGTATTCCAGCTCCATTACTGTGTTTATTAACAGGACACAGACATAAATTATACATAAATTATTATAAAAAAATATAAAATAATTAATATTAAAAATATGCATAAGTGACAATCACTCGCTGCATTGGGTCTCCTGATACGTCTGCAGCTGATCTCCAGCCCTCAGGTTATACCGTATGGCCAGAGCTGCTGACCTGTTCCTCCAGTAAATCACATTTCCATTTATGCAAAGCAACATTCCCTTGTGTTTAATGTAAATAGATCCCCACGGTGAAAGTGTTTAGCAGGGTAGTTCAACTTCATGCTGAGTACATTTACAGTACATGAATGATTTCCTCTTGCTTATGAAAGCTGGCATAAGTGTCATTGACAGCAGTTTTTGCCAGGTCTGTTTTCTGTCTTTACGCCATATTTTTCCATCCCATCCCCCTCGTTCTCTCCATTGTGTGGCTTTAATGAGCCACACCTGTTACTTGTTTACTCTTGCCTCTCGTTACAGCCCTTGTGTGGATCAGCCCAGGTGTCTCTCCTCTGCTCCCTCATTAGTGACGTATATAGTGCCTCCATGTCTTGAGCTCCCCAGTCCAGTCATTGATGCTGTGCCCTGTGCCCTTTTTGAGCCCTCATGGTCCATTTCCTTTTGCCCTGTCTATACTTTAATTTAAAACCCCTTTTGGTTTTCCCCATGCCTGGCTTCGCCTCCATTGTTGCCTTTGATGTGACATGTTCTAGGCTTTTCATCCCACCACTCAATGGTTTTATAATAAGGTTTTGTTTCGTTGGCACCACCAGTTGGTAGTTTTACAAAGTTTAACAGTGAAACAAAGAATAAATTCATTACTGTAAAAACGCAGATAATCAGCAAACTTCAGAACATTGCTGGTTGAGTTTACAGCGGTGGAAAGTTCCTTTGTGCTTAAGGACAGTTTGCACTTCACAATATTTTATCTTTGCAGGCAAAGATTTAAAATAATGATTGTATCTCTAAAGAAACAACCACTCTCCTCCTCATCCATGTTTGCCATTCACTTCCACATGTACAGCTCTTCTTGCACACTGTGAATCTCTAAAGAAACAACCACTCTCCTCCTCATCCATTTTTGCCACTCACTTCCACATGTACAGCTCTTCTCGCACACTGTGAGGTCCAGCCCACATGCGAAGCTCTGTTGTAGATGTTTGCTCATAGCATTAAACTGGGAGAAACAATTTGCTCATTGCGAGGTTTCGTTCTGACTATGTCAGACAATATAGTGTTATTATTCCGGATTCTTACCTGGCTGCATGTCCTCCTGTTAGCCCTTGTGTGCCTGCTCTCCCAGTGGCTCTTACTCACGTGAGTGCTGATCCCAACCCCCGTCCAGGTGTGCCTGAGTGTCTGGCTTTCCCATGTCATCACGAGTGTCTGCCTTTACCCTCCCTCCCCTGGTTAGATCACCCATAGCTCTTTCACACCAGGGTCGTTGCCTGTACCGAGCCTGAATTCCTGCCTGGACCCTGCATTCACATTAATGAAAACTGTGGTACCAGGCTGATGCTTATTTTTCCGGCCCCTTAAAGATGGCTGGGCCAGAATTGTCAGTACATGATGTCAGGAAGGAGGATTAGAGTTGTCAGCGTGGAAAACAAAACTTCATGAAACAATGCGGAGGAAGTTGAAAAAGAGTTAAATAAAACCGGTGCTGGCCGCCCTAAAAACAAATATGGACCTATTTTGGAAATCATGTATAGCTTCGGCCCTATCAGAACTGTATTCATTTCCTGCTAATATTAACCAAATTTTACTGCTTTTGCTGCTTCACCATAAAAAGCATTTTAAAGTGTTTAAAGTTAAACTGGTGGGAGGTGCTGACTTTTATAGAGGAATCTACAGTATAGTTGGTAAGCAATTAAGTTTCTGTCTGTCTGTATACTTAATGCTACTTAATTAATCCATTATAAATAAAAGTCCTGGAGCATATGAGTCCAGATTAGGGCTGGACGATTTATCAATTTCAAATCGAAATCGCGATTTTAAACAACGCGATCTGGGAAATTGCTTGGAGGATGCATTGCTGGGACTGTTGTACTTCTTGTGGACTCTGTCTGTATGAGATCAGCAACAATTTGACAGCTGGTAGCCATTTTGTTTCTAATTTGACAGCTGCTTGATGCCGCGAGTCGGCTCCTTAAAGTAAATACTGTGTGTCTCTACGCACATGTGCTACAGTCTAATCAATTGCATTCTGCATGGCTCGCTCATTTTGCTTTCAACCCCATCGGTGTCGGAACTGGGTGATTCCTCATAAAAGTTTGCTGGTTAAATGCTTTTTTCAACCTAACAATGAAATAAAACACTGCTAAATACCGCTAAAGTTTATCTTATTCTTCTTCTTTAAACATGTTGGTTGAATATAATGAGTTTAAGTGCTTTTTGAAAGTGCCGGGACGTTTGTGCTTACTCCTAACAGCATGTGGGACGTGTATGCGCTAGCTTACATTCATCCTGCTATATGCTTTATATTCCTTAAAATGTAACTAAAAATAATACATTAAAAATACATGTAATGCATTTTTATTCTATTAAAGTTTAACAAGCCCCCAAACCATATGGGCCCCTATCAACAACAAGTGTCACAAGCATGTCCATTACCATACATGGATATAAGCCCTGGGCAAATCAGAATAAAGTGATACGCCCCATCCTGCTTATGACATCATAAACGAGAACCCATAGTAAGCTCCACCCACAAATAGGTACCACTTAACCTCTCAGATCAAAAGGTCCCGGATCAAAAGTTCTTTTATCTGGTACTGATGTATGTGAATGATGACAGGACGCAGCTTCTGTCCCGGGGTTAGCTTGGTTGACAGTGAGCGATGGGCTCTGTTGATCTCCTTTGGATTTGGTAATGTCTCTTTCCTGAAAACTTCGCATAACAATGCTGAAAAAAATTCTGTAGGGCGCCCACCTTCTATAGATTCCGGCACAGTAAAAACACGCAAGATTTGTTGCCTGCTCCGGCCTTCTAGGTTTATTACCTTAGCCATGAGCTTGGAGTTGTTTTCACTAAGACTAGAGTCCATTGCAGACCGGACTTGGTCTAGTTTAGTTTCTAATGAACTAAAAGTATTTCTAAAGTCAGTCGCGAGTGCCTCTCTGTGCTGATCAAGAGGCGAGGAGATATCGTCCATCGTTATCCGTTTTGGTGCTGCTAAAATCTGTTAATTATATAAATGTGTAATAATCTTCTTAAATAAACAGCAACACAGTCCTTTCCAACTTTTACGAACGCCTTCCTACCCTGATCTTAGTTTTATTTTCCTACTCCGATCTTTGTGACTCTAAACTGTCCCCTATGAGCCTGGGCAGATAGGAAGTAATAGTCCTGTCAACCAAGGGAACATACTGAACTTAAACGTGATACATATAAATATAAATAAAATAATAAAGTGCTCTAACTGATAATGAATAAATAATAATAAAATTTTTCATTCAACTTAACATAATATATATATATTAGTTTTATATTACAATGTATAATAGTCCTATATAACAAAAATCAGTGGAATAATGTGTACATTAAATATGGTTACATAACGTAAACCGGTTTACTTTAAAATGTCAACTACAAAAAGAAGATTCCATTTGACGTTTGTTTCACTTTTAAGCAATTTATACGACATCTAAGTGCTTTTCTGGTTACATTAGGCTCTTGTACAGCATTTTAAGCCAATAATTGTACGGCAAACCGGAAATAAGAATTGATGCAATATTCAATATTCATGAACTGTGGTGTGGCCACCAATATGTGTGACTATATAAAACGCTGTGAACTCATACTTTCATTTTTACAATTGTCTGTAGAACTGAAGCTTTCGAAGGTCATTTGGAAAAGGTGAGTTTGTTTAATGAAAAAGGCAAATATACCGTACAAACCGTAGGCTAGTAATCCTAATAACTCGTTCAGTTTGTCCGTCTGTGGAAATATTTTAATATATTTTTAACTGATAGCTACTGTTGTTCTCGAATCATGTTATTCCCAGGAGACTCATGCAGATGTATAGGATATGTACAATTTTGTATTAATATATAAGAACTTATTCTAGCAATTATATAACTGGGAAATCACAAATGTATTCATATTTTACCGTTTATCACTGTTGTCTGTGTGACTAAAATGCTTTTGAACTTCTTTCACTTTCACAATCATCTATAAGAACTGAAAAAAGTGATTTTGTCTAACAAATACAGTGTTTTCCCTAGGTTTACAGCTTGGGGGGGGGGGCAAACGGACATGGGTTCATGTGTTTTTTTTAATGACAGCAGTCAATATAACAACTGAACTAAACATCAGAACATTTCTTTTTATGACAGTTACCCACAAAGTGTGCAGCTTTGTCACTGCAGTGCATCTTTCTGGGCTTCTGGAAGAACATTTCTAGAGCCTCTTGATATGAGAAGTCAGAGACGTCTGGCTATACTTTATCTTCAGGACTTAACAAACACGTACGTGCCAAACCGTAGTGATGGACAAAATGACGCTTTCGGACCATTTTGCTATTTTTTTCTGTCAACACTAGATGGAGCTCTCTATTCAAAAAGGGGCTCAAAGTATCCCGAAAATGAAACAAAAGCTCCACGTCTACCAAATAGCATTTCGCATTTCATAAGTCTGAGATAGAAGATGAGCAGGTCATTTTAGCCATCGGAAAGCTGCAGCCTCCCTTCCTCCTATCCTTTCTTAATTCTCTGTGGATTATTACCAGAGTTGGGTAATTCAGGTCCAGAGAGTGTGCTCATCTGTGTGTGACAATGCATAGGCCTGTTCTATAGGAAAGGTAACCTTAAATGACTTCTGTTGTGATCTGGCACTGTATAGAAAATAAAATAAAATTAACTTGACCTTCAAGGGGGGCAGGAGGTGCCGTTGGGGGGACAGGGCGCCCCTTAATATAATGGTAGGGGAAACACTGAAATATCTATAGAATATATCTCAGTAGCATGCAGAAAACTCCATAAGTAGTTCATTTACTGGGTTTGTGAAAAGTCCTAGTCAACAATGTGAATTGAAACACCTTTGGCTAGAATGAACAGTTACCAACCTTCTCTGGGGATCTTCCTAGGGAACTCATAAATGTGAAGAAAGATTTCAGCAGCCATATCAATATAATAACTTAGGCTCAATTCTAGAAATTATTTAACTATTAAATATCCACTGTACTTATTGTTAGGTTTGGGGATTGGATGGGCGAGCAGGAAGCAGGGAAAGACCAGGCGGGCAGGCAGGATCTTCGGGAAAATGTGGGTTTATTTGGGAACGGGAGAGCCAGGGCAGACCGTGACGAACTGACATCAACTAACATTAACTAACATTAAATAATTAACTAACATTAATGACAAGTCTGGGGAAGACGGACTCAGACGTGAACTAAATACACAAGACAAGCCGAAAATAACAGGAAACAGCTGGGCATGATCGGGGAAGCAGACATGGATGATCAGGGGGCACGGCACACACGAGGATCGGACGAGCTGGCCATGACAGAACCCCCCCCAAAGGAGCGCAGCGACGAATGAGACGAGGCTGGGGATACAGGATCTGGAAGACAAGAACAAGACCATTAACGGGGAACAGGGAACAGAACGGACAGACAAAACAGGCACAAGGGCAGAAACCAGGACAGGACCTGACACAGAACAGGGAACGCAGACAGATGAGGAAAGGGGACACAGAGGGAACAGGCAGAATGAAAGGGCCGGGAGTCAACATGGGAGACACAGAGGGACAAGGAGCAGAGGCAGGAGGAGCAAAAAGAGGAGGAACAAACACAGGAGGAACAAAGACGGGAGGCCAGATGGGAAAGGCTGGGGAAGAAAGGGGAGCCCGAGGAAGCCTCAGCGGGCGACGGGCAGCAGCTGGAGGGGCTGCAGGCAACCGGGAGGCCGGAGCAGGAGGGGACCTCGGAGGGGCTGAGGAGACAGGCCGAGGGACAGGCAAAGGGGATGAGGAAGGAGTCGGAGGTGGCACCAGGGGAAGCAAAGAGGAAGCCGGAGGGGACACTGGCAGAGGTAAGGAGGGAGGGGGAGCCGCAGCAGGCGACGGCGTAGCCACAACCAGCCAAGGCGACGTCGCCTGACATGCCAGAGAGGGGGGACCCACAGGCAACGGATGAACACCAGCGGGGGAACCCGCAGGCAAACGACGAGGCGTCGGAGGCGGAACCGAGGCAGGGTGACGAGGCGTCGGAGGGGAACCCGCAGGCGACCGCCGACCCAGAGCCCAAAGACCCGCAGGCGCCCCCCGAGCCCCAGCCAAGGCAAGCGAGGGCGAGCCAGGGGGCAGGGCGGGTGGGGCCCCAGACTTTCGCCTGTGTTCTCTCCCCTTCCGGGACCCAGACATGCAAAGTTCAGGCCGGGGTCAACCTCTTCAGGGCGAGGGAAGAGGAGTCATCAGGGAGGTCCCCGAGGCGTCTCTTTCGAGCTCCTCCTCCTCCAAGGAGGAAGGAGCGACGGTCAGCTTGTCCAGGACCTCCTTGGGGACTGGAGCTGGGCAGAACTGGAGTAGCGTCAGGGACTGGGACTTGGGCCACAGGGACAGTGATCACAGAGGCGGGCGGAGCCACGGGCGGAGGCAGAGGGGTCTCAGGCAAAGCCGTGGTCGGAGGCAGCAGGGCCTCAGGCGAAGCTGCGGGCGGAGGCAGAGGGGCCTTGGGCGGAGCCACGGGCAAAAGTGGCAGCCCGGGCGGAGCCGCAGGTGGAGATGGTAGCTCGGGTGGAGGCGGCAGCTTATGCAGTGCCGCAGGCGGAGGCGGCAGCTCGGGCAGTGCCACTGGTGGAGGCGGCAGCTCGGGTGGTGCCGCAGGCGGAGGTGGCAGCTCGGGTGGTGCTACAGGCACAGCGGGCAAAAGCCGGGACCTCCAGAGTGGGCAGTGCTGCAGGCGGAGGCGACACTGCAAGTGCCTCAGAGACGGGCGGAGCAGCAGGCGGAGGCGCTGCCTCAGGCAGTGCAGCAGCCCACCACTCGGACCCAGCAGGGGGCACCATTCTCCGTAACTGGAACAGCCTCCTCAGGTGCTCTGCTAATTTCTCTACGTCGCCTTGAGGAGAGGCGGGAGTGTATGTGGCAAAGTCTCGCTGGAGCTGTGTGGCGAGCTGGCGGGGAGTCCTGTTTGGCCGGTTCTTCCATTACCTTCCAGTAAAGTCCCTGGAGGGTGAAGAACTGTTCGGCGAGCGTCTAGGCAGAACTTGCCGTGGTCCGTGCGGGCCCTACCCTCGCCAGCTCGATCACTGCCAGGTGGAGGATCGGGAGGGGTTCAGAAGCGACGAGGGAGGCAGTCCCTAGGAAGATCGTTGGATCCTCTCCTGAACTCCCCTCTCTCCGCTTCTTTCTCTTCCTCTGGCTTTTGGCTGTCTGCGGAGGTCGGGCCATTTCCGAAGCGACGGATGGCGGCTCTGCAATCCTCTCGCAGTGCAGTGCGACCAGCTGAGCTCTCCTCTCAGACATGTGCTGCACCAGAAGCCGGAGGTTCTCACGCACAACCTCCGCTAAATGCGCGTCTTCAGCATGGGACATTCCCTCCAAGATGTCCCTGCTGCGGCTGGCTAATCTCCTTGCCTCTAGGTCATCTGAGACCTCCGGCTGGTCCAGCCAGTAAAGGACCATGTTAATTAGACCGACATAGACGTCATCGGTCAGTGGGGGTACCTTCTTATAGAGACTTCTCATTCTTTACAAGGGATTGGATGGGCGAGCAGGAAACGGGGAAAGACCAGGCAGGCAGGATCTTCGGGAAAACATGGGTTTATTTGGGAACGGGAGAGCCAGGGCAGACGGCGACAAACTGACATCATCTGACATCAACTAACATTAACTAACATTAACTAACATTAATGACAAGTCAGGAGAAGATGGACTCAGACGTGAACTAAATACACAAGACAAGCCGAAAAAAACAGGAAACAGCTGGGCATGATCGGGGAAGCACACATGGATGATCAGGGGGCGTGGCACACACAAGGATCGGACGAGCTGGACGTGACACTTATATGTCACAGTATATCAAAACACAGTATATTTTAAATGAGCAAACAAGTTTATTTTAATGTACCAGATACAAATACAGAAGAATCCACTTGTCAAGTGTTTTACTTTAAGGCAGTTTATAAGATAATGTGTATATGCCTTCATGTTCATAGCACAGCGTTTTAAGCCAACGACTGTATGGCAACTCTAAAATGAGATTTGTTGCAATATTTGCTGTGGTGTGGCCACAGTAATCTGTGTGATTAAAATTCTGATGTAAAAAAAAAAACGGATGGCTGTCTGTCTATGCTGGACTACCTCCACCTCCCCATTTCCCCCACCCGTTGCAAGTCGTGTCATTTTTGTACGGTGTAGTGACCATGTGCTTATGTTGCTGAGGTGTTTTTTTCGGTTCCTACAATGTCCTCCCCACTGGAGTACAGTCTGGGGGCTGTTTTTTTATTCTCCTCCTCTCTCCTCATGTTATTCTGTTTCTTTTATTCTCTCTGTTTGCCCCTGTCTCCCGACCGGTCTACCCCCTACTATGATGTTTGTGTATATGTATGGTCGGGTAGATGGCCAGTTTTTCGCTGGTACTTGTGATTAGTGACATGGTCTATTGCAACAGCAATAAAGGGTTCTCATCATCATCATCATCATCATCATCATCAAAAAAAACCTATTAACTCCTAAATTCACTTTCACAATTGTCTGTAAAGAGGCAGCGTTTGTGGGCCATTTGGAAAAAGTGAGTTTGTTCACAAAGATATACAGACACGGAGTGGGACTAATTTTCAGCCCAGAATTTTTATGCCAAAGACCAGGGCCCACTTTTTTGATATCGGTGACTCTTAGCATCTTACAAAGACTCTAAAGGTATATGTCATGGAAGGTATTTGTTTTCCTATGTATGTTTCCCAAACAGTCGCATAAGGGAGATTTTTATGCAAAATTGCTCAAGGGAGAGCTTCTTAAGTGCAAACTTAATACGCACTGGAACACCGGATTGGTTGACATCGATGGCTGGAGAATTGATTATTCCCTCCATGCAGCAACTGCTTGGCTTGAGAGAAAGTGACGTTCTTTATAAATATGACACTGCAGGAATGCTTCAAAATATCGCATTAATCAGAACTGGGGTGAACCTACAAATAAAATACACAATTAACAAATTGAATCATCTAACTGTAAATATGGCTTTTGCTGAATGGGTGCATGAACCCACCTCCCCAGACTGTAGTATCACCAGTTTATGGTTATTTGTGTTATAAAACTCCTGCATGCACCAATATATGTGCATGTCCTTCATATTGGAATGAGCAATGACACAATAGCCGAAAGAAAAGCTATTATTGCGTTACTGTCTCAATATAAAATAATGTCTTATGTGTTTCAGTATTACCTACTAAGGACTATTCCAGGGCGATTTTTTGGGGAAAATATGAGAGACTTGCATTAAAATGAACCTGCAGTGTTGGCTTTTATTAACCTCATGAACCAAAGTTTTGATGTACTGTGACTTTGGTGCATTTAGAGAGGTGTGTGCATTCCAGAGGCATCGGAAATAGGGGGAATGCAGTATCGGCAGAACTCCCCCTTCCTTCCCAATTAATAAATAAATACATAATCAACAGTACGTTCCTTATCTTCATTATGAATCCGCACATTACTGAGGCCAATTCGCTGCACAGAGCGCAAGGATGAAATCTAATGAAGATTGTAGTCATGTATCAGACAAAATAATGTTACCATATAGACCAGTCATTTTTTAATTAAGTGATGTTTGGTTATGAAACTGTACCCTTAATGATTTCAGTCTTATTTTAAATGAGCAGTATGAGTCGATAACAGTGATAAGAGACTAAGAGAGACTCAGACCATCTTCACGGAAGATATACTTAATTAAAAATGTTTCCGGAAACACAGTGGAGCTGTAAGAGAATTAAGGTAGAACTTATGAACGACGTAGCATTAAGGGACTTAAATACTAAGGGGTAACGAGACTAACACTGGACAGATGAGGCTAATTAACAGACTGAGAAAACAAATGAAAACTAATTAACTCAAAGGAACTAAAACAGGGAAACTAAAAACTAAGCAAGGAACAGGGAAACAGAATCTAACACTGGGGAATTAGGCAGGTAGGAACACAAGCAGGGGCACAAGGAACGAAACCAAAACCAACTACAAAATCACCAGACACAGGAACTAGAAAAACTCACACAAATGAAACACTAGGGAATGAAATACAAACACAGAGGAAGCAGGATTTGAACACATGACAAAGGGATTTGCAAGTAGTCACATGCTCAACATGTTGAGCCATGCGGCTGACAGAAAACAAGGGAGACAAAGACTGACAAGAGGGACAGGATGGCCAGCGATGCCTGCTGGCCAAACGGGGAAGGGACACAAAAGACTGAGACAACAGGGGCGGAATCTGACAGTTAAGAAGGTTTCAGGAAACTGGGCCCATCCAATTTTGTCTTTGTTCTGGGGGAACTTTCATAAATGATGCTACAGTTTAAAGACTTATTGAGTTGAAATTATCCCGATAAATTACTCAATATTTCAAGAAGAAAAAAATAAATAAATAGCATATGTAAATAAATAATCGCATATTGAACTGGGGTGGCTTTCCCAAAAGTTTTGTTACGCTAAATAGTTTATCTATTACTTAAGATTGATTACACTGCACAACAATTTTTTTTAAGTTTTTCTTCCTGAAAAGTTTTTGCTGATCGTGACAGGTACCTGGAGGGAATGCAAAAATATAGTTTTGGTTTTGTTGTTTCACATAGGAAATAGACAGTTAACTGTTTACTGGCAATAACGTATTTAATCGCATTTATGTTTCACATATGCTATTGTGTTTACCATAGTTAGAAATGTATTGCTCTTGATTTTCATTTGTATTCAATGTCAGGTGCATCACATTGCAGTGTTAAATAGTAGTCAGCAGAAATATTTGTATCTGGTGACAGCATTCCTGCAGTCCCGAACCCAACAATTCGGCTTTGCTTTTGACAGATCCAAATCTCTGACCAGGTCATTTAATTCCGACTGTGTTATGAGATGTGGATCGCCTGATGAGTATGGTTCAAAATCCGGATCATTGTCCCTGCCAGTTCCTGCATTGCAGTTTCTTCATCTGGCTTATCTAAGGTCCATTCCTCTGGTGGTTTCGGAATTGGAAGACTGTGGTCATGTGGCACAGGTCTCATTGCTGAAGGCAGATTAGGGTATTCAATTGGCTTCATGTTTTTGGCAGAGAAACCAGACACATTAGTCAAACAGAAGTAACAGTCTGTTACCTGGTCTTTCTGTTCTCGCCATATCATCGGGACAGCAAACGACATTGTCTTTCAAGTGCTTCTGAGCCAGGCATGTCGCACAAGAAATGTGAGGCGGCAATTGCTTGTCTTGATCACCTATTTTACAGCCGAAGCACAGATGATATGCTTTATTCACAAGAGCAGTCATTGAGCATCTTTGAGGCGCAAGCGTATATTCGCTACAAATGTAGCAGTGGACGAGAGGGTAGCCTCCCTTCGCCTTCGGGTGGGGGGACGGGTCCTGACTGTTGTTTGTGCTTATGCGCCAAACGGCAACTCAGAATACACACCCTTTTTGAAGTCCTTGGAAGGGGTGTTGGAGAGCGTTCCTACTGGGGACTCTCTTGTTCTTCTGGGGGACTTCAATGCTCACGTGGGTAATGACAGTGAAAACTGGAGGGGTGTGATTGGGAGGAATGCCCCCCCCAATCTGAACCCGAGCAGTGCTTTGTTATTGGACTTCTGTGCTCGTCATGGATTGTCCATAATGAACACCATGTTCAGGCATAAGGGTGTCCATATGGGCACTTAGCACCAGGACACCCTAGGCCGCAGTTCGATGATCGACTTTGTAGTCGTCTTGGACACTCGAGTGAAGAGAGGGGCGGCGCTGTCAATTGATCACTACCTGGTGATGGGTTGGCTCCGCTGGTGGGGGAGGAAGCCGACCAGGCCTGGCAGGCCCAAGCGTATAGTGAGGGTCTGCTGGGAACGTCTGCCGGAAAGCCCTGTCAGGGAGAGTTTCAACTCCTACCTCCGGCAGAACTTCTTCCATATCCTGGGGGAGGCGGGGGACATTGAGTCCAAATGGGCCATGTTCCGTGCCTTGATTGTAGAGGCAGCTGACCGGAGCTGTGGCCATAAGGTGGTCGGTGGCTGTCGCAGCGGCAATCCCCGAACTTGATGGTGGACACCGGTGGTGAGGGATGTTGTCAAGCTGAAGAAGGAGTCCTATCAGGCCTTTTTGGCCTGTGGGACTCCAGAGGCAGCTGACGGCTACCGGCAGGCCAAGCGGGATGCGGCTTTGGTGGTTGCTGAGGCAAAAACTCGGGTGTGGGAGGAGTTTGGTGAGGCCATGGAAAATGACTTCCGAACAGCTTTGAGAAGATTCTGGTCCACCATCCGGCGTCTCAGGGCGGGGAAGCAGTGCAGCATCAACACTTGGAATACTTCGAAGACCTCCTCAATCCCACCGACAGGCCTTCCAATGAGGAAGCAGAGTGTGGGGACTTGGGGGTGGACTCGCCTATCTCTGGGGAGGAGGTTGCTGAGGTGGTTAAAAAGCTCCTCAGTGGCTGGGCCTCGGGCATGGATGAGACTCGCCCAGAGTTCTTCAAGGCCCTGGATGTTGCGGGGCTATCTTGGTTGACACGCATCTGCGGCATCGTGTGGACATCAGGGGCAGTGCCTCTGGACTGGCAGAGCGGGGTGGTGGTCCCCCTCTTTAAGAAAGGGGACCGGAGGGTGTGTTCCAACTATAGGGGGATCACACTCCTCAGCCTCCCTGGTAAGGTCTATTCGGGGGTTCTGGAGAGGAGGGTCCGCCGGATTCTCGAACCTCGGATTCAGGAGGAGCAGTGTGGCCTTGTTCATGAGTGAGGGAACAATGGAACGGGAGATCGACAGGCGGATCGGTGCGGCGTCAGCAGTGATGCGGGCGCTGCATTGCTCTGTCATGGTGAAGAAGGAGCTGAGCCTAAAGATAAAGCTCTCGATTTAACAGTCGATCTATGTTCCTACCCTCACCTATGGTCATGAGCTGTGGGTAGTGACCGAAAGAACGAGGTCGTAAGTGTAAGCGGACCAAATGGGTTTCCTCCGCAGGGTGGCTGGGCTCTCCCTTAGAGCTCAGTCATTCCTCTCGGCAGGAGGATCTGGAACAGATCCGCATAACTGGTCTGGATCGGAGTCCACTTGCACAGCAGGACGGATTCAAAACAGTTAAAGATCACTGGATCCAGGCCAGACTCTACAGCCTTACAAATAACATGTTAAATATTAGGAAATTTAATAATTACTTTCTGGTCTTATGTAATGTTTTTTGTATATATTAAATAAAACTTACATTAATCAAATCAAGCCTATTTTTTAAGGTCATGGAATCTTACATTATATAAATATATTAATTAATAATTATTTGTGATTTGTAATTAATATTTATTTCATCCTCTCCACCTATCTGCCTACCTACATATATATTGTTGGATGTAAGTAATTTTATTAAGATCATTAGTTACACAAAGTTATATTATTTAAGATCAGATGTACATTTTGAGTTCACAGTTCAATTTTATGTTATATAAACTGAACAAATTTTAGAAGACTGGGATTAATTATTTTAAATGAATTCAATAGCACTCATGTTCAGTCTACTTAAATCTAATTTGTATGTGGAGTTGCAATTTATCTATGAATTTTAATTATCTAGTACTGAATCATTTTGCTACCTGAGAAGACGTTCTACATACCTACCCGGGTGGGCCGCCTCAAATTGGGACCCAAGTACTGCCATGCAGCAGGTGACGCCCCAGCACCACACCAGCCCCAATCCCCAACAGGCCTGACACTATTAGCTCTCCGAAGGTTTCGACTCGCCCGGGGATGAGGCTCGCGAGGGCTTTGCTCCCCCATCCACTTTATGATGCATGCAGTCTACCTGTGGGCGGCTGCAGCGGAGCTACTCCTGTGGAGAGCAGAAGGGTGTCGTGTCTGTTTAGACTGAGCTGCTGTGAAGTGTTTTATGATGACTGGAGTGCCAGTCCCACCACCAACCTCCGAAAATTTTTTCCCTGCAAGTTGAAGATCCACTCGCAGGTCCAGATGCAGTTTAACGTCAAACCCAGGACAGTAGCTACTGTACTATAATATACACTCAGTACTCTACAGCAAATAATAATGTAAATATAAAATCATAACAGTTTAGAATAAAAAGTGATACATCCATTAACATCCTGCTACATCCTCATTTAGTCGTCTTTCGATTGGTGTATATAATTTACTATGAACCTATAATAATAACAGCAATAATAATAATAATAATAAAAACCCAAGTAACATACAAATTTAGGAGGGGCCACAGGGGGGCCATGCATGTTGTCACAGTGACATTGTATTATATATTGATCATAATACTACTTCATAAATATAAATGTATTAAAAAAGACAGGTATCTGTCGCCTTATGTCTGATCGAGTAGCGACTGATTGCATTTACGCCTATTATTATTATTATTGCTGTTATTATTATTTACATTTATATATATGGGCAAAAACTTTGTGTGCTGGAAACAGGTGAAACAAACAAGCTCTTAACGGACTCTTAATGCAGGGATGTTGGGTGGTCGAGTCGTTTCAGCTGGTTACATTTTTTTTTCTGTTGTTAACTTATTATTCTTGTAGAAGCAAGACAGTCTAAACAAGAGATGAGAGTGAATATTTGTATAAATTGTGAAATGTAACTGCAAAGCTTTAGTGGCCCACCCGGAATTCTCCGGAGCCTCCTGACTGGCAACTCCGGCCTGAATATATCTATATTTCAAATGTGTGCAATGTCTAGTAAACCGCATAACTTGTTCACGTTTAGTCATTTTGTGAAAAGTTCAGCTGAATGATGGTGCATGAGGCCTGTGAATTTAGAAATGGAAGTTTCCGATTTTCTCAAAACATTGGGCATAGTAGTAATATATTGTAAGTAGCCCAAAGAACGAACATGTTGCTGTGAATAAAATAAAAAACATCATATAACTACCGTATTTTTCGGACCATAAGGCGCACCGGATCGTTAGGCGCACCATAAATAGCTGTGTCAATTTTCATAAACAAGGCGCACCGGATTGTAAGGCGCATCAATTAAGCGAGACAAAGCGGCCAGATAAGTCAAATATTACTCAATTTATTTATTATAAAGTCAATAATTTCAATAACTCAACATTTTTCAGTTTTAATTCATGAAATACGAAATTAACTGAATAATTTCAAAAACTCAAAAATGTTCAGCTGTAACTCCTAAAATACAAAACAATACACATACTTGTCAGTTCATTCCTCTTCCGCAAATCCTTCAAAATCTTCACCATCAGTGTCTGAGTTAAACAGTTGCGTGATTGCGGCATCAAGCAGACCCGCATCCCTCTTCTCCTCATCCGAGTCAGTCTCATTGCTGTTACTTGGTTACTTGTTACTTAATATTAAATTCTCTCGCAGCTGCTGTCATGATCGCGGGCAGGGACAGCAGCGATCGTGCGGGTAGGCGGGTAAGGAACAGGCAAACAGATTGGAATCAGGGCAAACTAGGGGTTTTAATATGGGAACTGGGAGCAGGGAACATCAGACGCAGAAAGACCACAATGACGGTTCAGGGGAACAGGTAAGACCAGGACTTAAATAGGACGTGACTAATCAAAATAAGCAGACACAGATGGGTACGATCGGGGAAGCACACGTGGGTAATCAGGGGGCGTGGCACACACGAGGAGCGGACGAGCCGGGCATGACAGCTGCTCCATTTCCATGTTGATCTGCGTGACTGATGGCCTTAAGCTTGAATTCCGCTTCGTAAGCATGTCTCTTCACAGGAGCCATTTTGGGGTCATTAAATACACACGACAATGTTACGGTAATTATTATGTCAAAACATAATGTGTATTACTCCGCGAGGCGGCAAAATCCCATGGGCAAAATACTCAGCGGCACAGCTAGGTCCGTAAACACAGCTGGAAGTGATACACAAGGTGCACCGGAATATAAGGTGCACTGTTGATTTTTGACAAAAATATAGGCTTTTAAATGCGCCTTATGGTCCGAAAAATACGGTAATATGTGCCAGCAAGCTGTGTTGAGGGGCCGAAATTATATGCTTTCATGGGGCCCAAACTCTCTAGCAGCACCCCTGGTACTAGCACTTCTTGAAAATTTGTACATTGGTAGAAATGTGTGTGACTCAGCCAGTTAGGACTGCCTGTAATTGGCCGGTTGCTAATCCTGTGATGGCTTAAGTGTTTTTCCGCACTGGAGCCTTAAGCAATAGTCTTAACCCTAGTTTCACCAAGGAGTGGCTGATAATGTTTTCTAAACTGTGTCACTTTGGATTAAACCATCTGGTAAATAAATGTCATTTATAATTTGTTGTTAAATGTAATTTGCGTTTAAATGGATGAGGAAAATACAATGCATTCATTGAACAGGTCTGGAAGTTGGTGTTTGGAAAATGGGAGGCAGCAGCAGTACTGAACTTGTGGTGGAACAGGAGAGGAGACCAGAGCTCCTTAAAGACCCATGGAGGAATGTTGAGTGGAACCCTAGGTATGAAGCCTGTTTTTGTTCAATATAATCAACTGACTTGTTTTTTTACTAGTATCACATAATTTGAGTATTAATAAAAGAGTCTGACTTGTTTGTGCGAATGCTGGCGCGAACTGACTGCCGCTGCTCGCCGGTAAATTCTAACCTTTGATTTCTAATTCTAACTCTGGTAATTTGTTTTATGTGCATTTGGTCTCCACTGGAAGAGTTATTTTTCTGATTTTACTGATCTTACTTTTTTGCAAGACCGATGTTTTAGCCCACCTGTTCTGTTTGGGCTATTGAGTCTTCCCTGGATCTAGATCTGCCCACTGGGCATTTAAGTTGTCCGAGTCCTCGCCCACAATGTGGATCAGTTGCATTTTTACCTGGTTTGTGTTTATCTGGACTCCACTGTCGCTTGTTTTCCAAGCTGCGACGGGGTCTGCCCCAGTATTCAGCGGCTGAGCTACTCCAACTGCGTTTCCACCTGTCTGAGCATTTGCTGACTATTCTGCAGCTTTATCCGGACATCGCTTTCTGCCCTCGCCGGAAATACATTCACTGTGGGTCCCGCAGGGGTTTCCAGACTGACCCCTCGAAAACAATAAACTCCATCTAATCCAGCTCCCATCATCCTCCACATAACTCCAGCAGGACTGTCGACCACAGTGTGCTAGCAAGCCTAGCTCGGTCGACTGACACTTCTACTCTACGTGAAACTTCAACTGTCAACTTCGGTCTGTTAAACATCCGCTCACTTAAGAGCAAGGGACATCTCATCCAGTAGCTCGTGATCGACAGTCAGTTGTGTCTAACTGAAACATGGCAACTACCTGATGACTTTTCTCAGCTTAATGAATCTACTCCTGTGGGGTTTGCTTACATCTCTGAACCCCGTGGCTCCGGCCGTGGAGGAGGTCTCACGATAATTTACCATGAGAAATGGAGAGTCTCGCCGGTGTCTGTTCAGGCATTCGGCTCTTTTGAATCCACTGTATGCCAAGTGTCTGGACCTACTCCTACCATCACTGCAACTGTTTACCATCCCCCTAAATCAAATGCTGACTTTTTAAATGACTTTGCTATTTTTATAACTCACTTATCTACATTATCATCAAATATAATAGTTGTTGGGGGATTTTAATATACACATGGACAATAATAATAACCCTTTTACAAGATTCAATTCAATTTTATTTATATAGCGCTTTTAACAACAGTCATTGTCACAAAGCCCTTAACTTAGTACAGTCGAACCTCGTTACTACGTTCAAGATGGGATATCAAAAACATGTACGTTATAAGCATAGAACGTTGTAATCACTTAGTGCAAGATGGATGAAAGAACTCACAAAATATCCATGTAAATGATAAAACTTTAATAGAACAGACCCTTAAATTGACTACAAAACAAACAAACACATTATTACTTGTTAAATAATTCAACAAAGCTCATTTGGATCCTTGAAATTTTCCTTAAATTACTCATGATTACTTAGTGCCGGCCGGCGATAAACGGCAAGGAAAATACACAACGGCTGGTCAAAATGGATTTTTAAAATAAACATTCGCATCAAACTGGCATTTCGCCTGAAAATATTAATGAAATATTGGTCAAATTAAATCATAAAATCCTTTACTTCCATTATTATTCTGAATTCACAATTACCGGCATGACTGGTATTTCACAAGGTTTAATAAACAAAGAATACGCACACAACACTTAACAAGCCATTACTACGCAGTCCAGTTACGATCGGTCAAGGCAACTCCTTTAACGCGGGAAGTTACGACGCAATAGACAAATGTGCATTGTCGGGCGAAGATCAGGTAGATACAGGTAGATGTAGCGACACAAGTTGTGGTGGGTGGGGAGAGCGCTGTACGTTGTAACGATGGTTAGTTTTCGTATTTTCTCTAGAAATTTGGATATTGTATCGAAGTTTACGTTGTAAGGGTATTCGCTGTAAACAATGGCTGCTATTGGAATAATACATAGGCTAAACACGGGAATTAGAAACCTGTACGTTGAAAAGGTGAAAACGTTGTATCCGTGGTACGTAACGAGGTTTGACTGTACTACATTTAACCGGCCAGAACCCCACCAAGCAGGCCTGAGGCAACAGTGGCAAGGAAAAACTCCCTCTACCAGGAAGAAACTTTGAGAGGAACCTAGGCTCGGAAGGGGACCCCATCCTCCTCTGGGCCACCGGGGAGCATGGAACTGCATTTATACTGAGATTCATTAGAGTTCATATAGTTATGAAGTCCCAGTTGGTTTCATGTTGTTCTCTCCAGGAGTACAGGTGTAGTTCACATGGTGTAGAGTCGGCTCGGTATCAGCTCAGAAAAAGAGAAGATGGAGAAGAGTTATTGCCCTACACCTAACCTAACCTCCGGCAGGACTAGAGTAACTATGACAGCCTGTCTAAAAGAGAGACCTGGAAGGAAGCACAGACATGAGGGTTTCCAGGGGTTTTGGCATCAAGCCAACCCGCCGTCCACAGCTTAAGTGATCGGCGAGAGTGGCAGGACGACAGCACCAATCCCCCCTTTTACCTTTAATATCAAATGATTATGAATCTCCAGATTTGCCTTCACCTTAGAAAAGAGGATTTAACTATCCAAAAGACTGGCTAAAGAGGTACGTCTTAAGCCTTGACTTAAATGCAGAGATTGTGTCTGAGTTCCGAGCACTAATAGGAAGTTTATTCCATAACTGTGGTGCTTTATGAGCAAATGCTCTTCCCCCAAAAGTAACGTTCTTTATTCTGGGTATGGATAGAAGACCTGCATCTTGTGATCTAAGCGTACGATTTGGAATGTTGTTGCAAATGAGGTCACTCACATACTGTGGTGCAAGACCATTTACAGCTTTATAGGTTAAGAGCAGCGTTTTGTAGTCAACATGAAATCTAACTGGCAGCCAGAGCAGTGAAGATAAAATTGGGGAAATATGATCATATTTTTTAGTTTTGGTGAGGACTCTGGCTGCTGCATTCTGGACTAGCTGGAGTTTATTTAATGACCTATTAGGACAGCTGGAGAATTAGACATTACAGTAATCAAGCCTGGAGGTAATAAACGCATGAAGAGTGTGTTTCTTAACTTGGCAATATTATGCAGATAAAAGTAGGTGGTACGGCTAATGTTAGAAGCATGTGCATTGAACAAAAGATCAGAATCTAGAATAACACCAAGGTTTTTAACAACAGTACTTATAGTCCATCCAGATTGACTGTGATGTCCTATAGTTTACTTCTGGTGTCTTTAGTGCCAGTAAGAAGAACCTCAGTCTTGTCTAAGTTCAGCTGGAGGAAGTTGTCTGACATCCACTTTTTGATATGCATTAAACATTCTTCCATTCTCTGAAGTCTATCTTCTGGTTTGGCTGATATATATAATTGTATATCATCTGCAAAGCAATGAAAGCTAATTCCATGCTTACGAATAACTAAGCCTAAGGGTAACATATAGTGAAAATAGTAGGGGAGTTAGAACTGAACCTTGTGACACTCCGTATCTGACCTTGACATGTTCTGAGGAATCACTATTTAGATTCACATACTGATAGTATGTAAAGCGCATTGAGACAATGTAATGTTGTGATAATGCGCTATATAAATATAAATAAAATTGCATTGCATAGTGGTCTGACAGGTAAGATTTAAACCAAGAGAGTGTCACTCCCCTTATGCCTACAGTATGTTCAAGCCTATGTAGGAGAATGACATGGTCTATAGTATCAAAAGCAGCACTATGGTCAAGCAGCACTAGGAGGAAGACACAGACTTTGGTCAGCAGACAGGAGAAGGTCATTTACTACCTTCAGTAGAGCAGTCTCTGTGCTATGATGAACACTAAGCCAAGACTGAAACTACTACATGACTACAACTCGCTCTATTATTTTAGACATAAATGGTAGATTAGAGATTGGTCTATAGTTTATTATTTCCAAGGGATCCAAGTTTGGTTTCTTCAATAGAGGTTTAATTACTGCTAGTTTAGATTTTGTTAGATGGCCGATGCTGATTGAGGAGTTAACTATTGCTTTATTTTTTTTAGAACAGGGTCTAGCAAACAAGTAGATGAATTTGCAGATAAAATTAAGGACATCAGTTCTGACTTGTTAACCCTGGAAATTTATTCAAATAGGGTGGTTGCAGCATTAACACACGCCATGTCAAGGCCAGAGAATGAAGTTATCGGAGTATTCAAAATGTTCTGTCTAATTTTTTGGTCAAAAAATTTCATAAAGTCGTCACTGGAAAATAACGCGAATAAAATCCAACTATCTTGGAATATCTACGTCTATTTATGGTTAGCACCTTAAGATTGGCCCTAATGTCCGGCGCTCTGGCTCCCGGTAAACAATTTACCTCGACTGCTGGTGCCGCTAGCGGTCTAGCTATTTTCACGTGTCGTACTTCCAACAGGCATCTCAGTGGGTGTTTCACTGAGCGGGGAAAACCTGTTCGACACGCTGAGAGATGGACGGTGGTGCTCGGGGGTAGCCTTCGCCGAAGCTCGGGCTCTCCGACTATGTTGCCGAGTTGTCACCCACTCGCCCTGCTGCATGGGCTCTAATGCCGGAGTGTGGGCCGAGCTATCTAACTCTAATACTGAAGCCCCCAGACTCCCTGACTGCGAACCTGCAGCTAGCTGGCTACCTGGCGACTGTGATAACATCTGGAGGCGCGACTCTAGCTCTATAACTCTTCAAAGTCAAAGTCAAAGTAAACTTTATTGTCATCTCTGCTATATACTGTACAGGTACATAGAGAGACGAGATGACGTGGCTCCAGTTTTTTTCAGTGCAGACGAGAGAAAAGAGACATGTAACAAATCAATAAATATAAGGTATACAAAAAAATATACTATACTTGGAGATAGAGGTAGAGGAGGTTATAATAGTTATGTATGGAAAATGTGCAAATAAGTGGCAGAAGTGCAAAAATGCTTGTAGCAGTTTGTGTGTAAAGTGCAGATGTGCAGGAGTCAATTTGATCGCAGTCTGGGTGTGTGTGGGGGGGTAAGTGTGTTCAGGAGTCTAATGGCTACTGGGAAAAAGCTATCCCGCAGCCTGGAAGATCGAGTCCTGATGCTGCGATAGCGTCTGCCAGATGGGAGGAGTGTGAAGAGTCCGTGTGAAGGATGAGAGGAGTCAAACACGATGCAGGAGGCCCTCCTGATGCAGCGCTTGTTGAAGATGTCTTGCAGCGATGGAAGAGATGCACCGATGATGTTCCCAGCTGCTTTGATGATCCTTTGAAGCTGTCGGTTATCGGAAACCGTGCTGTTTCCAAACCAGACGGAGATGCAGCTGGTCAGGACACTCTCTATGGTGCCCCTGTAGAACACGGTGAGGGTGGGAGGTGGGAGGTTGGCTCGCTTAAGCCGTCTCAGGAAGTGGAGACGTTGCTGGGCCTTTTTGGTGATGGAGGTGGTGTTGGTCGTCCAGGTGAGGTCGTCTGAGATGTGAACTCCCAGGAACTTGGTGTTTTTTACCATCTCAACCGTGGAGCCGTGGATGCTGAGTGGTGTGTGGCTGGGGCGAGGTCTCCTGAAGTCGACAACCATTTGCTTGGTTTTGTCCACATTCAGCGACAGGTTGTTCTCACTGCACCACGTGGACAGCTGCTGAACCTCGTCTCTATACGCCGACTCATCGTTGTTGCTGATGAGCCCCACCACCGTCGTGTCGTCTGCGAATTTGATGATGTGGTTTGGGCTGTGCAGGGCAGTGCAGTCATGGGTCAGGAGTGTGAACAGAAGTGGACTGAGAACGCAGCCCTGAGGAGCACCTGTGCTCAGTCTGATGGTGCTGGAAACGCTGTTGCCGATTCGGACAGACTGAGGCCTCTCTGAGAGAAAATCCAGAATCCAGTTGCAGAGTGAGGTGCTCAGTCCCAATCCGCTCAGTTTCACACACAGTCTTTGTGGAATGATGGTGTTGAAGGCTGAACTAAAGTCTATGAACAGTAGTCGCACGTAAGAGTCTTTATTTTCCAGATGAGAGAGGGAAAGGTGGAGTGCGGTGGATATGGCGTCCTCGGTTGACCTATTTGTGCGATAGGCAAACTGTAGCGGGTCCAGTGATCAGGGGAGGTTGCTTTTCACCTGCGACATGACGAGTCTTTCGAAGCACTTCATGGCGATGGGTGTCAGAGCGATGGGACGGTAGTCATTCAGGCAGGAGACTGAAGACTTCTTTGGCACTGGGATGATGGTGGTGGATTTGAAGCATGCTGGGACGATCATCTGGCTCAGTGATGTGTTGAAGATGTCTGAGAAGACCTCAGCCAGCTGATCAGCGCAGTCTCTGAGCACGCGAGCAGGAATGTTGTCTGGACCGGCAGCCTTCCGTGGGTTGACTTTAGCAAAAGTTCTCCTCACGTCCGCTGCAGGCAGAGAGATGATCTTGTCAGTGATGGGAGGCGTGGGTTTCGACGTGTGTGTGTTGTTCAATGCGTCGAATCGTGCATAGAACTTGTTCAGCACCTCAGGAAGTGTGGCATCTCCCTCACAGCTGCTTGGTGCTGGCTTGTATTGAAAGACAGCCTGGATGCCTTTCCATAGACTGCGAGAGTCTTTTGTGTCCCTGAAGTGGTTGTGGATCTTTTGTGTGTGTGCTCGCTTTGCCTGTCGGATGGAGCAAGAGAGGTTTGCTCTGGCTGTTTTAAGAGCAACTTTGTTCCCAGACCTGAAAGCAGCATCTCTCTCTCTTAGCCGTGCACGCACCTGTGCTGTGAACCAGGGTTTCTCGTTGGCTCTGGTGGTTATGTTCTTAAGGACAGTAACATCCTCTATGCACTTGCTGATGTAGCAGGTCACAGATTCTGCAAACTCGTCCAGATTGATGCAACCATTGAGCGTCGCTGCCTCTTTAAAAACATCCCAGTCCGTGCACTCAAAGCAGTCCTGGATTGCTGAGACAGCTCCACTGGGCCAGACTCTGATGGTTTTTTTGGAAGATCTTGTGCGTTTTAGCAGAGAGAAGTATGTGGGCAGTAGCATCACCGTCGTGTGGTCAGAAGAGCCGATGTGAGGACGCGCTGCTGCTTTGTAGGCACCACGCACGTTGGTGTAAACTTTGTCCAGGCAGTTCTCCCCCCTCGTAGCAAAGTCCACATGTTGATGGAATTTGGGGAGAACTAACTTCAGGTCTGCGTGGTTGAAGTCGCCAGCGATGATGAGAAAGCCGTCCGGGTGCACAGTCTGGAGTTTATTAACAGCCTCATGAAGTTCGGCTAGCGCCTGGTTAGCATTCACGCTAGGTGGCAGGTACATGGCTATAACTAGCACCACGGAGAATTCTCTCGGCAGGTAGAACGGGCGGCACTTTATCACCAAAAACTCTATCTGTGGTGAGCAGTGGCGAGTCAATTCAGCGGAGTTCGTGCACCAGAGTTTGTTAATGTAGACGCACACGCCGCCTCCGCGGCTCTTACCGGACAATGAGGTTTCTCTATCGGCCCGATAGCATACTAACTCCTTTAGCTGGATAGCAGAGTCCGCGATGCCCAGTTCTTTATCTCACGTTGGCTTGCCTGCTGGAGCCAGAGATAGTCCATCTTGTTGTCCAGTGAGCGGATGTTGGAGAGGAGGACAGATGGAAGTGCCGGTCGGATGGGGTTAGCTCTTAGCCTCGCACTAGTGCCCGCGCGCTTTCCTCGCTTTTGTTTGCGTGAGCAGCGCTTGCGTTTCGGCCAGCTGTGCTTTGCTGCCTCGCCTAGGATCTGTAGCGTCTCCAACGGTAGATTTAGCGGTGGAATCGTGCATTTTCTTTCAATTTGGAGCAGGGTGAGTCTGTCGTAGGTGATACACATCGTGATTCGGTCAAACAAAACAGAAAGTAGAAAAAAGGTTCAGTAAAAACACTGAAATCACCGGAGCTCTGTTAGCCGCTGCCTGCTCGTGGCGCCGCCAGGTAACTCTTTCCATCAGGGCTTCTACTGCCTTGCACTTCTTGCAGATAAAGTTATCACTGTTTAAGCTATCATTGCTGATTGACGAACTAAGGCTAAACATTCTACATTCGCTACAAAACACAACATCACAACTAGCCATCTTAGAATAAAATCTCACTTACGCTATTTGTTGTTGTGCAGTTTTGCTGAAGAGCTGGTTCTTGCGATAATGGGGGGATGAGGATGAGCTGCTGTAAAATCCGCGCATCCGGGTTAAAGGAGCATAATAAGCTTGATAATCTTGCGTGGAAAGTTTAAAAGTCTAATCGGCAGTTGAACTCCCTATAACTGATCATTTCCTCCTCTCATTTAAAGTTGAACTCACATTTTCCATTCATAAGCTCCCTCGTTTCATTTCCTTTCACAATATTAAAAATATCAATTTAGATTTACTTTTTTTCTAGCATTAACTCCCTTATGGACATTCCCAATATATCCACCCCAGAAGAGTTAGTTTCCTATTATAACTCTGGGCTTCATGACATTCTTAACTCTGTTGTGCCATTAAAAACCAGATCTGTCTCTTTTTGTATTTCTGCTCCCTGGTTTACATCTGAACTTCGGCTTTTGAAAGCCAAAGGTCGCCAACTAGAGAGGCTTTACAGAAAGACTGGACTCACTGTTCACAAAGAGATGTTCAAAAACCATATATCATACTACAGGGATTCAAATGCTTAAACGAAATCCAACTATTATTCCCATATAATTTCATCTGATAAGGGTAATACTAAGGCATTGTTTTTGATACTCAACAATATTATCCAACCCCCAGATTTTCTACCATCCCATCTTTATTCAGCTAATCGCTGTAATTCCCTTATGTCCTTCTTTAATGAAAAAATACAGAGGATCCACTGGGACCTTGGATCAACCTCATTTGAACTCATTTGAGCTCCACTCCCCTACTCTGACATTTTCATCCTTTCAGCTTCCCACCCTTTCAGAAATTTCAAGTCACCCACCTGTCAGTTAGACCCTCTGCCCTCAGATTTGGTTGAGGCCTGTCTCCCTTCTCTGGTTCCCCTCATTTCGTCTCTCATTTACTCTTCTCTCACCACTGGAACTGTTCCTCCATCGTTCAAAACTTCTGTCATAACTCCAATACTGACAACCTGGGGCTGGGCCTACTGACTTCAATAACTTCTGTCCAATTTCTAACTTACCTTTTATCTCTAAAAATCTTGAAAAAACAGTAGCTATTCAACTTCATTCCCACTTACCTCACAATAATTTCTATGAACAGTTCCAGTCTGGTTTTTGCCCTCTTCATAGCACAGAAACTGCACTTATAAAAATCACTAACGACCTACTTATGGCTGCTGACTCTGGTTTACTAACTATTCTCATTCTTCTTGACCTGAGTACAGCCTTTGATACTATTTGTCACAACACCCTTGTAAATAGATTATCTTCCATTGGTATCAGAAACACTCCATTACACTGGATCAAATCTTACCTCTCTGGCCGCACTCAGTTCATTCAGCTCAAAACTATCACATCTCAGCCCTCCACTGTCACTTCAGGTGTGCCCCAGGGCTCTGTCCTGAGGCCCCTCCTCTTCATTATCTACCTCCTTCCCCTAGGCAAAATCTTTCACAAGTACAATATCAATTTCCACTGTTATGCAGATGACACCCAGCTCTACTTCAGTAGCAAACCCAACTCTTCCATTTTACCTTCCTCCCTCATTGATTGTTTAGCAGAAATTAAGTCCTGGTTCTCTTTAAACTTTCTCAAATTAAATAAATTGGGTGTCATCCTCGACAGTACCTTATCCTTCCAGTCTCATATCAATAACATCACTCGGTCTTCATTTTTCCACCTATGTAATATTAATCATCTACGTCCTTCCCTTACTCCACATACCACTGCTATTCTTGTTAACAGTCTTGTTACCACTCGCTTAGATTACTGCAACTCTCTCCTCTTTGGTCTCTCTAAGAAATCCCTTCATAAGCTTCAATTGGTTCAGCTGCCCGTATTATCACCCGAACCCCCTCCATCCACCACATCACACCCGTTCTGCAGCAGCTTCACTGGCTGCCAGCTGAGTTAACTTTAAGATCTTGCTGTTAACATTTAAGGCCATCCACAACCTTGCTCCTCCATATCTGTCCGACCTCCTACAAATTGCCACTCCCCCTCGCACCCTTAGATCCTCATCCTCCATCCATTTCACTGTCCCCCTCGCCCGTCTTGCCACCATGGGGAGCAGAGCTTTCAGTCGCTCAGCTCCTCGGCTCTGGAACTCATTACCATCAGAGCTCAGATACACTGACTCACTTCCACTCTTCAAATCGAAACTTAAAACCCATCTGTTCAAGCTGGCTTTCTCTCTGTGAATTCAGTTGCTTTGTCTAATTTAACCTATGTTTTATATTCTTGTATTTTTTGTATTTTATGGTTTTATGATTTATATTGTTCTTTTACATTCACTGTACAGTGTCCTTGAGTGTCCAGAAAGGCGCCTATAAATAAAATTTGTTATTATTATTATTGTTATTGTTATTGTCACGCCCAGTTCGTACGATCCTCTTGTGTGCCACGCCCCCTGATTATCCACGTGTGCTTCTCTGATCGTACCCAGCTGTGTCTGATTATGTTTGCCCAGTCTTGTGTATTTCAGTCCATGTCTTGCGTTGGTTCCTTGTCCGTCATTGATGTTTGTCGATGTTCGAGCTTCTGTTCCGTCCTACTCTGCTCGTCTTGAATAAACCCCTAGTTTTCCCCGTATTCCACCTGCCTGCCCACTTTCTTGCCCGCTCGTCTGCCCGAACGATCAGCCGTTTTCACGGATCGTGACAGTTATTATATACCTGTATTTTTTTAATATTCATGAGTAATATACTGTAAACTGTCTGTGATCAAACACACCCAGACACACAAACAGCCTGCATATGGTGGTGTGTGGCACTGCAGGTTAGGTCTCTGCACCCATGATCCCAAAAAATCTTAATGAGATTTACAAGTTCTGGAAGCATATTACATTATTCTGGGGAAAAAACAGTTCTGTTTTACCAAAATAAGGACATAAGAACCCTGTTTTTATAAGTAAAATTTTCAGTTTTTCTGAAATAATGAGATAATCATCCTATTTTTCTGAGTAATATTTTCTGTTTTGAAACCGATCACTTGAAACAGTACGGCATACTTCATGGACATAAGCTGATGCATCGAAAAAGCATTCAGGTTTATGATTCCACATGCCATAAAAAGTTTGGACCTATATTCTAATACAAACATCTCTGAAGATGATTCCGGCACCAGAGTTGCGTTCGATGAGGATCTAGTAGGCTTATTTTCAGGCATTGTCTTGAGTCGCAACAAAGCTGGCCTGAATGTGTTTTATATTTCCGTGCACGAGTCATACTGTTTCAACTGATCCAGACAAACACTCCATGGTTTAAATAAGTAATCAAGCAAGTATTATTCGTCATGGCTTATTAGTGTTAACCTACTAATACCACTTGAAATGTTGTATAAAAGCAATATCATACACAAAGTTGTGTTAATCACTGCCGTCATATATTGTACTACTATCTTCAGCACTCGGCCGCATGACCGAATCACATCTATGATATATTGGAGTACAACCACATTCCTTCTCATATGTTATTGCTTAACGGTTTTTAGATACACCTGTAAAGCGGAGTGATACATCTGATGTGAAATGTCCAAGTGTGGTTATACTGTAACAGCACTCATAAAAAAGATTTTGTCCAATCAGATTTCTTGGTCGAAACTAACTGTTGTATATTAGATATAGGACTATTTGTGTTTCTTATAAACTTTGACTAATTCCCATTTCCATTCCTATAGCACAAGAAACAACCTCATGAAATACATACAGGATTACAAGCCCCTTATCGATTCAGTGCCTCAGGCTCGGATTCTTCTCATTGGTCAGATTACAGCTGGAAAATCAAGCTTCTTCAACTCCATGAACTCTATCTTCCGTGGCAACATAACAAGCCAAGCTGATGTAGGATTTATAGGAGAAAGCCTGACCATGAAGGTAATGTGATTATGCGAGTCTTCATTTCACATGAAAGACTAGCTTATACAGCTGTCCACCATTCTGGTTCAGTGTTTGTTCCACATCTGCTATGTTTATTTGCAGTTTGTTACTCGTTGCTCTTTGTTGCCCTCATTTAGGACAGTACTGAATCCCTTGTATGAAATTTAGTTTGAGCCCATTGTCACAAAAATTTTACCCGAAGACATAGTTCTGAAGTGATGAGAAATTATTTCTTCTTGCAAAAGGGAAGCAGAGTGATACACAAGGGATGATCACAGACAGCTTCAATGAAAAGGAGATACAATGTTCTAATTTATACAATGGGACAAGTTATATATAAATGGTCTACTCTCCATAAGTATTCCAGTCATTCTTTCTTTTCTTTGCTAAGTTCAATTCTTTGTGTTGCACACCAGGGCAAAAGACTTGGGGAGCAGGTGGGGAGGGGCAAAGAAAGGGTGGTTGATTAATAGAAATGGAACTGGCAAACAGGATCACAGGGGAAGAAACAGGGAGGTGTGGATATGGACAACAGGCAAACAACGTTAATGATGGAACTGGGGACCACAAGACTGGGAAGCACTTAATACTGAGTTAATGAGGGCCCAGACAAGAGGCAGTTGGGAATTGCTAACCTGAGGGCAAGAACAAGAGGTGAAAAACGAGCAGCAGTTGTGGTTTGTTAGAGCAGTGGCAGGGAGGAAACTGGAGGATCAGGCAGACATCATGGGCAGGGAAGGGCAGTACCCCACCCCTCCCCAGAATCTGGATGGGACAGGACAAACACTGACAGGGGCACAGACCAGGCAGGGACCAGGCCAGGAATGGACTGAAAATGACCAAGGAGACCCAGGAAAGAGATGGGGGCAAATAAAACAGGTCACACCTGGACAGGACAGATTTTACTACAGAGGGACAGAACCCATGGACAAAACAGGACGGGACAGGAACACACCCCCTAGGGCTTTGACCGTGGAGCCTAACACCAGGATAGACATACAAAGTCACCAGATACAAGGACAAGACCAGGAACACAGGACCAGACACCATTAGGAACACAGAGCAGAAAAAAGGACCACAAGGGACACAGATTAGGGAAGAACACAGTTGGGAAGGGGCAACAGGGCAAAAGCAGGGCAGAGCAGAAGGGAACAGGGCTTGGCAGGGGGATCATCCAGACCCTGTGATGTGGGGGGCAGACTAAAGGACGCAGAGCCTCCTGGGGTTGGAGAACTTGTGGGACCAGGTGGCACTGAGGGGTCAGAGTGGCTAGGTGGCACCAAGAAGACAGCAGGGCCAGGGTCAGATGGTGCTGCAGAGACAGTGGAACCAGACCAGGTGGGCACTTAGGAGACAGGATAGGAACAGGAGGATAAGGAACCTGCAGGGTGAGAGATGGAGGGACAGGAGGGCATTGAGGAGCTTGAAGGGCATGACAACTGGGACAGCTGAAGATGAGCAGGACAGGCTGGAGGGAACCTGGAGGCCTAGACACAGAACGGAACCAGGACGTCCAAATATGGGCAGAACAGAACAGCTCTCACTGGCCTGGCAGCTGAGAGTGAAGCTATATCCAACAGGACATCATGCAGTGAGCGGGGTAGAACCAGGCCTTCCAGAAATGGGCAAGGCAGATGACCTGGCATGTTGGGAGCATGGGCAAAGTGGCGCCCTTGGAGCTGAGAGCAACAGAAACCTCATCTGTGGTGGCCACTGCGGGTGCAAGGTGGGCAGCCCTCTCGGGGCTGGAAGCCTTGGGCCAGGCGCTAACAGAGTGATGAAGGCCTCTCCTGGGCTGGGGGCTAGTGGAGCGACAAAGGCCTCTCCTGCATCTAGTGCAGTAGCAACTTCTCCTGGCCCAGGCATGGTGCAGGCCTCTCCTGGGCTAGGGGCTAGTGGAGCGACAAAGGCCTCTCCTGGGCTGGGGGCTAGTGGAGCGACAAAGGCCGCTCCTTCTAGTGCAGTAGCAACTTCTCCTGGCCCAGGCATGGTGCAGGCCTCTCCTGGGTTGGGAGCTTAGGGTGCTCCCCAGTAAGGATCATTACATGTACATCTGTATATTCTATTTATTGTTATTTATTTCCTCTCAACTCCTTACTCTTCTATACCACGGCATTTTTGCACAGCATTTTTGCACAAATAACCTTCGCTGCTACCATACAGTAACTTAAATACTGAATCCAGACTGATACCACCATTAATTTGCACTGTATGTTGTCTTGTCTTGTCAGTCTGCACTGTTATGCTGTCCTGTCTGCACTTATGATGTCGCTCTGTCGTTGTCCTACTCTGTGTTGCATCATTGTCCTGGAGGAATATTATCTCATTTCACTATGTACTCTGTGTATTGTTGAAATGACAATAAAACCTACTTGACTTGACTACTTGACTTGATCCGCAAGGAGGCCAAGCCAGGTACAAAGCAGCAGCGTGTCCAAGCAATAGAGTTATTATGGGAGAGGAGAGTGACCCAAGATGTGTGTAACAGACTAATTACAGGCCTAAACAAAGTAATAAGATTGATTGTGGAGAATAAAGGTGGACAGAGTAGAAAATGAAAAATAAAAAACATATGGTTCTGTACTGTGCTTGAATAAAACAGACACATCCCTTAGTGTGTTCTGTCTGGCTAACAGTCTGAAAGGCTGCTGATGGCTGCATATTCACGGGGTGGGGCTGGGGGGCAGTCACAATGACGTGTGAATGTGTCATTAACTTCTCTGCTTGGCCACAATGAAAAGAGATATGTTTGCAGGGGATCAAGGTGAGGTTGCTTTCTTAACCTAAGAACACTGAACCAATAGTCAAGCAGGGTGGTGGTAGTATCATGCTGTTGTGCTGACAGTACTTTACGTCACTACATTGCACAAAGAGGATAGAATGATTAAGTAGCACTGGATAGATAGATTGGGAATTTTTGTCATAGTACCAGACTCAAAAAGAGGAACATAAAAGAAACATAGCATAATAAGTATTTACTGTGACCCTTTGGAGTCTGAGGCCTCTCACCCACTTTCAAAGTAGTCTGACATGCCTTGACATTTTAAAATTTTTCTCAATTGCTAAAACACATTTCCTAAAATCTCCTCTCCTATAATTAAACCACTAAGCACAAACCCTAAAATTCAAGCTAAACTCACAAAAAAATGAAAACGCTACCAGTCAAAACTCTTGTTAGCATGTAAATTAGAAACCGCAAGACTATTGTCACGATCGCCGTAGAAAGAGGGTGATCGTTCGGGCAGGCGAGCGGGCAAGAAGCAGGCAGGCAAGCGGAATACAGGGAAACAGGGATTTATTGGAGAAACTAGAGGCAGGAAACGTCAGACGTCGACTAACATCAATGACGGACCAGAAACTAAGGCAAGACATGGACTGAAATAGACAGGACTGGGCGAAAATAATCAGACACAGCTGGGCAAGATCAGGGAAGCACACGTGGATAATGTTGGAGTTAGACTCCACCGAGTCCATTGATGAGGAAAAGATGCACTCTGGAGGCGAAAGATGGTTGTAAGTCAGCTCTCTTTATTCCAAGCACAGATTGCAATCCGGGAGCCACACTCAGATGCACAAACAGTACATACCGAAGGAAGCTCTCCTCTCTATTGTCTGTGTCTGGTTTTTATAACCCGTTTAGGACGTCTGCTGTCCTTGTTGGTACCTTTCCAGTTGCGTGACATACAACTATTGTTTTGACAATGCTGGCGTTAGTACCCACACCCTTTCCCTTTTATCCTATCCTGTTATGTTGCAAAGTTGCAGCGTCAGCGACCCTCAGCGACCCCCTCCATTGTTAGGCCCCACAGCCAAGCCAGTCAAGCATAAGCATAATGTCACCATGACCCTGATAATGCACCTTCTGCTTTCCTAATTTCACTTGCATTATGAGAAGGGCTGAAGCCCCCCTTTACTTCCTGCCTGTGTTCCAGTTTGTTCCCATTTCTTAGTGTGAAGTTTAGCACGAAGCCTAGCCCCCCCTCAATGATCAGGGGGCGTGGCACACACGAGGATAGTATGAGCCGGGCGTGACAACTATAGTGAAAAAAAAAGTATGGTCGATTACCAAAAATATTTGTATACTGTAGAGTTATGACTGATAACTACAGTTTTTCTCAATTGCTTTGGCACATTTTTCGAAACAGTCTTAACATTCTCTAAACTGTGAGTGCAAATGTCACAACTGTTTGCAGGAACTTCAAAACTTTATAGCATGTCTGCAAAATGTAGTTACTCACCCAAAACATTTAATTCATGCTTCAAAACCTAGTTATTGTGTCAATAATTTGGCCAAGGCCACCAAAATCAAAAGTATTTTTGTCATTGTGTGAGCCACACTGGTCAAAATGTTTAGTTGTTTTTTCACCACAACAGTCAACCATGAAAATTAAGGGTTTAAACAAAAATCTCATATTTGTTGAGAAAAGTCAATAGTATGTAGAAAAGAAAAGAAAAAATCTATGAACATTTGTATTTGTACAGTGTTTATTTTTGTACTTCACGTGTATATACACAATACAAGTGTATTACTGTACATGTAAAGTAACTGACAAGAGTAACAAGATTTCACTTTACATTTCATATTTGTGTATTACCACAAATACACAAAAACAACAAATAACATTCATGGGGAAAAAAAAAACAAATTATTCTTGGTGGACATCTTGTTGCTCACGTTGGTCAGGCCAAAGATTTTCATCAACATCACATCTGATGTTTTCCATTGCCACACACCGTGGAAAAAATCTCCTTGAATGCCGCACCCATCCCCTGCAATGGTCAACTGTGATGTCCTCACATGCAGCATTCATGGCATCCAACAAAGACATCTGATTTTGTGGTCTATGATCATACACTTTCCACCTCCATGCTGAAAAAAACTCTTCTATTGGATTTAGGAACGGAGAGTATGGTGGAAAGAATTCCACTGCTATCCTTTCATGTGCAGCAAACCAGTCACTAACACTGTTGGTTCGGTGGAAGCTGACATTATCCCAGACAACAACATAATTAGGCAAATGTGGTCTAACCAAACCTCTTTCTTGTTCTGGAATCAGGTCTCTGTAAAGTGCATTTAGGAAGGCCAGGAGAAGTTGGGTATTATAGGGCCCAATGTGTGGAATATGTGTGCTCACACCATTCTCTGAAATGGCAGCACACATTGTAATATTGGCCCCACGTTGGCCTGGTGTGTCAATTGTGGCTCGGTGTCCAATGAGATTGCGACCACGTCTCCAGCCTTTGGACAGATTAAACCCAGCCTCGTCCACAAAAACAAGAATGTGAGTCGTTTCATGTAGTTCTAACTCCATGATTCTCTATGAAGGAACACAGGAAAAAATGTAACAGTAAATGTATTTTCTTATGGGTTACTGAAACTTACAGTAAAGTAATACAGGCATCTTAGAAATACAGGAAAACTCACTAAGTGCACACCAATGGTTTACCTGGACATACTGGTACCGCAACGCCTTGACTCTTTCACTGTTCCTCTCAAATGGCACCTTATAGAGCTGTTTCATAGTCATCTGATGTCTTTCTAAAACTCTGTCTATGGTGGAAATGCTGACAGAATGTATATTTGCAAAGACCTCATTGTCATTTATGATTGCACTTTGGATCTCTCTTAGCCTGATGGAATTGGCTATGAGCATGTTGCAAATTTCTTGTTCTTGCAGTTGGTTAAATACTGCTGCTCTGCCACCAGCGCGAGGTTGCCGTGCAGTTCTATAGAATGAACAAATAGACTTGCATTTACCTTTACAATATTGTTGTTTATACTGTAAAAATACTTTACATACTGTAAAACAAAAAAATACATATGTACCTGTTTTCCCTACGAAAGGTTTGCACAATTGATGACACTGTGGACCTGTTTACATTAGGCTGTACTCTTCGACCAGCCTCTTCCACCTGCCACAAGTGTGGCTCTGATTTCATCAGAGACTCTAACTCTTCTATTTCCACCTCTTCCTCAATTATTTCTTCCTCTACCACCACCACGTATTCTTACACGCCTTCCAATTGCTCTTCCACGAGCATGTTGCTGCAGTTCAGCGTTGTGAACGTCCTCCATTCTCAAAACATTCTACAGCAGTGATTGTGCTGTGGGCAATCTACATATATATACTCCCAAAGTTGATTGGTTAAATGGTAAATGGTTGAGTCATATTAGAGGTACTTTGCAATTCGATTGCGATTGCAATTACAGGGCATGTGCCAATGTAGCAGACATTACAAACAATGTCAATGTTAGATATATTTTAGAATATACATTCATGTATACTAATTATGATAATTGAATAGATCGTTTTGAATGTGATGGCTTACACAATAAAAAATGTCTGAGAAGTTCTGAAGTGTTTGACAGTGTAAGTGAGAATCGAGTCATCAGTTTTGATCAACAAGCCATATGCAATTATTTGTTGTCCAAACTGCAGACAGTTGTATGTACTCTTTGCACACATGTGCCAAAGCATTTGCAATTTGCTCAAATCAATAAGAAATTCCAATCTGATGTGAAAAAGATGCGAATTGTTCAGAGATCTGAACTTAATGTTTTGGGAAATAAAAAAATCATTTGAGAACTGAGCCAAAGCAATTGAGAAAAACTGTAATATATAACGTTTGCCGTACAAAGTACTCCAGAAAAGTTACTGTAAATGACAAAGCCAAAATGTAAACAAATGAGAGGCATATTACAGCAAAATGTTGTGCAACTGCCAAGCCAGATTCACGGAAGAATGTTCATTCATCACCATGTCTCAGGGCTGGGACTAGTGATGCTATCCCTTGTTGGGCGATGCAGAAAGAATCCTCTGTGAGGCCCATTTGTACCTTGACGTCGAAATTCAACTCATATTCACCTATGGCATGTATTCTATGTTCTAGTCACTCTTTGGCTTCTTCAAATGTTTAGAAATGTGTGTGAACAGTTTTGAGTCATTGTGTTTAAATGACTACTGTGTGCTGGCTGCGCTTAACCTCTGCGGCCTGTGTTTTCTATTTTGCATCAAAGTTCACCATCGCGCAAAATGTGTTTTTATGAATGAGAATGTGTTTTGAATTTTGCAAAAAGGGTGACTGAGTTCTGCAAATTGTCTCTAACTAGGTGAGCATGGGTTAAAGTTTTGCCAAACAAGTGACTGATTCAATAAATGACTTTTGGCAATTGGCAGTTTTGTTCCCAAAATGATTTTTAATAATTCAGCAATTCCGAAAAACTGTAAAATATTTCACTTATCTAAACAACATTTATCCCAAAGTGCTACAAATGCTTTTATTCAGCACAAACTCAGCACCAATAATCTAAGATCATTTAGAATGTGATTATTCTATTTTTTTTTTGTTAAAATCTACTTTAAACATATACTTTTCAAAAACCTATTTTCAGTGGTGCTGACAAATTGTAAAAAAATAACATTATAAACATTTCTAGCCAAGACGTTTGAGCTCTGAAGCTTATAGACATAGGGGCTGGCTACGCAAAGGTGAATGAGACATTCAAAGAATTGTATGAGGTTTGATTACTAAAGTGTTACAACTTTGAAGTGATTTTGGAGTCACCAGACCTTTGCATACTGTCAATGGCCCATCAGTCTGGAATGTCTGTCACTGCTCCTCATACCAATCAGTTTGGAAAGGCAGTGGGAATTTTAGTTTATTTCAGTTGCTAAATTTCTTCCACACTATGAAACATTACACAGTGAGAACATGTAATCCCTATGCAGAGAGAGCAGGAGGCAGGATTCAAACCCCCAAACCACCCACCAAGTCACTGTCCTACCCTCATGTGCTTATTGCCATTACCCATCATTCCTCTGGGTTCTCTGGCTTCCCTCCCCATCACCCACCAAGTCACTGTCCTACCCTCATGTGCTTATTGCCATTACCCATCATTCCTCTGGGTTCTCTGGCTTCCCTCCCCATCACCCACCAAGTCACTGTCCTACCCTCATGTGCTTATTGCCATTACCCATCATTCCTCTGGGTTCTCTGGCTTCCCTCCCCATCACCCACCAAGTCACTGTCCTACCCTCATGTGCTTATTGCCATTACCCATCATTCCTCTGGGTTCTCTGGCTTCCCTCCCCATCACCCACCAAGTCACTGTCCTACCCTCATGTGCTTATTGCCATTACCCATCATTCCTCTGGGTTCTCTGGCTTCCCTCCCCCATCACCCAAACACACTGTAGAGTGAAGTGGAGTTTTTAAATTGTCCATAGGTGGGAATGTGTGTGGGAATGGTGTGTGTCACTCCCCATCCTGGGTTATTCCCTGCTTTGTGGGATATGCTCCGGACTTCTGTGACCCTGCATAGACATAAATGACATTTCTCACATCTATCGTTCCAATAACATGTACTTTAGGGGTCTGACAGGATTTTTAATCAGCATTAAATCTGGCCCACAGAACAACACATGACCATCTTAATGCTGCCTCTTTAGTAGATTATCTGCATTTGGTGTTTTTCTTAAGCAAACTTGAGTGGGCTGCCTGAGCTGAAGACCTCCACATCAGTGCCCCCATGTTATTTGAGCTTGAGATGCCTGCTGAAGTGTATTAGCAGCAAGAAGATGAATGAAATCATGTGTCCTCTTCCAGTATCGCACTTACCAGGTGATGGCAGGTCGAGGAGGACAGCCTCTGGGATTCCTTCTGTGTGACACCATGGGATTGGAGGCAACTGCGAATGGAGGGGTGAAAACTGAAGATATTGAGAGGATCCTGAATGGCTACATACCGGACGATTACCAGGTAAGAGCTGTGTATCTAACCATGTCTCAAAAACAACTGCTATATGAATACAGGAAACTAAATCTCAGAAAAGCAAACGAAGGGGTGAACATTGAAGATATTGAGAGCATCCTGAAGGGCTGCATAAAAAAAAAGGTACTGGGTAAGAGCTGTGTATCTAAGCAGGCCTCAGTAACAACTGCCATATGAATGCATGCATGTCTGATCCCATTAATGGCTTATAACAGTCACATGTTTACAGATACTGGTCGTCTTCTCCCTACATTCTCTTCTGACAAAATTAAATCTTATCCATTGATTTGTTCTCACATAAATAAGGAATTACACAGATGTCATATGAGATACACAACATTTTGCTTCAATTTCTCATGATCTCAAAGTCAGTGCATGTCTGTTTGTAATGTGTCATTAACAACGTTTTGTCTGTTTAGTTCAACCCTGCATCACCATGGCAACCTGGTGCTGGTCAGACAGAGTTACAAATTAAGGACAGGATCCACTGTGTGGTGTATGTGATAGACAGCTCAACATTAGGAATTATGGCTACAGAAATGAAGAAGAAAGTTGATGAAATCCGAAAGAAAACTAGTTTTCAAGGTTAGTGAGTGGGGAGGAATGTGGCATCTGTTATTGAGTGTGTGTTGTTGGGCAGGGGTACATGAATAACACAGAATAATCATACAGGAACGTGACAAAGTAAAAACAAGAGCAGCTTTCTGGAATGGAAAATGGCAAACCATGTTTTCCGGGGCTTTGGCAGGAACAGTATTCATGCTGTAACTGAAGGAGCTCCTGGGTGCTCCTCCACACAGAGCCGCTCCATCTGTGAGAAGCTGGAGGGCTTTCTGTCACATAGGGCCCACTTTTAAAGGGTTGGGACTGAAGATTAGGGTATGAACATGAGCTGAGCTGAACACATGTGGATTGAGGAAAGGCAGAGTGATGCTGGCAGGTGCTTCTGAGTAAGACAGACATCAGTGTGCTGATTGCTATGATGGCTTATTCCATAGAACATATAATATGTCACTAGTGAGACGTTTCTGTTGATGTTTTTAGATGTGCCTCTATTGGTGCTACTGACCCATGTGGACAGAGCGTGCCCGCATGTGGAAAAGGACTTGAAGAAGGTGTATCACAGCTGCTACATAAAGGATATGGTGAGTTTCAGGGTCTAACACTGGAATCAGTACTAAAAGCTCGCAGCAGACACATACACAGTGAACAAGTGAGAGATAGCAGTTCATCTGGGTGAATGTCTGTGGGCTGTAGGAGGAAACAGAGTGAACAAGCAAACGTCACACATGCAACCAGCGGCAGGGATCGACCCACAGCCCTGGGGGGTCTGAACCTTTGGTTTATTATATTCCAATGGCTCACAAAACTTTATCTCAATTTTATTTTCTAAAACATATTGTCAGGCAGCAAAATGACCCTGTGGGCAGCACTGTGGCCTCACGCCTCCATAAACCAGGATCCTGGCCTGGGTGTCTCCTTCCTCAGGTCCTCTGTTTCCTGGGATTGGGGGTTATGGATGGATGGATGACAAATTTGTGTCCAAAATTTGGATTTACATTTACTGCATTTGGCAGATGCCCTTAGCCAGAGCGGCTTGCATAAGTGGGTAGAAGTCTTATCAGTGATTACATTCTGATACTGATTCAGTAGAAGTCGGTTATGAATACTATCACAATAAAAAACTCTGTTGGCAAGTAGTACAATTCTTTGACATTTAATTGCCCTCAGGAGCTTTAGAACTTTAGTTATACAGTGGTACCTTGGAAGACAAACTTACTTCATTCCAGAAGGCTGGTCGACTTAGGATTTGGTTGAGTTCCAAGTTAAATTTCCCCATAAGAAATGATGTAAATGAGTTTAATCCCTTGCAGAGCCTCCATGTTTACCTATTGAAACCTATCAACTCAGCAAACTAATGATACAATCATTCAACAACTGATAAAGTCATACAGACATGAAAAACCACACATCCATCCATCCATCCATTTTCCAAACCGCTTATCCTGCTGGGTCGCCCGGAGCCTAACCCGGAAGCAATGGGCACGAGGCAGGGAACAACCCAGGATGGGGGGCCAGCCCATCGCAGGGCACACTCACACACCATGCACTCACGCACGCACTCCTATGGCCTATTTAGTAAATCCAATTAGCCTCAGCATGTCTTTGGACTGTGGGGGGAGACCGGAGTACCCGGAGGAAACCCCACGACGACATGGGGAGAACATGCAAACTCCACACACATGTGCCCCAGGCGGAGACTCGAACCCGGGTCCCAGAGGTGTGAGGCAACAGTGCTAACCACTGCACCACCATGCCGCACCTAATAATGATAAGAATGATAATAATAATAATAATAATAATTGCATTTTGTCCAATCACCGCCAGTTACTGTAAACAGTAAAGTACACATAACTAGACAATTCTGTATTATTTTGGTTTATACTTATTAATCCATTAATTCTATCTTTTGTACTTTAAATGGACAGAGTACAGTTATTATTAGTAGCGGAAAAGTATTGTGAGGGAACACAAAGCTATTGAGTTTTGCCTATTTGTTACATTTGTGGCTTCCATCCTGTTTATTTGTGGATTTCTGTACAGTTCGTACCACTGAATTGCCCCTAAGAGGTCAGAGTGGCAAAACATTTCCTAAGTAATTTTGCGTTCTCTCACAATACTTCAGTGTTGCCACACAATAGATTTGTGATCCCACTGCACTTGCCCGCTTGTGATTTGCTGTACTGTAATACAGACATGTCCTGTGTGCTTTAAGCATTAAACTATGGGGACAATGTACACCAGACAACTATAATATTATGTTTATATACATATTTATTATTATAATCATCATCATCATAATTGTTATTATTTATGACAATAATAATGATGATGATGATAATAATAATAATAATGATAATAATAAATAAATAATAATAATGATTATAATAATTGCACTGTGCCCAATGACCGCCAGTTGCTGTAAACAGTAAAGTACATTTAACTAGACATGTCTGTATTATTTTGGTTTATACTTATTAATCCATTAATTCTATCTTTTGTATTTTAAATGGACAGAGTACAGTTATTATTAGTAGCGGAAAAGTATTGTGAGGGAACACAAAACTATTGAGAGGAAACACAAAACAATTAAAAATATATTTTCTCACCCTGACATCTTTAGGGACTCAATATACTGCAGATGATCTATAGAAAAAAAATCACAAATACATCACTATCAACAAATATGTGGTTTTATTTATGATGTATGAAATCAAAATCATTGGGACGCAAAGGAAAATGGCTCTTCGCAATTTTCTTTTAAACCGTAATCATAGGCTAATTGATTAATCATAAGTATTGATTTATTTACATGACAATATTGTATATACATGTGGCCCGGGAAACAACACGCAGGAACACAAATACTCTTTTTGGGTCTAATTTATTCCATAGGCCTAATTAATTAGACATTTTGGTTGGAAGATAAAAGGATTTACAATGAACAGTTTCTTAAACCTTACACTTTTCCCTTACAGAGGATTCTCTTACAGAAAAGAAATAAAACTCCACACTCAGGTGGGACTGGTACAGTATAAAAGTAAAATAAAACACACGGAAAACCCTGTGAGGCAGACCTCACATAACCGAGTACACCGAAATAAAAGGAAACGGCAGTTTTGCACTGAAAATAATACGGTAATGGCACACTGAAACAGAAATATCCTTGTTAGCACACAACTAACAACTGAACAGATATTTAACATGGACAGCATGCTCTTACCAACTTTGCACATACCAGTAAAACCTCAAGGCGCGGGCAGAAAACCTTGTGACGCACCGCTCTCTAAAATAAAAATAGACACGAACCATTTTACCCGCTTTTTCAATATGTGGAAAGTGAATACACACCATTTGTTACCGTTCTCCACTTTTCTCACACAGAAAATTGGCAGAGAAAACAAACCTGGTACTCTGGGAAACTCTCACCCCACTCGGAAAACCGTCCGCAGCCCAGCTTATCCAGCTTAAAATGGCGCTTCCAGACAGTGGCTTTTCGCGCTCTCTCTCAGGTGATGATGCCACCAAGTTGCTTAAAGGCGCAACCACCTATTCCCCCTCGTTCCCCGATGCAGCTTAACCGCTCATGGTCAAAATCTCCAGATCACCTGGTTACATACAGTAATACTTATTTTGTCACCCTGGTCTATTTAATTGCACATAAGGAAAGTCACAGAGAATAATAACCAAAAGGGTGAAGAATTTGATTTTGTTATGGTGTTTGTGGTTAGAAGTTAATGGTGCTTTTATTTTGAAAGATCAGTTTGTTGACATCAAGACATGTTACAAAATGCCGTCTGTATGTGAAGTTATATGTCTGTCTCTAGAGGTAAAAATATAACGTCTGTAGCCGTGAGATAATTCCGTCTCTATGCGAAAAGTTTAAGACGTTTTGGCCCTAAAGGGCTTCCATAAGAGGGTGCAGCGAGCGCGTAGATAGGATGGGTTTTCTGCTCACGAGCACATACACGCGTGCCTCATATTTTGAGAGTAATAATTTAATACTGATTGAGCAAGTGAGTATTGTGTAGAGTCAAGTGTATAGTGAGGATGATATTTCTGCTGGCGAGTGCATATGCAAGCGTGGTTTTTATGTGCATGTGTTTTGAGACTAATTAAACGCCATAGACCCTTTCGAAGTCCGAATTTGTACAGTTGAACGCTTCTCGACCCATAGAAGTTCTAGTAGGAAAGGTTGAGATCCAAGACATTGCATTGAAAAAAAATACAGGTTTGATATCAGAGTTATTCGAGTTCCGAGGTTCTACTGTACATTCACATTCAGCAGCATCTGCTAAAGGCAGATTTATACCATTTCAGTTGTGACTTATTACAACCCTGTTTGACACAAGTCTTGTGATACAGCAGCTGGAAAATATACATGAATGTATGTGTCTCTCTGCAGATCTACAGAGCTAGCGGGTGTCTGGGCATCCGACCATCAAATGTGATTCCAGTGAAGAATTACCATGATGAGAGTGAGCTGAATAATACCTGTGACATCCTGCTCCTCAAGGCCATGAAGCAGATGCTGGACTTTGCTGACAATTACTTTGACAACTGTGAGGAAAACACGAAGTAGATAAATTTACCATATTGAGAGGTTGTGCCGTTGCCTCAATCTGTCCATGTACCTATGTTTTACGCCACAGGTTAGGTCCCTATAAACCTGCATTAGGCTGTTTTTGTACCTTTCCTGACACTCAAACCTTTTCATAGCCTGGATTTATAATTGTCTTTTCACTTGAGTATGAATGATGCTTAAATATATATATATATATATGATAATAATAATAATAATAATAATAATTATTATTATTATTATTATTATTATTATTATTATATAATTGAGAAATGATTGAAACAGAAAATTTTGCTATGGTCTCAATTTTTCCAGGGCTGTGTGTGTGTGTATATGTGTGTGTGTATATGTGTGTGTGTGTATATATATATATATATATATATATATATATATATACACACATACACACAGCCCTAGAAAAAATTGAGACCTCAGCAAAATTTTCTGTTTCACTCATTTCTCAATTTATGGGTACATGCCTGTGTAAAATGTACATATTTTTTTGCAAACTCCAGCCTGGTTTTTCCCTGCTTCTCATTAATGAAGAGCTTCTTCCTTGCTTTATGGGTCTTCAGTCCTGCTTCTAGGAGCCTGATATGATCCTAACCCTAGCAGTGCACTTCACACCTACACGTAATGTTTTTCCCATTCCTTTTTAAGGTCACTTGAGGTCATCCTCCGATTTATGAGGCACTGCCGGATAAATTAACGGTCATCTCTGGCGTTAGAAAGTAGCTTCTACCTTCTGACTGTCTAGTTTTTGGTTATTGCCTCCTGCTTCACCTTATTCTTGTTTGTTGCTGTCTTAGAAACTTTGAGCCTGGAAGCAGCCTGCCTCGTAGTTTAGCCTCCAGCAGTAAACCCAGGAATAAATCAGGATTTAAAAATATAGAATGATTTCTTATTTTTTCCAGAGCTGTATAATTTCACATTCAAGTACACATTTTAACCCAGCACTAGATTAGATGCCATGCTAATAAAATTACCTGATGATTCCAGCATTGGTCACTTTCTGTCTCAGTCTTAAAATATATGCAAATATATATAAAATTATATTTATCACGGATGAGGAGTTTATTTAAAATGCTACATCTAGGGGATACCTCTAACATCTGACAAGATTTTACCTTGGGCCCCTCATTAGGGTTCATTTCTTAAGAAAAAATGGAGTTTTGACATTTGATCCCCTTAAGATGATAACTAAAAAACTATTTGCTGGGTGTTGTTCAAACTTTGTATGGGTGCCAACTGGCACTGATTAAATTTTGACAAAGGTCACCCCAAAATTTAAGCAATGCAGCTTAGTGGCAGCAAAATGAAGGGTGAAAGCAGACTACATTTGATTTTGTAAAAAAAAAAAGTGTTGGATGAGTTTTATTAATGTGTAACAAAAACATTATTTAAATGAAGATCTATGCCTGGTTTTATTTTCAGATAAATTGTCTCAAAAATGAAGCAGCAGCACCGTGTGGTAGCAAAGGAAGGAAATGACAGCTATAGAAGATACTCAGTCTTGTGAACACAATAACTCTAAAAGTATTTTATGAATCTTTTTCAAACAGCATAATGAAAGCAAAAAAAAAAAAAAAAACAGTTGTAGTACTTGACATTTGATCCCGGTTGTATGATAACAGATAAAAGTAATTCCCAGATTCTTTTAAACCTTTCTAGACATGTTGTAAGGGCAAAAGGGGGGGGGGCATCAAATTTAATGACGCATCTGGCATTGCATGGATACACTTAAAAGCAGATGGATGCATAGTGTTGTGTAAATTTGTTAAATGTTCTGTATTTATATATATTTATATATTGAAGTTAATTTATTGTTCAATCTGACATTCAAATTTCCCTTTAAAATAAAAACGGCCATTATTTAATGTTGTAGATTGGTTTAGGCACTGTTTAGTCACCAGCATCTTTATTTCTTCACTCTTATTGTTTCTACATTTATTTTGGAGTTTGCATTGGGGAGGGGGGGCACTGCCGGTAATTCCTGCCCAGGTCGCCACATGAGTGAGGACCAGCCCTGAATGTACTAGGTATAATAGGTATAAGTACAAATTCGGTGCTTGAAGTGGGCTGTTCAGAGAGAGGCTGTACCTAGCACCTCTTTGTCTCCCTTTTCAGAGAACCGGCAACATTTCTACTATTTTTTTTTTGTTAGTAACGGTAAAAGATAACAAGGGGAGTACCGGCACTCGATTTTCCCTACTTCAAGCACTGTAAAAATCCATTTAAGAAACATTTTACTCCAAAGCCAGCTGTAGCATAAGGCATATTGAAAATGTATAAAGTATATTGTTAAAAAGGTTCATGCAAAAGGGTAATGGGTCAGTGTGTGGCTCAGTCGGTTAGGGCTCTGTGGCCGTAGTCAGCAGGTTGCTGGTTCAGATCCTGAGAACAAGGCCCTTAACCCCAGTTTCTCCAGGGACTGGTGGACCGATAATGAAAACACAATGCTTTCCTTGAACAGGTCAGAAAGTTGGTGTTGGGAAAATGGGAAGTGGGAGCAGTACCCCAGTGACAGAGGAGAACAAACCAGAGCTCCTTGGTAAAGCTTGGAGGGATGTTGTGTGGGACCACAGGTATGAAGCCCGTTTTTATCCAATATAATCAACAACTTGTTTTGTTTATTTTTTACTAGCATCACATAATTTTATGGATATATGTTTAAAATATGCATAAGTTCTATAACCTTCCCCTCCCACACAAACACACATATAAACACTGGGCAGTGTGCAGCCCTGCAGGTTAGCTCACCAGCTGCTAACTGCATTTATCACCTACACTGCATTTATGTATCTCTGCTGGGTATCTTTTGCCTCATATTTAATCTGTCTGCTTATGCCCTAATTGTTAATGGTCTATTGTAATGGGCGTCTCCAATTGTAACAAGCTGTGCCAAAGCAAGTTTTATTTTATGTTGCAATAAAGATTCTGAAGATTCTGATTTTATGTTCCGCAGAGTGATGTCACCATTGGGTCCTTGAACAAGACCCTTGCATAGCTTTGGTTAGCACCTGTAAATAAAAAATAAATAAACACTTTCCAATAAGCATGCATGACACTTCATTAAGTGGTTTCAGTTGCAGATGACTAATGAGATGTAAAGGAAGCCATAGTAATATGCTATTATGGGATCGTTTATATTCCTTATGAATTCTGGCTAATCCCTATTTCCAATTCAAATGTCTGTTCTTTTAGCACACGAACTGATCTCAAGCAATACCTGCAAGATTACAAGCCCAACATTGATTCAGTGCCTCAGGCTCGGATTCTTCTAATTGGTCAGATTACAGCTGGAAAATCAAGCTTCTTCAACTCCATCAACTCTATCTTCCGTGGCAACATTACAAGCCAAGCTGCAGTAGGAGAAATGAAAACCAGCCTGACCTTGAAGGTAATGTGATTGTCTAACTTCATTTCCTGGTATAACATTCGTGTATCCAGATGTCTTTATATGATGTTCTTGCTTGAGAGGAAGGACAATATTCTGTTATTTTTAGCTTCACTCTGTTTCAATTGCTGTTTGTTATCCTCATTGCGATTTAGGAAGGGATTGACCCTATGGCAGGATATGGAAAACCCACATAACACAGCAAGAACATGCAACCTCCACATACACAGAGCCAGAGGCACGATTTGAGCTTCCAGCCCTAGAAGTGTGAAGCTGCAGCACCATCCACTGAGCCACTGTCCCACCCTCATCATGTTCTTATTGCCATCTTTCAAAAAAGGGGATAGAAGTAATTTGTCTAACTATAGGCCAATCAGTCTAACTTGTATAACTGGTAAAGTTATGGAGGCTATAATCAAAGAGAAAATGGTAGATTACCTGGACTCCAATAACATTTTGCGGGATAGCCAGCATGGATTTAGGAGAGGTAGATCCTGTTTAACAAATCTGTTGGAGTTTTTTGAGGAAGCTACTCAGGAAGTTGATGATAAGAAGGCCTATGATGTCATCTACTTAGATTTCCAAAAGGCTTTTGATGTTGTCCCCCACAAGAGGCTCCTACTTAAACTCAAAGCGACAGGTATTTTAGGTACCGTAGCGACCTGGATTGATAACTGGTTAACAGATAGGAAACAGCGAGTAGTTATAAGAGGCACAATGTCACAGTGGGCTTGCGTTCATAGTGGGGTACCGCAGGGTTCGATTTTAGGACCACTATTGTTCCTAATTTACATAAATGATATGGATACCAATATATATAGTAAACTGGTGAAATTTGCAGATGACACCAAGGTGGGTGGTGTAGCAGATACTGAATTAGTAGCTCAGTAGCTACAGCGGGATCTTGATTTAATTAGTGACTGGGCCGATACCTGGCAGATGAAATTTAACGTCGATAAATGTAAGGTACTCCATCTAGGGAGCAGAAATATAAAGTACAGGTATTTCATGGGTGTCACTGAAATAAAGGTAGCTGATCATGAGAAAGACCTTGGTGTGTATGTTGATGCTTCCATGTCCCATTCTCGCCAGTGTGGGGAAGCAATAAAAAAGGCCAATAGGATGTTGGGGTATATCTCCAGGTGTGTGGAGTTTAAGTCAAGGGAGGTAATGCTAAGATTATACAATTCCTTGGTGAGACCTCACCTAGAATATTGTGTGCAGGTTTGGTCACCATATCTTAAAAAGGACATTGTGGCCTTAGAAAAGGTGCAGCGTAGGGCCACAAAAATGATTCCTGGTCTTAGAGGAATGTCATACGAGGAACGGTTACTTGAGCTAAATCTGTTCAGTCTCAAGCAAAGGAGACTGAGGGGGGACATGATCCAGGTATATAAGATTCTAACAGGTTTGGATGCTGTTCAACCAAATAGTTACTTCAGCATTAGTTTAAATACACGAACTCGTGGCCATAGGTGGAAATTAGCGGGAGAACATTTCAAGCTGGATTTAAGGAAGCACTTCTTTACGCAGCGTGTAGTCAGAGTATGGAATAGCCTTCCTGATAATGTAGTGCAAGCTGAATCCTTGGGTTCCTTTAAATCAGAGCTAGATAAGATTTTAACGACTCTGAGCTATTAGTTTAGTTCTCCCCAAGCGAGCTTGATGGGCCGAATGGCCTCCTCTCGTTTGTATAGTTCTTATGTTCTTATGTTCTTATTACCTACAGGACATGTGCTGCTGAAATGTATTTTCCGTGATATGAAATCACATCGTACCGGCTGAGCACATAATGTGATTCTTAATGGTTATTAAATCCAGCCCACCAATCAAGTGATTGGTCTCCCTGAAAAAAAAAAAACTAATCAGCAGTGTCACCAAGCTTAGTGAATCTCCCCACACCCCCATTTTAATGCTGGTTGTTAAGTCCATTATCCTTGTATTGTTTAAATAAAGTGGGTGGCCTGAGCTGAAGACCTCCTCACCAGTGGCCACCAAGTTACATCATTTTGAGATGCCTGCTGAACTGGATAAGCAGGTAGAAGGTGAATGATATCATGTGTCTTGTTCCAGTATCACACTTACCAGGTGAAAGCGGGCCGAGGCGGACAGCCTCTGGGATTCCTACTGTGTGACACCATGGGACTGGAAGCAAGGGAGGATGGAGGGGTGAGAACTGAAGATATTGAGAGCATCCTGAAGGGCTACGTTCCAAACAAGTACCAGGTAAGAACTGTGTATCTAACCACACCTCAAAAACTACTGCTATATGAATACAGGAAATTAAGTCTCATTCACTGATTGTTTTTGGCATAAATAATGTGCTGTTGTTACATAAGTGTCATATGAAAGGACTCACATTGCTTTTCGCTTGAGTTTCCTATGATCTCACAGTCAATGCATGTCTGCATGTCATTCACACCTTTTTGTTTGTTTAGTTCAACCCTGTGCAGCCAATGAAAGCTGATAACTGTCAGGCATGGAGCTCATTGGCTCTTAAGGACAGGATCCACTGTGTGGTGTATGTGATAGACGCCTCCACAATTGGAATTGTGGACCAAGGAATGAAGAATAAAATTGATGAAATCAGAAAGAGAACTAACTCGGCAGGTCAGTGAGTGTGGAGAACAGGGAGGGAGGTGGCATCTATGATGGAGTGTGTGTCAGTGGGGGAGGGGTGGATCTGGGGGTCACAATTCACAAGCAACTATTTATATACATGTTGTAATATGCTTTAACACCTGCTTTTCCTGAACCATGATTAATACTGAAAAATCATACGGGAAAGTAGAAATGTAAGTTCACCCATGCGAACTAATGACTTTAATAATGTATTTGGATATTCAGTATGAACACAGAGAAGTACAGTTTACCGGACTAGAATATGGCAAACTGAACGTTTTCCGTGCCTTTGGCAGACAACATATAATATGTCACTAGTGAGACGTTTCTGTTGCTGTGTTTAGAGGTCCCTCTATTGGTGCTACTGACTCATGTGGACAAAGCGTGCCCGCATGTGGAAGAGGACTTGAAGAAGGTGTATCACAGCTGCTACATAAAGGATCTGGTGAGTTTCTGGGTCTAACATTGGAATCAGTACTAAAAGCTTGCAGCAGACACACACACAGTGAACAAGTGAGAGATAGCAGTTCATCTGGGTGAATGTTTGTGGGCAGTAGCAGGAAACAGAGTGAACAAGCAAACATCACACATGCAACCAGCGGCAGGGATCGAGCCCACAGCCCTGGGGGGTCTGAACCTTTGGTTTATTATATTCCAATGGCTCACTAACCTTTATCTCAATTTTATTTTCTAAAACATATTTTCAGGCAGCAAAATGACCCTGTGGGCAGCACTGTGGCCTCACGCCTCCATAAACCAGGATGCTGGCCTGGGTGTCTCCTTCCTCAGGTCCTCTGTTTCATGGGATTGGGGGTTATGGATGGATGGATGACAAATTTGTGTCCAAAATTTGGATTTACATTTACTGTGTTTGCCAGATGCCCTTAGCCAGAGCGACTTACATAAGTGGGCAGAAGTCTTATCAATGAGTACATTCTGATACATATTCAGTAGAAGCCGGTTATGAATACTATCACACTAAAAAACTCTATCGGCAAGTAGTACAGTTTTTTGACATTTAATTGCCCTCAGGAGCTTTAGAACTTTAGTCGTACAGTGGTACCCTCCAGCATAGTCCCTGGAGGGTGAAGAACTTGGTGGCGAGGGCAGCGGGCGTAGCCGGGACCTCCTGCTGGGGTGCAGCAGCTGCAGCAGGCAGAGGCGAAGGGAGCGCCTCGGGCGGTGGACCTGCAGGCAGCGGGCGTAGCCGGGACCTCCTGCTGGGGTGCAGCAGCTGCAGCAGGCAGAGGCAAAGGGAGCGCCTCAGGCGGTGGACCTGCAGGCAGCGGAGGCAGCCACTCAGGCTGCACGGCGGCCCGGCGTGTTCTCCGGACGGGAGAAGCTGCCCGGGGAGGCAGCTTAGCTGCGCAGGTGACCTCAGGAACAGCCGGAGAGTCCTCCTGTTCCCCGGCTGAGAGGGAGGCGGGGGCGAGTGCGCACGTCCCCAGAACGATCGGCGGGACGATCGCGTGCTTCTTCCTCCTCTGCGAGGTGCGCGTCCTCCTCTAGGGACAGCTGGTCCAGGATGACCCAGGTCCGGCTGACGAGACCCCACGCCGGGGGCGTGAGTTTTGAGACTAATTAAACGCCATAGACCCTTTCGAGGTCCGAATTTGTACAGTTGAACGCTTCTCGACCCATAGATGTTCTAGTAGGAAAGGTTGAGATCCAACATATTGCCTTGAAAAAAAATACCCGTTTGATATCAGAGTTGGTTGAGTTAAGAGTTATTAAAGTTCCATGGTTCTACTGTACATTCTCATTTGGCAGCATCTGCTAAAGGCAGATTTATACCATTTCAGTTGTGACTTATTACAGCCCTGTTTGACACAAATCATGTGATACAGCAGCAGGAAAATATACATGAATGTATGTGTCTCTCTGCAGATCTACAGAGCTAGCGAGTGTCTGGGCATCCTACCATCAAATGTGATTCCAGTGAAGAATTACTTTGATGAGAGTGAGCTGAGTGACACCTGTGACATCCTGCTCCTCAAGGCCATGAAGCAGATGCTGGACTTTGCTGACAATTACTTTGACAGCTGGGAGGACGACACAGAGTAGATGAATTGATCATATTGAGGGGTTGTGCCATTGCCTTTCTCTGTCCATGTCCTTGTGTTCTACACCACACCTTTGTTTCCTGTAAACCTGCGTTAGGCTCTTTCTGTACCTTTCCGACACAGAAACCTTTTCATAACCTGGATTTATAATTGTCTTGTCATTTGAGTATGAATGATGCTTAGATATATTCTATACAATATAAATTCGATATATCCTTTATATATGTGTATCCCCAAAGAAATCTCCTCAATTATAGAAGTACATATGGACTTGATGTTTTTCCTAGACAGCCCAGTCTTACAAGAGAAACAAAATAGTTGATTTTCTCAGCATTTTCTTCCCGGCCAATGCCTTCTCTAGTTAAACCATAGAGACTATACCATCTTGCGTAGTCACTGGCTAACATACAATAGCCATTTCTGTGGTTTTTGTTCTCTTGCCCTATTCATCACAATCGTGGTGAATTAAAAAAAATCTGTTAAGTCAAAAACAGTACTGTGTCATGTTATGCAAATATACATCCTGCACCTTTGGTCTACAGGGGAGTGGGCGGTACCAGGAACTACACCGAAAAGGGTATCACAACAGTCCTAACACCTTTCCGCATATGCTAATCATCCAAGGGCAGCACTGGCAATTAAATACACCACCAACAATTAATTATTGTTATATTAACTTCTTTTATTAAGAAGTACTGTTAGGTTTTACAGTGTATACACATGCTGTCTTATCCATTTTGATTGTGATATCATCCTTTGTCCATTATGTTCGGAATTTTTGAAGAAGAATCGAAGCTGCGATCAGCTCAGCATCCCCAAACATGTGCCCAGAATGCTTCTTAATTCCAGTCTGTAGCATATCAACAAGAGGCTTGCAGTACTTCAGCTGCATCTTGACTGTCAAGTTCGATGGTCAGGAGGTTGATTGTCGGAAGTATCCACCCCATTTGGGCATTAGATTCCGCTTGCAGAATGTTGGTTGCCCGGGCGACAGGGCTCATTACAGCAGCATACTCAGTAAGGAATGCAAGTCGGCTGGGTTGAACCTGTAATGAAAACAAAACAAACAGCACCGCAATTTTAAGTCTACCTTTACATTGAATTAAATCAGAATATTGTACAAAAAAGAAAAAACTGAACACATTCATTTTAATTAACTAATAAAACACATAGCATATTTCTTACTTACACTGGGACCTTCAGGCCAGTGCACATTACTCCTACTGCCCCCTCACCCTTGTCTTCGATTATCCTACATAATCTTTCCACTGCCAGGAACAAGGAATTCCACCTTGTCTTATTCGGTCGGAGAAGCTGGAGGGAACAGTGGACCTTCCACATTTGTTCCGCAGACCATTACACTTGCTAAATGTAGAATGGTACAATTTCCTGTATGCCTCACTGGATGTTGCATTTATGCCATCTTCTCTAGCTACTAGGTTTAGTAGATTACAAGCACAGCGCTGGTGTTTTGGTAGCTGGAATTCAAAACTGTAGTCTTCATTTAGAAGTGCAGAAGTATCAATGAAAAAAAAAAGGTTTGCATCCTGTTGGTTGTCAGTCATGGGTTGGTAGGGATTTTTTTTTCTTTCCCAGTGACAGCTGTGGATAGGAAATTTATTTTAGTTTTTACTTTTCTTTACAGCAGTGATGCTATTTTTTCACAACATAGCTTATCTGTACTACATGTACTCTACCAGCTTGTGTGTCCCAGCATGTTACACACATGCATGCACACGCACACACACATGTACATGTAGGGTATACCTATCCTTATGGGGCCCGCTCATTCACTTCTATGGGAAAAATGCTAACGCTAACTATCACAACCTTAACCCCCACCCTGCTCTAACCATAACCATAAGTAACCAAGCAAAATACAAGAGTTTTTGCATTTTTAGTTTTTTCATAGCAGTCACTGACCTTTATAAAATAGAGTTTCCTGGTCCCCATAAGGGAAAAAAACAGATATTTATCATGTTATGGGGACATTGTGTCCCCATAAGGATAGGTATACCCGCTCTCTCTCTCTCTCTCTCTCACACACACACACACACACACACACACATTTTCATATGAACAAAATATTTAGTCAATATGAATGCTTCAATGTTATTAAAATGTGCTGATTTTAAATGTGTGTACCATTGGTACTGAAGACATCTCAGGCAACATTTCAGCTAATATCTTTAATAGTATTAACCTCAAAACTCTCACAACCTTTCTTAGGAAAAACCTTAAAAATAAAATTGAACATTTAAAAACGTTGAATTTTAAGTCTCCAGCCATTGAAATCGCTCACTTGTGCTTTCCATATGGTCCAGCCGCAATGTGCTTCTTGCCAGCTGAAATGCAAACTTGGCAGCAGGGTAAGACCGTTTTAAATTGTTCCAGCATCTCGAAGGAACAAACAGGCACGCTTAGGTTCACTCAAATACACTTTAATAAATAACACAAAATAACCTCGCATTTAACAGCAATACCAAGATATCGTATCAAAAGCAAATGCAAAATAATCCATACTACCATGGATATCGAATTATTTTATATATAGCTAATAAGAAAAGATGCAAAGATACAGTAGGAAAATAAATATATATATAGAAAAGAAGCAATGAAATATAAGAATTATTATCACAAGCAGTGATAATTATTCCCAAGAATCAATGAAAGGCATAAGCAGTTGCAGAGCTATTTATAATCGGACGTGCTATAATCACCCACCTTCACACATGGACTGGGGAGCCCCTTTCAGTCCTGGCAGGAGACCAACACGTGATTCCTGAGAAGTGCCGGGCGATGCGCGCTCTATCCCACGGCTGATCTCCGGTCAACACCGGGATCTCCCCCTTCCTTTATACTAATTTTGGCGCTGCATGTGGGCCGGGGTCAAGCTGGCCAGGCTCACCCCTCCCCTCAGCCAATGCACTCTTAATTCTCCAATTTTGTCTGGGTGATGCTGCTTGCGGTTTCAATCAGAAATGATAAGACAAGTGTCCTTGAGCAACGCTTTCCCTCTTTCCTGAAGACAAGTGTCCTGTGAACCGATCAGGGGCTTACGAAACATATTGCGCAACACTTTCTCTTGTCCATAGGAAAACCCCTCAGAAAAACAAGGTAAGTATCCTTGAACAGGGTGAGCATCCTGTGAAACAAATTAACAAGGTAAGCGTCCTTGAACAGGGTGAGCATCCCATGAAACAAATTAACAAGGTAAGCTCTCAATGTCATGCTTGAAATCTGGAATTAGATGAACCTGAATGATCTTGCTCAGAGACTGAAGGAAGACCTGCAGAAGTGTAATCATATTTTTAACCTTTCTAGTTTTTCATATAAAACGTCATCTTTTTTAGGTCTTGAAAAATAAATATATTAAATAACATTATATGGGAATATAAATGATGAAAAGTTTGTTACATACCGATGTCGAAGATAGAAATGAATATAAAATTCTTTCTTATTTCAGGTAACTGGAATTAAAATTGGACATCGGTAGGCCCGGGAGGTTGGCATATTGGGTCTGTGTGTGTCTTAGGCCTTAGGCAAGAAGAGATTGTTTTGAATACTGTGTGACCTCGCTTCGCGATAGCTGCCTGCAGTAAGTTCTGCAGACCCTGAGGAAAGCTCGGGCCTTGGAGAAGCAGACAGCGGAACAAAGGGGGGGAGAAACCACTTGCAGGAAGAGATTCCAAGCTGCCTCAACTGGTGCACAGCGAGTTATAGCTTTATAAAATAGTTGCGGCAGACAATATATAGCAAGCTATGCGGTAGTGCAAATGTATAAGTAATCATGTTAATCATATTAATCATATGTTAACCATGTATTGGCAGTGATTCAATGACAATATGTCAATACGTTAATCATAAATCAAAGGACAACCAAGTATTTACAGTGATTCAATGTCATGTAATCAATATCTATATTCATATCTCCAGTAGGAGCCTAGCAGTCGAGACATGTTCTGGTAAACTGAGCAGAATGGGTGGACTTTACCTTGCCACCAAGGTGAACCAATAGAATTTGAGAATTGTGTTTGTTATACGTTTGAGCTCGGTTCATTGGTGTTTTGTGACCAATCAGGATTTAGACACCCTTACTGTAGAGTGGGAGTTATGGTTTATCAACTGGTTGCTCGGGGAACTCCGGAGGATTTGGTACCAAATGCCAGAGTGTGATGAGAGCGCTTTGCTGAGTTGCTAGAATAAAAGAGATTTCCTTTACCTCATCAAACTGAGAGGTCCAACTTTTATTCTAAGTATTATATTTAAAATTTTTCTACCACAGTTGTCGCCCAACGTGGGGCAGCTGAGTTCTTTGTTTGTTCCAGACGATGGGGTCCTGCGATAGAAGTAGGTAAGGCATAGAGCCTGATGGGACCAGATCCAGATGAGATTGAGGATTGGCCCAGTCCCTCGTCAAGGAACAACGGAGATCACGCTGTCCCAGAGCTAAACATTCCTGAGACTGATTTGGCCGGACCTGTGTTGGTGAGGTAAAAGCTTCTCTGTTTATTCATTTTTGCTGCTGCTTTGCTTGATGCTGAAGGTTATGTTGTGATAGTGTGTGAGTGTGTGAGAGTCTGCCGTGACTGTGGGATCCAAGCACGGGGAAGCGTTGAACGCGGATAGGAAGGCCATAGGGAGAGCGCTCATCCACCTGTAATAGGGAAAGGGTGCGGTCCAAGGGGAAACCTGAGTGACCTATTACGTGGGTTAGGTGGATGACAAGACCTTGGGAAAGTCCGTGATTTTGAGTGGCGCCACTGTGTATTTGTGTGACGGGGCACAAGACGGCAGGGAAGCCGTCAGACAGCAGGGAAGCTGTCACCCGCAGGAGGCCAAACACGACAGTGAAGGCTTGGTGCATCAGGGGCAGAGGACAGGGCGGTGTGTGTACTGTGTGGCGTGGCATTGTATGGCGGAGGCTGGACAGTGAATGCATTGCATGCAGTAGCACAGCACTGCGTAACAGGCCAAAGACGGGTAAGATTCCTGTGTGTGGACAGGGACAACCTAAGACAGGCGCTGTCGTAGACCCCTGACTCCATGCTGAGGGACTGTTTGGGGTTTGGTCCACTCTCGGTCCCACGGGAGTATAAAGGGTGTATGGTTTTGGAGAATGTGTATGTGGTAAAGGGTGTGCAGTATCCTCCCAGGTGCAGTATCCTCATTGAGATAAATTGATAGATGGAATTTTGCTCCACACTGACGCATGCAGGTGTCAAAAGTAAAGATAGAATTGTGTTTTTAGAACATCTAATGTTTAGAATTACACTTGGTTCTTTTAGGGTTTTGTCACCCAGTAACAAGTTGTCTTGTTTAGTTTAGTGGTCACCCAGTAGCTGCGTGCTTTGTACAGATGGCAGCTACCTTACAAACATTCGCACTCCCCTGAAAGGGACTCAGAGATCGAGAGGGAGATAATGAGGGAATGTAAAAAAAAAAGGGGGGATAAGGGAAAACCATCCCCAAGGCAAATAATGGAACGGGTGACTGGCCTGAGACTAAAGAAGGCTTGTAAAAATTGGTATCATCAGACTGGGGGTAGATGACCAAAGGAGGGCACTCTAAACATATTGGAGAGAGAATGTTGTGAAACGTTATTGGAAAGGAGAGGGAATGTTTGTTGTAGTATGGGAATGTACAAGCCAGAATATTATTTTCGGTGGAAGTCTGTGGCCTTGATGAGGATTCATGATTGATAAGGAAAGTCGTGTAATAGTTAGCAGAGAGGAAAGGGGGGCCGATCCGACTGCTGCTGTTTCTCCACCTGTGGCTGATGCTGAGAAGAGGAAAAAGCCTAATGCAGATCTCCTGTATCCTGTCCTGCCTGAAGTGTCCCCTCTTCCACCGCTGCCACCTGCACCTCGCCCTCCTGTCCAGGTCCCTCCTCCAACAGGAAGAGGTGAGCCCTCTGCCCCTGCTGCAGAAGGGGGGCAGTGGGTCCGATGCCACATCCTTCTGTAAAGCAGGAAGAGTCTTCCCATGATGAGGAGGATGAGGACAATGACCAAGAGAATGATGATGAGGAAGAAGAACATGTACCCAAAGGCCGGGACAGAGGCTTTGGGACTGTTTTGTTTATAGGAGAAAGAAAACTTTGCCACTTGGTGGCTAGCAGATGACACAATTCTGAGAGACTGTATCCCTGAAGGTCAAGAACAGCCTGAAAGATTGCATTGCAATGCTCAGTTTTCTGGAAGAGGAGGGGCTGAGTGGATAAAGGATTTCGAAGCTGCAGGAAAACTGGGAGAGACTGTTGTGCTTGATCACCTCTATGTGGCAGAGGACAGGTCTGCTGCATCTGTCCATTTGTCAGCCGCCCAGGAGCAGTAATATGTGGGAGGTTCGGTCCCCCATTTATCATATGGGCAAAAGGGGTCATTAGAATAGAAGGACTTAGGACCCTGAGTCGCAGAATATGAGAGAAGGACTGAGTGGGTGTGTGTAGAGGATGGAAGGTGGATGTGTGGAGATGGACAGGTGTAAAGGTACAAAATAGATCACTGTGTAGAGGTACTGAGAATGGGGGATGCAGAAGAATGTAGGGAGAAAAGTGTTGATCCACTGCCAGATTGGTTATGGGAAGTACCTAATTGCTTATGCGCAAAAGGGAAAAAGGATTTTGGCAGAGTGGTGTCAGCTGAGCCTTTGGTGGTCCACCCCAAGTCTGACTTTCGGCCTCACAAGGCCCAGTATCCCTTATCTAGAGATGCAGAGGAGGGAGTGAGAGAAGTACATGCAGATCTGGTGAAAGGGGGGGCTATTAAGGAAATAGCCTATTCTCCAGTTAATTCAGCCGGTAATATTAGCCTGACTGACATACCCGACCGATGCTGATATCTTGATTTGTAATGACTATCGGCCAATACCGATATGTTAACTGATATATACACTGATGACCAAAATTGTGGAAACACTTGCAATTTTTTAAGATTTTATGAACTGTTACACCAGTTATTTAATTGTCTAATGTATAATATGTGTAACATTCTTTCATTGTTTTGAAACATTACTGCCAATAAAACTGGACTCACTATTCATAAAGAAATGTACAATAATCACATTAAATTGTACAAGGACACTCTTTGCCTTGCTAAATCTAATTATTACTCTGGTTTAATCTTGTCAAACCAACATAACTCTAGGACTCTCTTTTCTCTTCTTAACAGCATCACCAAACCCCCTGGTTCACTCTTTTACCACCTCCAATCCACCGACTTCGCTAATTCACTCATGTCATTTTTCACGATCAGCAACATTCACCAACACCTCCCATCTTCCGGCGCTGCAGTCCTTGGAGTGGATATCTGTGCGTCTCCTTCGTACCTAGGTACCACTTTTTCCAGCTTTACCCTCCCCTCTATTACCGACATTATTCAACTGGTTAAAAAATCTAAACCCTCCACATGTCCCCTTGACCCGCTACCTACTGTCCTTGTAAAAACTTGCCTTCCAGTACTAGCTCCCCTCATCACCAACATTATTCACTCATCTCTCACTTCTGGAACGGTTCCCTTACTACTCAAAACTGCTACTGTGACTCCGATTCTTAAAAAACCTGGTTTAGACCCTAATGATTTCAACAATTTCCGTCCTACTTCTAATTTGCCATTCATCTCCAAAATTCTTGAAAAAATCGTTGCTTCTCAATTACATGCCCACCTTAATAATAATAATCTTTATGATCAGTTTCAATCAGGCTTCCATCCCCTCCACAGTACAGAAACAGCACTTATAAAAATCACTAATGATCTTCTTATAGCTGCTGATACCGGTTTGCTTTCCATTCTCATCTTTCTCGATCTAACCGCTGCCTTTGACACTATTTCCCACAGCCTTCTCCTCCATAGACTATCTTCTATCGATATCACGGACATTCCACTTACTTGGTTCACCTCATACCTCACCAACCGTACACAGTACATACACTTAAAATCACACACATCTAACACCTTCCCTCTGTCCTCTGGGGTTCCCCAGGGCTCTGTCCTGGGGCCCCTCCTTTTCATTATCTACATCCTCCCTCTTGGTTTTATCTTTCGTAAGCACAACATTCATTTTCATTGTTACGCGGATGACACCCAGCTCTACCTTTCCTCTAGCCCCTCATCATCACTTCCTCCATCCTCACTTACTCTCTGTCTACAGGAACTCAATGTATGGTTTTCCACCAGCTTTCTCATGCTTAACAGTTCCAAAACAGAAGTCCTCTTAGTAGGCACCCCATCCGCAATCTCCAAATCTAGCAGCTTCTCAATTAATATCAACAATTCAATTGTCCATCCATCCCCTCAGGTTAAGAGTTTGGGTGTCGTCCTCGACAGTACACTTTCCTTTCACTCACACATCAATAATGTTACTCAGTCCGCATACTTCCACTTACGTAATATTTCTCGTCTTCGCCCCTCTCTCACTCCCCACACCACGGCTATTTTAGTTCACAGCCTTGTAACCTCCCGTATCGATTACTGTAATTCTCTTCTCTTTGGTCTCCCTAATAAATCCCTCCAGAAATTGCAGCTCCTTCAGAACTCTGCAGCCCGGGTCATAACACGGACTCATATTTTTCACCATATCACTCCTGTCTTACAACTCCACTGGCTTCCCATAAAACATAGAATTAATTTAAAAATATTGATTACCACTTTTAAAGCACTACATAACCTCGCTCCTCCATACATATCTGACCTCATCCACTCTGCTGCTCCTGCCCGCACTCTTCGCTCCTCTTCCTCTTTCCTTCTCACTGTACCCTCTGTTTGTTTAAAGACAATGGGGAACAGGGCATTCAGTTACTCTGCCCCCCAGCTTTGGAATTCTCTCCCTCCTGATCTCCGTAATTTAGATTCTCTTCCGCTTTTTAAATCCAGACTCAAAACCTACCTGTTTAGATTGTCTTATCTTTCTTAATCACACATGTTTCTTTTAATCATTAGGTTTTTTCTTGTTTTATTGAATCTATGTATTTCTTGCATTGTACAGCGACCTTGAGTGTTTTGAAAGGCGCTTATAAATAAAATGTATTATTATTATTTATTATTAATATTTGTGTAATAATTTTTAAAACACAATGCCAGAAATGCTACTTAATATCCACATTTTTGGCCACTAGTGTATATTGTCCATCTTTAACTATTCCATGATGTGCTAATAATCCATCTATCCATCCATCCATTTTCCAAACCGTTTATCCTACTGGGTCGCGGGGGGTCCAGAGCCTTTCCCGGAAACAATGGGCACGAAGCAGGGGACAACCCAGGGTGGGGAGCCAGCCCATCGCAGGGCACACTCACACATGCACACCTATGGGCAATTTAGCAACTCCAATTAGCCTCAGCATGTTTTTGGACTGTGGGGGGGGGGGAAACCGGAGTACCCAGAGGAAACCCCACGACGGCATGGGGAGAACATGCAAACTCCACACACATGTAACCCAGGCGGAGACTCAAACCCAGATGAAGAGAGGTGTGAGGCAACAGTGCTAACCACTGCACCACCATGCCGCCCCCTGTGCTAATAATAATTATAATAATTATTCCCTGTGAGCAAATTCTGTTCACACCTCCCCCAACTTGCCCCATCTTATGGGGAAGATGATGGTGCAGGAGGTAGTGCTATCGTTTAGCAACCAGAGAGTTGCAGGTTCAAGGCCTGGTTTCTCCTGACTCCATCAAAGTGTCCTTGAGCAAGACACTGAACCCCAAATTGCTCCCGGCATGCAGGTTGGCGCCTTGCATGGCAGCCTCTGCCTCCGGAGTATGAATGTGTTGTGTGTGGATGGGTGAATGTGAGCCACCTGTAGCAGCACCTAGGGAGCTGGGGGTGAATGGCCTTGCTGAAGAACCGGCAAACATAACTGAGCCCAGGCTTGAACCAGTGACCTTCTGGTCACAGGTTGAAAGGTTGAGCCCACGAAGCCACTTGCTCCCCCCTAAGGTTGCAGGCTTCTTGAGTTCATGTAGGAAGAAAAGTCTTTTCTGGACTTTGTTGGTGATGGAGGCATGTCCCACCATGATGGTGCTCGTGGTCCCCTGGAATTGGCATAACTCCACCACAGATATGGCCTGGCCAGTGCTTTCCTAAAGAAGGCGGGTGGGGTTGCTGATTTTAAATTTAGCCTGTTGGTGTTAATGCATTTGTGTAGTGCTGCCCAGCATTTAATGTAATAGCAGAACTCACTGTAGCACAGTGCTTTCAGGTGACAGCTCAGTCACACTTCTTTTTAATGAATGAACTTAATGCATTAAGTAAGTATTAAACAAATCATCACATGGTCGTGTAGGAGAGAGTTTGATATTGGGGGGGGGCACAACTTAATAGTATAAAGGCAAAGGCATATTTATAGGAGGGGCGAATGTAGCCAAATTAAATATTGGGGGTACGCTTCGGCAATAATCTGCTTGCTGTTCCTTTTGTTGAGGGCAGAGCTAATCAATTAAGTTAAGGGAGCTGATTGTGAAATCTAACAAACACGTGGAATGGCTGAGCTGAGGAGAGGTTTGGGAACCAAAGCCGTGTTCTTATAACCATCCAACAAGGTATCAGTCACTTTTTTGGAAAACAGGAGAAATTCAAGTTGCTTTTTATTGGGTTACTGTTTCAGTTCTGACTTTTTTTGACTGCTAATACATGCTTTCTACTCAGACAAATAGCTGTAAACATTTTCATTGGCTGCCTAAGACTTTTGCACAGCACTGTACCTGTGCCTCCAGGAATGGACACCAGGCTGAACACTGGATACACGCCATAGAAAATGTTATTATTGTTAGGTAGCATCATTATATTCATTTTATTGTTTCCTGTTATCATATTCACATAATTAATGGTATCAAAAGTGAATCCATTCATTGTCCTATTCAGGATTGCAGGGGGTCTGGAGTCTATTCCAGAGGCTATGGGTGCTAGTCAGGGAACAACCCAGTATGGGACGCTGGCCAATCGCAGGGCACCCTCATGCACTATTCACACACACATGCACACCTGTGGGCAGTTCGGTAACTCCAAGCCAATGTTTTTGGACTGTGGGGGGAAACTGGAGTACTCAGAGGAAACCCCACAGCGACATGGGGGGAAACCGGAGTACTCAGAGGAAACCCCACAGCGACATGGGGGGAAACCGGAGTACTCAGAGGAAACCCCACGACGACATGGGGGGAAACCGGAGTACTCAGAGGAAACCCCACGACGACATGGGGGGAAACCGGAGTACTCAGAGGAAACCCCACAGCGACATGGGGGGAAACCGGAGTACTCAGAGGAAACTCCACAGCGACATGGGGGGAAACCGGAGTACTCAGAGGAAACCCCACAGCGACATGGGGGGAAACCGGAGTACTCAGAGGAAACCCCACGACGACATGGGGGGAAACCGGAGTACTCAGAGGAAACCCCACGACGACATGGGGGGAAACCGGAGTACTCAGAGGAAACCCCACGACGACATGGGGGGAAACCGGAGTACTCAGAGGAAACCCCACGACGACATGGGGGGAAACCGGAGGACTCAGAGGAAACCCCACGACGACATGGGGGGAAACCGGAGGACTCAGAGGAAACCCCACAGCGACATGGGGGGAACGTGCAAACTCCACACACACGGAGCCATGAAGACTGTGAGGCAGCAGTGATAACCACAGCACCACCATGCAGGCCCTCAAAAGTGAATCGCTTCAGGAAATGTTTAAACAGACTCTCTACCAGCAGTCATACACATGAGGTCGCACCGCTGACAGGTGATCAGGGGAGGAAGCATAATGCCTCAGCATGCAGTGCTGGGGGGCTGCAGAGCAGCTACATAAATAAATCATCCATTCTTATTATTGTTAAAAACAATCCACTGCCAGTTCTGACAGTTAAAATGTCTCAAGGTTTTTAATGATTTGACTCCCTTAATAGAAATATTTTGTTACCCACCTCCATATAATAGTAATAGAATTTCTCTGATGTAGTTCGTAGTGTGTTGCTAGAAGACACTGCAAATAATTTCATCTCAAACTTTTTTCTTTTTTATTCCCTCATATTAACTGGGGAGTCAGAGTGCAGAAATACTAGCATTCAGATCTTTGGAATGGTTCCTGTAACATTCCTTTTATTTCATAAAACTGTTCAATTCATCAGACTTTATGAAAACTGCTATAGACAGACACGTTTGTAGTATTCTTTGAATATATATATTTAACCCCAACAGGATAACCATTCCTCAGACACAGCTGGACCTCTTATTACACGTCTGCCTTGGGGGGTGAGTTTCAGTTTGCCGAGATAATCACACAGTGACACATTCTGCAGGTAAGTAGTGTTTTAAGAAGCGTTTAAATAAAAATTGTACCAAGCTGATACATAGTTAAAGGTTTTGCAAAAATTGTGGTGGTCGTGATAAGGATCGGCAACTATTACACTGCAAAAAAGACCCATTTTACAGTAACTGTAAATGTAATGTTTTTAAGATGTTTTTATTTATGAATTAATCTTCAGTTGTTTTTATATCTCCTACACACAGACACCTGCTGTACTTTGTCCCAACAAAAGTCAAGGGGGAATAAAATTTATAATATTGCATAAATACGTTTTTAAGATCACATTTTTGATCTTCCATTTAATGTCATTGGAGTGCAATAATGTGCAAACTTGTTTATATGTATATCAACATTTAGAAAAGCACAAATGCCTTAATATTGATTATAACTATTTGTACTGAATTGTGCGGGAGTGTATTGGGTGGGACTGAGCTTTTTTTAAAGAGTATATTTTCAAGTTTTTGGTGAAGTATAAACAAGTTATGTGGAGCCATGTGCACACGCAGTTTTATAAATATGGACTTGTTTTCTTAAGTGCAGTTTCATTAGACACCCCAGGGTTTAAAGCAGAGTTCAGCCTTTAGAATCACTTATTTAAAGGCTTCAGGTGAGCTGTGATGTATAAAGCTTTGCTTTGAATAAATATGTCTATATACCTAAATTTGTTCTACACACCATGAAACAAGCAGCAGCTGTAGCAGCCGAAGTGCAGACAGGGGCAGCAGCCCAAATGGCCTTTGACTGACTGTATAGATGTGGCTGATTCAGTCAGACAACGGTTTTCATGGTTTCATTCATTTGTAAATGTGTGGTGTAAAACTGATTACAGTAACCTGAAAAGGCTTCATTTGTTTCAAATTGGGAGAAGGTAGGGGCGGCATGGTGGTGCAGTGGTTAGCATTGTTGCCTCACACCTCTGGGATGCGGGTTCGAGTCTCCGCCTGGATTACATGTGTGTGGAGTTTGCATGTTCTCCCCATGTCGTCGTGGGGTTTCCTCCGGGTACTCCGGTTTCCCCCACAGTCCAAAAACATGCTGAGGCTAATTGGACTTGCTAAATGTGCATGTGTGAGTGAATGGTGTGTGAGTGTGCCCTGCGATGGGCTGGCCCCCCATCCTGGGTTGTTCCATGCTTCGTGCCCATTGCTTCCGGGATAGGCTCTGGACCCCCTGCGACCCAGTAGGATAAGCGGTTTGGAAAATGGATAGTTGGATGGAATAAGGTAAGTGATCTACTAGAGGTTGTAAAGCTCTTTAGAGAAGGGTTGTGAAAAATTCTGGTGAGGAGCTTCACTTCAAAATGGACCTCAGTGAGGCCAGGCAGAGACAGGTTTGTCCATAACACTTTACAATACTGGTCAACAAATAAGCATATATTTAGAAATGAATGCCAAAGTAACCATGAGTTAATGCATTTATTAACAATGTACACATCAGTAAATCCTGAAGCATGCCCCTTAACACCCAATGAAGTCATACAATTCATGTCTTTCTTACCTACTAACACATTTCTGACAAAAAAAAATTACTTAATTAATTAGTAATTAATACAATATTGTCTATTGCTCTGTTGTTTTACCTAAAGATGGTGGTGGTGGCCTAGTGGTAGGATACTCGCCGCTGGGCTAACAGGTGATGGTGGGTTTGAAACCTATGTCCAGCACTACCACCATTGGGTCCCTGAGCAAGACCCTTAACCCCAAGTGGCTCCAGCGAGACTGTCCCCTGTAGTTAGGAAATAGGAATCATTTGGGATAAAAGCATCTGTTAAATGCTGCATATGTAACCGAATGAATGTAAACCTAAAGACGGTGCCCTAAGTTGGTGATTTCCAGGGAGATTTTCTGCAGACATGTTCTCCCCGTGTCGTCGTGGGGTGTCCTCCGGGTACTCCAGTTTCCCCCCACAGTCCAAAAACATGCTGAGGCTAATTGGACTTGCTAAATTGCCCGGAGGAGTGCAAGTGTGAGTGAATGGTGTGTGAGTGTGCCCTGCGATGGGCTGGCCCCCTATCCTGGGTTGTTCCCTGCCTCATGCCCATTGCTTCCGGGATAGGCTCCAGACCCCGTGACCCAGAAGGATAAGCAGTTTGGAAAATGGATGGATTTTCTGCAGATATCATACTTTAAGCCTTTGTGAGGGTGCAGGGCAGCTTTGATGTGTTAGTACAGGAAGATACTTGGTACTCAGCCCTTAACGGTTCCACATCAGCTACATGGAAAGGCACAAAAACAAAGGTCTTGGAGCAGTTCTGTACAGAAACGTCTGCTTTAAGTCAAAACTATAGTCAACTGCCACCAACACAAAAAACAGGCAATTTTGGCTTCTCATTCACATACCCATGATCTGGATTGCTACATTCTCTGTTACACATATTTTACTTTTAATTACATACTTACTTCATCAATTAGTTAATAATGATGTGCCCCATCAAGTAAAGTCATGAAATTATCATTAATTAACAAACTATCAATTATTATTGGTACGGGTCATTAAGTAACTGGAAATAGGCAAACTTTTATTAAGCATACTTAGTTCACTCAAGGATAAATTCATAATAAAGTGTCTTACCAAAAAATGAAATGACGCAAACATATATGCATGTCATTAACCAATATGTAGAGATCACATTCCCTTACCACTGTACATCGTACATTTTACACGGCAATAAAAACTTTCACAAAGATTTTTTTTCTTTATTGGAGGGTAGAAATTACATTAATGTTTTGCTGAAAACAAACAACAAGCAAAAGGAATGAAATTGTCCATATTACACTCTAGAAATTACCTTAAGTTTTCTGCTGCAAAGAACCAGCAAAAAAAAGACAGGGATCAAACAAAGAACATCAAGTGTCTTGAAAAAGCAATTTTTTTTTTTTAAATAGACTCAAAATGAGAAGAGACACTCTGGCTAAAGTCGGGGCGGCCCGTGGCATAGGCAATATAGGCAAATGCTAAGGGCGACATCCATCCAGGGGGCGCCACAAACGGAAGAGAAAAAGTGTAACATTCCACTATTCTTAAAGCTAGTTGGTATTAATGTCTTAATATGAAAAGAACAAGTCCACATGAATTTACCTGCTTAGCAAAGCCTATTACATAGTAGTAGTAGTAATAATAATAATAATAATAATAATAATAATAATAATAATAATAATAATAATAATAATAATAATGATGATGATGATGATGATGATGATGATGATAATGGGGCGGCATGGTGGTGCAGTGGTTAGCACTGTTGCCTCACACTTCTGGGACCCGGGTTCGAGTCTCCGCCTGGGTCACATGTGTGTGGAGTTTGCATGTTCTCCCCATGTCGTCGTGGGGTTTCCTCCAGGTACTCCGGTTTCCCCCCACAGCCCAAAAACATGCTGAGGCTAATTGGAGTTGCTAAATTGCCCGGAGGAATGCATGTGTGTGTGAATGGTGTGTGAGTGTGCCCTGCGATGGGCTGGCCCCCCATGCTGGGTTGTTCCCTGCCTCGTGCCCATTGCTTCCAGGATAGGCTCCAGACCCCCGTGACCCAGTAGGATAAGCGGTTTGGAAAATGGATGGATGGATGGATGATGATGATGATGATGATACGTAACTTTCCTATGAGCCCCCCCCCCCTCCACTTGTAACTCCCCTCAATAACGAACACAAGTTGATCTCTGATCACGGGCATTTATCCGGTCAGGCATGCCGTGAGAACTAGATAAAAAAGCACATAAATCATAAAATTAATCAGCAAAAACACAGGCATTCTCCTAAAAATAACCAAAGACAAACAAGAATACAGCTCGCTCACGCCATTAACTTGCAAATTGGACATAAAATCTCATACCTCATTGGCCGTGATAATTCAAGAGGAGTTAAAGAAATAAAACTTATGACTGCAGCTTATACAATAACTCCAATCCCCATGAATATTGACACTTATAAATTAAAACACTTTCTCAGCCTCATAACAAGTCCCGCACTTACCTGATCGGAACGAAAATGTCACCAGCAAAACTGACCAGACCGCAACTCAAACGCCAGATTAGTTCCTCTATAGAAATACTAGAAAGCTCCTTACAAACGTATGCCTTTAATTATAATTATGTTAATTACTAAATTCTTCATTTAAATCAAATAATGCTGCGGATTCAGTTATGTTTAAATCATTCTTATATTTAAATTAATTAAATAAATGTAAAGCAGCATAACTGATCCTAACAGCAGTTACACTCCTCCATCTGTTAGTTTTTAATTTAGGGCACTGTCTTATTATTTAATTTAGGTTTACATTCATTCGGTTTACATGTGCAGCATTTAACAGACGCTTTTATCCAAAATGACTTCAATTTGTTAACTACTATATAACATGTGGTAACATCATCAAAATCACACTTTAGATAGTTGATTTTTTAAAGACTGAACTGCACTTTAAAGTGTGACAAAGTGCTGCTCTGTACTTCTGTACTACTGGTAGAATCTGGAGGCCATTAGCTGGGAAAGATGAAAAGAATTGAGGTATGAACATTATGTAGTGAAGGCTTTGCAAATAAATCTGCCGATCAGCTGGCTGTCATGACTTTCACAGTCACAAATAATCCATGTTGTTGCACATTTAAAAACGATGTCTATGAATAGATATGAAGGTGATCAAAAGGCTACAAAAAACACTGACAAATCCTGACAATCCCCAGTCATAACAACCACTTTTGAAAGACCAATACATCAAAATGTATTAGAAAAAATATTGTAGGTCAGTGAAAGGTGCCCCACCCCAGTGGTTAAATGACACAGAATTTGATGCACTCCCCAAAGGTGTGGCCCCAAGTAAAAATACCAAGTTTGGCCTCAAACGACCAAAGAATTGCTGAGATATGTTAATACACAGTGATTGGCGGCATCACCATCAAAATCATTTGAATGCGATGGACAAATCGCTTTGCAAGTCAAAAGTTCCTCAGGTTTCACTTATGAGGCTGGGTACTAAGACTATCCATCCATTCATTTTCTTAACCGCTTATCCCACTGGGTCGCGGGGGGTCCGGGGCCTATCCTGGAAGCAATGGGCACGAGGCAGGGAACAACCCAGGATGGGGGCCCAGCCCATAGCAGGGCACACTCACACACCATTCACGCTCACACGCACACCTACGGGCAATTTAGCAAGTCCAATTAGGCTCAGCATGTATTTGGACTGTGGGAGGAAACCGGAGTACCTGGAGGAAACCCCACGACGACATGGGGAGAACATGCAAACTCCACACACATGTGACCCAGGTGGAGACTCGAACCCGGGTCCCAGAGGTGTGAGGCAACAGTGCTAACCACTGCACCACCATGCCGCCCCCCTAGGTCAATCCATTCAACAGTTATTAGCCACAAGGCATGTTTACTTATTGCAACACCACCTAGTGGTGGAATGACACTATTTTTGTTCTTATTCCTCAGAATTGGGCCCCAAGTCCAGTCACCAAATCAATTTTATCCAATCAAAGTTCTGTTGAGATATGGCCACGCATCCTGTTCAGTGGCTTTGTCATCAAATTCATTGGATGATAGTGGCCATAGCATCTGACTTTTAGTAACTTTTGGTCACAATCCCTTCTAGATGATGCACCCCAAATTTGATGATGATTTGATCAACAGCCTAGGTTTCCAAAAAACTTTTTTTTCAGAAAAATTCAAAATGACAATATGACAGACTTAATTAATGAGTGCAATCGAAGTTAGACAAGCCATGGCTTTAAACACACCAAAGATCATAATCCCAGGCTTAAGAAATCAGAATTTACATGCAGAAACATATCTTGAAATTTGACCCGATGGTGTTGCTACAGGAATGAATGGATTAAACCCAAATTTGGTGAGCCAGTATTTTGGATGGGCCTCTGACAGGGTGCCAAATTACAAAGTAGAAGATTGGACAAAATTTTTGGCCTGTGCAAAATAAGTAGGTTTTCTGAAAAATTCAGAATGACAGAAAATCCAATAAGGAAATTAACGGCAATGGATGAATTTGAATGGGGATGAGCAAAGGATTCAGAGGAATGAAAGATCACAAATCTAGGCCAAGGGGTGTTAACATACTTCATATATCAAGTATAATACCCGTAAGAAATGAGTTTATTATAAGATTGTCCGCTAAAGTCAGCTAAAACTGCTTAATTTCATTCTTTTTAGCTTTGCTCTGACTTTAGCTGAGTATTTTGTTCACCCTGGTGCTTGTTGGTAATACCCCAGTGAGTACAGTGCACGCCCCCTCCCCCAAACAGATTCTTCCCAAAAAAATGCGCCAACTTCCTTCACGAGGGAAAGATTTGGGATCCATTTAGCCTTTATTTATTTCTAATAGAGTATAAACGACTCACATATTTTAATTAATTACTTACATTCAGTGCTGTGTGTGGTTGTGCATTGACTTTAATAGGAAGGAGTGTCTGCAGGTTTCCTGCCACACACAGGTACCAGCCCGTGTCCTTCCTCTCCAGTCGCCTCATTGTGACGCTGAGCACTTTATAAACTCTTTCATCACTGAGCTCCACAGGCCTCCCATCCAAACTCCCAGAATTCTCTACACAGGAGCCCCTGCCCATCCTACACCACATCATGTCAATGTAAATGTCAGTATAGTGACACTGAATACTGACAGTGTCTCCTTTCATAGGCATCACCTCCTGTTTGTCCACAAGCTGCCCTGGAGATCCTGAAGACACAAATCAGAAACAAAGGAAGCACTAACGTTTGCATAACAATAAGATATTCTCACTATGATTATGAACCAGTAACAAGATGTTTATATCGTCTTTCCGTACATTTTATGCATATCTATAGCTAAGCTATGACATTTGTCATATTACTTATCATACTTAACACGGGGGCAGCATGGTGGCGCAGTGGTTTGCCCTGCTGCCTTACAGCAAAAAGGTCCTGTGTTCAATCCCAAGTCCTTTCTGCGTGGAGTTTGCACGCTCTCCCTCTGTTTGTCTGAGTTTTCACCAGGCGCTGTAGTTTCCTCCCACGGTCCAAAAGCATTCAAGAGGGGTTGAATGGTGAGTCTAAATTGGTCCTGTAGTTGTGTGTGCACCCTGTGGTGTGTTGGTGATTCCCCAGGGTTGGTTCCCACTTGTGCCCAGTGTTCTTGGGATAGGTTCCAGTCCCCAGGCAACCTCAGTTGGAATTAAGTGGCTTCAGAAAATGGATGGATGGATACTTAACCCCCTGTAGAAGCCCATGTAAACTGATATGGTTACTTTTTCCACGCTACATTTATCATATTGGGAAAAATTTAAATGCATAGCAGCGGCCCTTCTACCTCCGACGAGCTAAAAGGTGTGGCACAAGTCCCCTTATCCTCAGGACACTTTATAACTGTGTCATCAAGAGCATCCTAACTGGATGCGTCACCGGCTGGTATGATAGCCACACCACCTACCCCAGCAAAGCTCTGCAAGAAGTAGCACGGTGTGGGGAATATCATTATGAGATGAGCTTCCTGTCAGGGTCAGCTCCTGTTGTCCCAGTCTTGCATCCATAGCTTCTGGCTTTGACCTTGAATAGGATAAGTGCTACAGCCAATGGATGGATATTCCATACTTACATACACTTCACACAGTATAGTATATGAGAGTATAATTTTCACTATATATAATATGCAATATTAAGTATTAACATGGTCTATATGAGTAATTATGTAACTAATATTAAATAAATTTAAAGAATATATACCATGCAGTGTTGGCCTCCCATCTGCAGGGTAGGCCACACGAATCCCAGCCATAGTCTGTGCCTATGTGTATAGACTTTGCATGTCCTGAATATGTCACATTAGACATGGATTGATATCAAGCTTGGTACTTCATGATTAAAGCTAAATCAATAACGTAAAACATTCCCATTTAAATATTCAATTGCTTGGAAAAAGGCCTATTTACCAATTAAACCAGTAGCAATAGCACATAAATCCATTAAATACACAGATTAAGTTTAATTTGGTCTCAGATATTACAAAACCTCATGAATAATACACTGACATTAGGTCTATATATTTGTGTGTTTTTTTCCCATTAGCCTAGCCTACTTTTTGTCTCTGGGGAAAAGGATATGAATGAACTCGCATGTACGCTAAACATGACTTTATACACAAACACGGAATGTAGTGTCCAGTGTTCAAACTCATTGATTTCAGGTCATTTTCACCTGTTGAAATGATTGAAGACAACAAAAAGATCATTTAAAGCATAAATGCATTTATTTTCTAATTAGATGTCAGCAAAACATTAAACATTTGTATGTAGTAATTGCAAGAAAACAAAAAGAAAACAAAATGTACCATTTTCAGTTTCTGGTACTGTGACATAACACTGATATCAGCGCATTTAACAACAATTTTACACATGACAGGCTAAACTATTCCTTCTAAGCTAGATATCCTAAACTCAGTACGTCCAAACAAAAGCAAAAACAGAAATACTGTCACAGGTCCAGGGCGGATTGAGAGCGACAGCGTGTCATGGAGCAAGCAGAAACAGAGAGTGGACGACTCACTCAGGGATTCAAAGGAGGAAAGGGGAAAAACACTAGAGACACTAATAAAAACAAAAGCAGACCACGAGGGGTCAAAAACAAGACAAGGAACAACAGTAATCAAATAAGAAATCGGTCGGTGGGTCACAAGCTTTTTTTTTTTTTTTTCCCTCCACCACCCCCCCTCTGCGGAGGACCACTTTATTGTGCCCGAGATGTTATTTCAGGTGGAGTCTAGGACCCAACCTGACACGTGTGTATAGACAAACAGGCACACACATATACAAGCATACGTTCCCACCCTCATGCAGACATAAACAAATATTTACACATTCACCCAACATTTACACACACAGAAATGAACGCTGTACACATACTCTCACTCCCCATATATACTCTATGTGGACCCCTATTTTTCCTCTGGCGAGGAGACCAGAAGATCACCCCGGACTCGCAGTAGCCGAGAAGCCCACCAGCCCAGACGGCCAGCTCTTCCTCTCAGCCCCCAGCCCCAAATGGCGAACAGGGAACGGGGGTGTGAAAAGACCCCATGCCCCCCTTTCCCCGCTCAGATGTGGTGTTGGTGTGTGTTGTTCTAAAGTGCTTTTAAAACAGGTGAAGGGCATGGCACTAACCACCCCCTGCCGACCAACAGCTGGTGTTAGCTCCGCCTCTCCCCAGAGCCCTCAATGTCTGTGTGTGATTAAAATTGAGATGTGGGCCCTGGCACCAGAGGTAAGGCTGAATGAACAGACCGCCCTCTGGATGCCATTCTGTGTGCCCATCCCCAACGCCCTAAATGTATGTGTCATGAGAGAGTAAGTAATGAGAGTGTCTACGTTGTAGTGTATGAATGAGGTACAGGTGGTCGCGAGGGGACAGAGGAGGAATACCTACCCTGCATCCCAGCAACGCACCTACACCTCAAAGCCCTACATGTGTGGTGGTGTGATGGAGCGGGAGGAGGGAAGCATTTAGGGATGGGGAGGAAAGGAATGGGGGGGGGGGCAAAATACCTCCCCCCCCGGAGCCAGCTCCCCCGCTGACCCCCATAGGCACTCCCCGTTCCCCGAAATCCATCCAGGGAGGGGGGCCCAGGCCCATCCAGACCGGGGCCCAAGGCAGCAGCACCACCGGGCCCCACAGAGCCCAAGGCGCCCCACCGGACCCCACTACAAAGGAAAAGCTACCCCCGCCCCAGCATTCAGTCAACTCCCAGACTGCACAAGACAAAAGACATCCAAAGACATTGTACCTCTCTGAAAGGTAGAAACGTTTCACCGCTCGTCCAAGCAGCTTTGCATGTGCAAATGCACAACCCCTCACTCAACAGAGGTAGAGGCATTAGGCACAACCTGTCTCCAATTTAACCTGCGGCCCTCTCATCATTTGCCAAAACAAAAATAATTCCCAGGAAAAAAACAGACCCAATTCACACCTCCACCAGGTGGACCACCCTTAACGACCCACTCTATTGGAGTAGGAGGGACTGGTTACATCTACCCGCAACTCCCCCCCCCCCACTTTGTTTCACTCAACGAGCCCCCTTAGACTACTTACCCAGGAGGATAAATATGTGGACACTTACTACCTCCCTCAGGCTGAAGAAGCTGCTTGGATAAGCAGCGAAACGTTTCTAACTTTCAGAGACAAGTCCAGTTGCCACGAGTCAACCACCAGAGAGTATGGTCTAAGGTTGCCTGGTCCTTCTGTTCCTCTGTGGTGAAGGGTACCTTAAGGGTACCTTCACCACATTGCCATTTGATACTGACACCTTCACATTGCCTGCTTCTAAATCGCCAATGATCAGTTCTTCCAATAATAATTTGTCCACCTTAGTCTCAACAATATCCAAATTTATAGCATTCGGCTGGATTTCACTGTTTATAACTTTTACTGCCACATCCACAATTTCCAATTCAAATGCTTTTTCAAAAGCCTTTTCTCTAGTTTCCTCCACTTCAACTTCTCCAATTTGTACTTGCACAATTTCAAAATTAAATTTACTTTGATCTAAATATTCGAGATCAAACTGGCAGAGGTCTACCAGCACAGCTCCTATCTTCAGACTCTCTTGATGGTTGTCTACAGGCTTTATGGAGATTGTCCTGTTATTTATCACAAAAGCCTCCAACCCATGTACATCTATCCCCTTATCCCTCCCAAGCTGGCTAGTGGGTGGAGTTACTTGGGAGCACTCCTCTTCATCACTCCAGCAGATGATCTCTTCCCACTTGTCCCAGGCTGCCCAATAAGCATCATCCGTCCAGCTAACTGCCTTGGCAATTCGCCTTCGGGAATGTGACTCAGTGGAACTGTCAGCCTGGTCAGAAGGTGATTCTGCTGGGGAGCACAGCTCTTTCTCATCTCCCCAGTCAATCACCTCTCCCCACTTGTCCCAAGTTGCCCAGTATCTGTCGTCGCTCCAGCAAACAGCTTTCTCCATTCGTCTGATTCTGAATGAGGAAAAACAACATACAGGCAATGCATTGGAGCTGTCAGTCACTCCTGACATGTGGACTACACTTCTACACTGACCCACACCTTCCCAGTCAACAACCGCATTACTGCACAGGCAGAGCTGCTATCTTTGGTCAGCTGGCTGGCGTGAGATTCTCAATTCCAGACAAGTCTGCACATTCATCTCCATATGTGTAACAGTCTTACTACCTTGTAAATAGTCTGGAGTGTTTGCAGACTACCCCAACACTTTTGATGCAGCTAATTTTAGGTTTATAATGGAACAAAACAGATTGACTACAAGACATCTTGAGTGAGGGTTGGCAACCCTGCATATGACACTAACTAACCTGCACATAAAATTTAAATATAATCCAAACAATATACGGAATTTTACACAAACATATTTCAATATACAGTCATACCTCGGCTCACGAACTTAGTTCCTGACCTGAAAAGTGCGTGACCTCAATCAATTTCTCCCATTTCAAATAATGTAAATATGTATTATGTTCAATATGTTTAAACCTCAGAAACGCTGCATTTTCTTCAATTTTTAATATTTTTCTGTGATCAAGAATCCATCCATCCATTTTCCAAACCGCTTATCCTACTGGGTTGCCTATCCCGGAAGCAATGGGCACGAGGCAGGGAAAAATCGAGGATGGGGGGGCCAGCCCATTGCAGGACACACTCACACACCATTCACTCACACATGCACTCCTACAGGCAATTTAGCAAGTACCCGGAGGAAAGCCCACGACGACATGGGGAGAACGCGACCAAGAATATAGACTTAAATTAAAATAACCTTACTTGTAACAAATAATGCTGTTGGCACGTCGAACTGTCGGTGCAGCGGTAAGAAAATCGGGAGAAGACTAACAATAATAGAGGATTTATAAATGGAAAAATAAGTTCACACAACACGTTATTCACCATGAACTAGGACATATCGCCGTCTTTCTCTTTAGGTCACTCTATACATACATACATACACTTCGAGCACGCGCAGTACAACTCAACACCCCCTACCGTACAATCAAATTATGACAGACTGTGCACATATAACTGAGAGCATACATTTACATTTACATGCTAACAAATGCTAAATTAAATAAAACATTAAAACTGAGCATACGCTGGTCGCTCGAAAGACGCCAAAACACGGAAAAGAACCACAAAACATCCCACCAAAAAACTAAACAATCAACATTAAAAGACTGAGTAACAGTCAAATGCAGTAATTTCGAAAATATGATTTTTTTTTATTATTATTATACTGGACATTTCTTCGCGTTTCGGGTGGTTCTTTGGGGAGCTTTCATTGGACCCTTTTCGGGACGTTTGTGGGTTCGCGGCCCGAAACACGGTTCGACAACCGGTACAAAACATTTTGGAACATTTGGTTCGTAACCCGATTTATTCGTGATCAGGACAGTTCGTGGGTCGAGGTACCACTGTACATACAAAGACAGATACTAAATAATAAGATAAGTTATACGATAAAATGGGAGCAGAAATGCAACGTACCTTGCCATCTTGGTGCAGAAAAGCAAGTGAAGCCGCATCTTTCAAACCGGTAGCTTCCCACGTGCGGAGGCATCAAATGTAACCAAGCAACAACATAACTACATAATAACATCATAATACGTATAGTTGTTATATAATAATGACAGTTTTATAAGTTTTTTATTTACTTTTAGAAGTAAATAAGAAAAAAAATTGTGTAAGAACTGCAAAGCAAGAATATAGTAGTAAGCATGAATCACACATTCAGCTCTGGATAATATCAGACAATGACTTAAAGACACGTGAAATGAACTGCACTCTTGGAGTCTGTCTCTCCCCAAAGCACTATGCACGGTAACTTGTTTAATATGGGAATTATAAAATGACACTTTGGTAACATTGCAAACTGTTGTATCGCGATACATAGCGATCAGTATGTCGAACTGTCACGCCCAACTCGTACGAGCCTCATGTGTGCCATGCCCCCCTGATTATCCACGTGTGCTTCCCCATTATACCCAGCTGTGTCCGATTATTTTCGCCCAGTCCTGTCTATTTCAGTCCATGTCTTGCTTTCGTTCCTGGTCCGTCATTGATGTTAGTTAGTCGATGTTCGTGCTTCGTCCCGTTTTAGTGCTAATAAATCCCAGTTTCCCCGTGTTCTGCCTGCCTGTTTCCTGTCCGTGCGATCGCGCTCGCAACCAGCCCGAAACCTGACATGAACAAGGTTATACATCACACAAGCTTCCCACAAGAACCTGTAATTAGACTAAACGCGTACCACACTGGGCCCGGCTGCGTTATACGGCAACCGAGCACGATCGCATCCTGCCCCCCTCCCCAGTTCTGCCCCCCCCCGTTGCACTTATTCGTCCGGACGCGAGCACGTTTTGTCATCAACCTGCAACTTTTTGTGAGAAAGAAACATAAGAAGCAAAGCTGTGTACCACAGTAGGGTAGAATTCATGGTTAATTTCGTGGCTTATTTGGGGCGGTTTTGAGTATGATGACACACACAGATTTGTCAAGTATACAAAGCAGAGGTTTTTATTTATTCGTGCTGCACGTATAGGAAGATCCACACTTTATCAAATATCTCAGGCAGACTGATGCTGCGCGGGATACCGGTGCCAAAAAGGTATTGCGGTACCGCATTTTTGAAAGCTGTTCGGTATTACATTACATTACATTTCTTCAGTACTTGTACTAATTACACTATTTTCGCTTCCGCTAACTATGGGATCATGACGATGGACTCTATATAGCAAAACCACTGCCGAAACTAAGTTATACACTAAGTTAGATCTGCACCCATCATGCTATATAAAATACTAAAACGTCAGCTAGTTAAGTATGATGTCCATAGCTTCACGTCAGTGATTTATGTCAGGGATATACATTGACGTCATCAAAGTTTGATGTTTGAATAATAAATAGATAATAAAGCATAATGTGCTGCGTGGGAAGTGTTTTATATGTGATCAGGTCATCAGAGCTGTATTATGGGATGTCACTAAGACAGGTAATGCTAATACTTAAAAGTAAATAGCATAATCATACAATGATAAGAAAGAGAATAAGGCAAAAACATTTCTTGAAATTTGGCCTGAGGGTGGCGCTAGAGTGATGGATGGATTGAACCCAAATTTGGTATGAATAGTTGGAACTGACCTCTATTGATGTGCCAAATTTAAAAAAAGTTGCCAATCAGCTCTATGGGCTGCCATAGACTCCCATGGCAAAAAGCATAATAATAGTGAAAACTACTAAAAACTATAGGTATCATAATAATAATAGACTGTCATCTCTAAATTGCTTAAAGTGTGTGAGTGAGTGCATTCCCTGCAATGGACTGGCATCCCATCCAAAAGTATACCATTGTGTCCTATGCTACCTGGGATAAGCTCCAGGCCCTCGTCTCCAGGATATGCGGTACGAGGATGGATGAATAATAATCATGTTTATTTCAATTTCAATTATTGGCAAATATAAACATGTACCAAGGATAATAGCAATAAATACAGTATGCCAAAATAAATGGTAGAGGAGAATCCTGCAATTCCTGCCCCAGTCCTGGGTCTGGGGAGTTTATTCTCACTGAGATTGCATAGGATTCCTCTGGCTGCTGTTTTTCTCCCGTACACGTGAAGTGCTACTTCTTCATTGCCCACATGTGAGTCAGTATGTGAGCCCTGATCCGGGCTACCATCCCGCCCAAGGCATTTCCTTTGTATGCTGCTTCCTGCAGCCCTGCAGTGGATAAAAGGAAAGGACAATGGTTTGTTGATTTATAGCACATATATTATTATATTTTATATTGTTCAAATATACATTACTCAGTAATAACTCAGTAACTACTCAAGTACAAATGATGAACAAATACAGTAACTGTTATGATTAAGAATGAACGAACGTGGGATCAGTATATAACTAATACTTTCTGGTTAATTAATAAATTAAGTAAGAGTGTACTACTTCAAGGGGCGGCATGGTGGTGCTGTCTTGCACGGCTCGTACGATCCTCGTGTGTGCCACGCCCCCTGATTACCCACGTGTGCTTCCCTGGTCTTGCCCAGCTGTGTCCACTTATTTTCGCCCAGTCTCGTCTATTTCAGTCCATGTCTTGCCTTAGTTTCTGGTCCGTCATTGATGTTAGTTAGTCTTAGTGCTGTCTGCTCCGTCCCGATCCCGAATAAATCCCCGTTTTCCCCGTACTCCGCCTGCTTGCCTGCTTCCTGCCCGCTTGTCAGCCTGTGCGCACTACCCGCTTTAACCAGCGAACTCTGACAGATGCACTGGTTAGCACTGTTGCCTCACACCTCTGGGACCCGGGTTCGAGTCTCTGCCTGGGTCACATGTGTGTGGAGTTTGTTTGTTCTCCCCATGTCGTCGTGGGGTTTCCCCCCACAGTCCAAAAAACATGCTGAGGCTAACTTGAGTTGCTAAATTGCCCATAGGTGTGTGTGTGAGAGTGAATGGTGTGTGTGTGCCCTGCGACAGGCTGGCCCCTCATCCTGGGTTGTTCCCTGCCTTGTGCACATTGCTTCCGGGATAGGCTCCGGACCCCCCGCGACCCAGTAGGATTGGAAGCGGTTTGGAAAATAGATGGATGGATGTACTACTACATTATTTGTGCCCCCTCAAGTAAAGTGTTGCTCCTAACTCATCTGGTCTTTTTATATGTTGTTAAAACATACTGAATTAATCCCTGCAAGAAATTCTTTGAGTGGGTTAGAGAGAAAATGCAGGAGACTGAATCCAGGACCTCAGCTATATCTTTTTTAAGTGTTTACCTGTAAACAGTCAAGACTTAACTATATGGGCTCATACTAAAATTAAAAATTCATGGCAAAGTGTTACTCCATTTTGAACAATATGAGCAGAGTATGCACAACCTTTTTATGTGAGACACAGCTATATGCACTATATATTTGTGCTTCCCCTAGACTTCCTGAGACCTTAAATAGTGTGACATTTGCAATAGCGAAAGCCTTCGTTTTAAAGATGACTTTTCATGTTTTCACTTGAAATCATGTGGAAAGATCACATCTCCACGCACAAAGCTCTTTCATATTTCCTGAGAGCCATATTTCATATTTGCTGGCGAGCTGTCTCAAAATTTTATCAGTTCTATTCCAGCCCCCTATAATGCCTCTGCAAAGACTGAAAAAGATCCATCAAACGGTTATTGAATTATGGTCTTAGCAGGGTCAAGCATCAAAACTGCTGCTTTTTTCATTATCACTATGTGGCGCTGCTTCCATTTTGGGACTGTTTCAAAATTAAATCAGTTCTAGTTCCTCACCAATACCTGTACAAAGTTTGAAAAGGATTCGTCGAACGGTTTTTGAGTTATTGGCTTGCATGCCAAAGTATCTGCAGCGACAGGGGAACAGTGCTAAAACCAAAAGTATTCCCTGAAGGCCAGGGAATACCATCCATCCATCCATTTTCTAAACCGCTTATCCTACTGGGTCGCGGGGGGTCCGGAGCCTATCCCGGAATCAATGGGCACGAGGCAGGGAACAACCCAGGATGGGGGGCCAGCCCATCACAGGGCACACTCACACACCATTCACGCACACATGCACTCCTACGGGCAATTTAGCAACTCCAATTAGCCTGAAGGCCAGGGAATACAACAAAGGTAATTTATGCTTACAGATCTGAAATCAGCAGATCACATTTATGTACCATCATGTATGTTAAGTTCTTGTTGCTGTTAAGCGGAGAACTACTACACGGGAGAGAAGTATCCAGGCTGAAAAATATCTTCTGGAATTTTACTGAGGTCAGCATGTTATTGGCCCCAAAGTGGCATTCCCATATCAGTTGAAATATGCAATTGTCTGCATGCATAAACTTGCCTCTTACGCCATACTCCATGCTAGGAAATAGCTATGAAAAGATTGTCCTCGTACTCACCTCAATCTGGGAATACTATTGTTGTTAAATAGCTATGCATAAGATTACATTTGCCATGGCTGAGACTGAATCACTTTCAATCACTACATGATGGTTATTAGGCATTTAATTACTAGCGGCTGTCAGTGATTGTTAATTGCTGTATAGTAACTTGGGAGAATGACACTGTGGATGCTGGAGCAACCGATTCTGTGTGCACACTCACCCCTTTAATACGATGACAGTGTAGTTCTGCTTTAGCGGGATGATTACTGTGCATCTGGTGACAAAGATTTACGATGGATAATTTAAAACCCAAGTACTGGAATACTTTGCCAAACAGAACATCCTGATGAGCAAATTAATTTCATTATGAAACTTTAAAATAAAAGTTATTTTTGGTGATGGTAACTTTCAATTCCCCACGATTCCCCAGTTCCAGTCCTGCAGGCCTAGTCTGCACCCAGATTTTAATACTCAAACACCTTATTCAGCTCACCAGCCAATTGCCAGGTTTAGTAGGTGTATTTGACAGGTCCTTGCAAACTGGTTCTCCAGGACTGGAATTGGGGAAGCCTGATATATAACATTATATACTGTACAGATCCTTCTCAAAAAATTAGCATATTGTGAAAAAGTTCATTATTTTCTGTAATGTACTGATAAACATTAGACTTTCATATATTTTAGATTCATTACACACAACTGAAGTAGTTCAAACCTTTTATTGTTTTAATAATGATGATTTCGGCAAACAGCTCATGAAAAAGTGCTCCAAAATCTCCTGATAGCTAGCTGCATTGACCCTGCCCTTGATAAAACACAGTGGACCAACACCAGCAGCTGACATGGCACCCCAGACCATCACTGACTGTGGGTACTTGATTTCCGAATGACATGCAAAATTTGCTTTCATCCGAAAAAAGTACTTTGGACCACTGAGCAACAGTCCAGTGCTGCTTCTCTGTAGCCCAGGTCAGGCGCTTCTGTCATTCGGAAATCAAAATTTTGGAGCACTTCATGCTTCCATCTGCTGAAAAGCTTTATGGAGATGAAGATTTCATTTTTCAGCACGACCTGGCACCTGCTCACAGTGCCAAAACCACTGGTAAATGGTTTACTGACCATGGTATTACTGTGCTCAATTGGCCTGCCAACTCTCCTGACCTGAACCCCATAGAGAATCTGTGGGATATTGTGAAGAGAAAGTTGAGAGACGCAAGACCCAACACTCTGGATGAGCTTAAGGCCGCTATTGAAGCATCCTGGACCTCCATAACACCTCAGCAGTGCCACAGGCTGATTGCCTCCATGCCACGCCGCATTGAAGTAGTCATTTCTGCAAAAGGATTCCCGACCAAGTATTGAGTGCATAACTGAACATAATTATTTGAAGGTTGACTTTTTTGGTATTAAAAACACTTTTCTTTTATTGGTCGGATGAAATATGCTATTTTTTTGAGATTTTGGGTTTTCATGAGCTGTATGCCAAAATCATCAATATTAAAACAATAAAAGGCTTGAACTACTTCAGTTGTGTGTAATGAATCTAAAATATATGAAAGTCTAATGTTTATCAGTACATTACAGAAAATAATGAACTTTTTCACAATATGCTAATGTTTTGAGAAGGACCTGTATAACCCCCCCACAGCCAGATGCCACTGTAACCAAATAATCAATGTAATTCACTTCACATGTTATGGCTGATCAGTGTATAACCTCTGTATCTCAGTTACGTTTCAGACTGTTTTGCTACATTGTGCAGATTAATATACTGTGTTTATAATACATTTCAAAATTTCCCAAAATTCAGCACATTGTCAGTTTCACTGGCCAACACACTGATCATTGTAACATCATCAAGTTCTTTAGCCAAATTAGGTGTGCTGGGCAATGGGAAACCTGACACTGCAGTACAGTGAATTATGCAGCTGCACTGGGAAAATGTAAAAACACATTTTACCTCCAAGGGCCACTGTTCTCCCACCTTTTTTCAGCAGTCTTACACGTCTGTAAACACATAAAATATGTTTGCACATATACTGTACTGATCCTGGGAGGATTAAGATGGCAAAAATATCAATTGGGCTGGTGACTGCACAATATTTTAGAAGCTAAATTATGAAATGTATGACTATATATATTACACAATGATAAGGTATAAATACAGATACGCTACATACCGTTGGAGTGAAGCTGAAGTCCTTCTCTCTTCTAGACAATGGAATCAGTAGAAATTAAGTTTTGCCACGACATGAGAAGCCAGGAAAGTGAAGCAGAACATGAACAGGAACATTATTCAGCCTTGGCTGACTAGGTCTGTATTCCAGACATTACATTCATGATTTAATTTGACTGCAGGGGGCTTGAATAATTTTAACTTGCTTGCAGGTTCCCTATGTACAGTATGTATTACCTTTCCTGACCTTCGGAGGTCCTCCCTCCTGTTTCGGAGCATTTTTAAGGCTTTTTCCCGAATTTCCTGCTCTTTGCCGACGAGGCTGCAGGGCAACTCTGCTGTGACCTTGAAATTACATTAAATATTCTGTTAAAACACTTTATTTGACGTTTTACCTTGTGAATTGAAATTTTAAGCACTCATTGTGCTTCATGTGGTAAAAAAATAAAATAGAGAAATTAAACTATTTGATTAGAGACATTGATTCTAAACAATTTTATGAGGCACAAACTTTGCTTATGACAGGGTTCCAGTCAATTTCCGCTCCCTTGCAGGCAGTGGTCCACATTTTTGATGCACCCAGGGATGACCTTATAACAGCCTGGTGGAGATGTGTAGAAAAAAGAAAGATATTGTCACGATCACCGTGGAAAGTGGGCCATCGAGCGGGCTGGCGAGCGAGCGGGCAAAAAGAAGGCAGGCAGGTAGAAGGACCAGGCGGGAAGGCGGAATATGGGGCAAACTAGGGGTTTATTCGGGGTAAGGGCAGGACGGAACACAGGCATCGACAAACATCAATGACGGACCAGGGACACAGGCAAGACTTGGACTTAAGTACACAAGACTGGGCGAAAATAATCACACACAGCTGAGTACAATCAGGGAAGCACACGTGGATAATCAGGGGGCGTGGCACACAAGAGGATCGTACGAGCCGGGCGTGACAGATATCAGTTTTGCACCAAAAACGTTAGAATAGAGAGGAGTGCAGGTGGACATAGAATGAGCAGAATGAATGGTAGCAGTATTTCTGATGTGATAACCACTTATTCTGCTGATTCTACTTCCACCTGCACTGTCTGTGTTCTAACAGCTCTGTCCACTTTAGTTTCTATTTCCAGGACTGTGTGATACTTACACTGAATCTCTTTTGTTCAGGTGTTGCCGCTGACTTCCCTGCTTATTTTTTAGGAAGTCTTCTGCTTCCACTCCAGACTGATTGAGGGAAAGATCATGAAACTAAATATGATATATTCAGTAAGCATGAACTGACAGCAGTATGTCTGTGAAACCACAAAAAACACAGAGCTTGCTATCAAACAGACAGTTTACTTGCCTTTAGTTTTAAAATGGAAATTAGGGATTTCCTCAGTCTGAGGTTTTTGGGGAACAAAAGGCAAACATCTTGTTCCCCAATGTCCACAAAATCATCCCCTGTCACACCTTGTTCTTCATGGTAAAACACAGAGAAAATAGATTAATCCACATAACTGTAACTATAAAACCCAAAATATTATGGCCACACAGAGGTTGAAAAAATAACAATGATTATGAATAAATTAATAATAAAACACCATAATATAATTAAGGCACGCAGAGTGAGCACATAGCCGGCATAGCAACAGTAAGTAAGGCGGACAAAGGGGCAACTGAGAAGACTGCATCAGCAAATTTAGCATATTTACCAAAAACACAACACTGATAGGAGTTATCAATCTAGCATTACCATATACAGTACAGTACTGTGCAAAAGTCTTAGGCAGTCCAAAGAAATGTTTAAAGCTGTTTATCTGGGTAGCAAGTGCACTTTGGCTTAGAACAAAAAATACAATTTAATATTAGAATGTGTGCAAATTAAGAGTAACACAATAAAAACTAGTAATAATTTCTTATGTTTTCTAAAAAGTTACTGATATCTAGTTGGATGGCTAGATGAACACCGCTTCAGTTCCCAAACTTCTCCTCAGGGGCACCTCAGTCGTTCCATGATTTTGTTAAATTTCCCCAACAGCTCAATTAAATAATTAGATATATTGGTTTAAAAAGTCAGTGAGAGATTGACTAACTGTATGAGGTCTGCTAGTGGTCAAGTCAAAAAATACATGGCTGCACTGGACGGTCGCTGCAAATACTAGGATGATTTTAGCAGAGGTTCTGAAATGGCGAAGCTGACACACTTTGACAGGCATCATATCATAGTTTTATACCAACACGAGGATAATCTAAACATCATTTTCTTTGCCTGCCTAAGACTTTTGCACAGTACTGTATATATATATTTAGGTCCTCAATCATGGCCTTACAATGGCTGAGGCTGGTCGGCCGAATGATGGGAGAACAACCATGTCCTCAACCATTCAAACATTTCATAGAGCCAGCAGGTATGTAATCCAACAATGTGCCCTGTACTGTAATATTGTCCTCTTACTGCAATGCTTCATATTACAGTATCCATTTGCATTTAATATTACACAGTTTTACTTTATACAGTTACATACTGGATGTATACTGTAGCACACATGTCGCGTCACTCACGGTCACACACACAGATTAACCTCCCCTCAAACCACAGGCAATATGCCAGGACAAGCAGTGTAGTACAATCTTTTATTAAACACGCAAGAGCAAACCCAGTACTTAACACACGGGGGGGGGGAAACAGAATATCTAATACCACGAAGGAGGGGGGGGGGGCATGCCCTACATACACACCTTTCCCACTGAATACACCCCCATAGAATTAGCATTTCAACCTCCCAAATTCCTGTGAAAATGTTACTGCGATTGAGCATGTACATGAGCGACTGACTACAGACCAATACAATCCAAATCCAAAACACACATGGTAAATGTGCTTTTATGAGATGTGCTTTTATGGATACTTTTATGAGAACTGAAAGCGCTTTACAGTTCATGCCTCACATTCACCCATCCACACACCGGGGGCGGAGGCTGCCATGCAAGGCGCCAACCTGCACGCCGGGAGCAATTTGGGGTTCAGTGTCTTGCTCAAGGACAATTTGATGGGGTCAGGAGAAACCAGGACTCGAACCTGCAACTCTCCGGTTGCTAAACGATAGCACTACCTCCTGCGCCACCATCTTCCCCAAATGTAAGGAGAAGGAGGTTCCTCGGAGCTCCGAGATGTGTTTGGCTATAATAAATCTCAAATATAGCTATATGACATAGTTTTTCATAACACCAGCATTTATTTTTTAGGTTTGTCGAACTCCGTCAAAACAGTTGAATTAGAACGAGCCCATTATGTAACTGGAACCCCTCCCACATGTAAACACAGTGACGCGCTACAGCGTTGGTTTGTTGTCTGAGGCTATGATACTGACCACAAACACATTCTCAGATTTCACTGTACCAATCACAGCATATCCAGGCAGAATAATGATAGCAAAAAACATTCAGCATTAGATTCTAAAACCGTCTGTAATGTCTGTGTTTATCCAGTGGACCATAAACTAAAATATGCTTTTCTATTTCAGATTCTTTCAGATGTTTTAAAATAATAAATAAAAAAATCATAATAATTAAACCATGCATTACTGACTATCAGACAACTTCAACAAGTTACCAAATGGATGCAAAATCAAAGATATTCCTTTGCGCCTGGCACTAACCATGTATTCCTTCACAGTACTAAGCCATAGAAAGGTCCCCAATGAAACCCCTGCATTCCTGCATCGTAGATACTCTAATCTCAGCATTTATAAGATTCTATTTGTTTCTACTGTGCAAAATTATTTGTAACACAAATGTCTAAACTGGCATGAGAGACAGATTCAGCTCTTGTGAAGACTGGCATGTGAAACTGGAACAGGCACTGGATAAATTCAGTGCACATAAAGACAGGCAGTGCCACAGATTAGCACTGATGACATGGATTCAGAAGATCAATCCTGTTAATACTCAACCTTCAGATGAGCTGGAAAGAGCAGCAGCAAGTGAGGAAAAATCTTCTGAAGTTAAGTACTTGGCACGGCAAGGCCTGGCTTTTCGAGGTGTTGGTAAGGAGAGTGGGAATTTCAAGCAGCTTCTAATGCAAACAGCAGAGGGCCATGCAGAGCTGACCATGTGGCTGAAAGGCCACTTTGATTTCACCAGTGCTGTTTAACTGTAACGCCTGTTCCTGGGTTGCCCTCAGTCCTTGTTATTAGTTATGATTCTCACTGTCCTGCATTGTGTCTTGTTAGCTGTGAATTTAAGTGCCTGTTCTGCTTCTGTTCTTTGATGCTTCATTATAGCTGTATGTTGTATGTATGTATATAGTTCTCTAGTTGTGTTTATTCCACCATTTAGTTCATTCCTGGTCATTTGCTGTTTATTTTGGATCCATCCTGATCCTTTTGGTTTTGATGTGTGTGTTGTAAAAAACCCTATTTTCCACCCGTGTCATGCACTGCCGCAACCAGAAAAGGGCAGAAGATATGGCACAAAAACGGAAGAAGCCTAACTTTAAAAAGAACAAAAAACATCAAGACTCATCCAGCATGGGGTGGTGGGTTAACGAATAACACAAACAATCAAAGAATAAGCAAACAAATGAGAGAAAAGATGCAGAGATGACTGAGAAGCAGGGGATGACTGGAGAAAAGACGACAGGACCAGAAGACAGGAGGGATACAGGGAGAGCGGAGAAGACAGTATAACTGAAGAATGGGAGAAGAGGAGAGACCACAGAGGAAGGAGAACATAGATGACTGGAGGGGAGGGAATATAGGAGCAACAGAGAGAAGGAGGAAGGGCTGCGGAGGAGAAGACAGGATAAGAGGGCAAAATGTGAGCAGAGAAGGACAAACACCCCCACTGCCCAGCAAAGTGCACTTGTAAGTAAACCACAATTTTAGCCTTGGGCTCAATATCTGGACTTGTCTCTGTGTAGCGATGCATAGAATCCTTGACACTGGTTATGACTGTACTGTATTAGTCCTAAACCTGCCATTATAGTGTAAGGAGAAAAGATTTTTAAAAAATAAATCATTTTACAAACAGGTAGAGCGATGTAGCCCCAGGAGAAGTCCACCCCCCCAAAGCCCTGTTTGTTCCCTTCTAGCTACCAGATGAAACTCACAATGCACCCCAACGCCACCTAACTTCTCTTCCACATGATGCACCTTATTTACCCTTTGAATCCTGTCCATTATTGAGCGTTTTTCAATCCATTTGATTATAAGCTTATTACACTGTATGTACATTAGTCAGCCACATATGCTGTATGGCTTTGTTTTCCGGACAGTCTGGGCTACTCAGATGTGTCATAATTCGATTTGTAAATGCTGACAGTCTTGATATTATCCTTCTTATCAGGAAAAACTACTTGTGTATATAGATATTTCTCAATTTTTAGTTTCATCTAATATAAAAATTGGCAGGCAGTACAAATAGAATCTTATTATCTTTCCCAGAGCAGCCCTCGTCCCTGAACCTCCCGTCCTGCCTTCCCTGCCAGCCCCAGGATCTCTCGTCTCCCCTTCCCTTCGTCTCCATGTCCTGTGCCTGCCTGTTGGACTGGATCTCCCCGGCTACCGAATCTACCTTCTGTCCCCGACCATTCTTCTTGCCTGGCCCATTGAAAGCCTGTTACCTGCTCGATCTAATAAAGATCGCTCTGTTCCGCATTCCTGGGTCCGCGTTTCCCTGCCGAGGGTGTCCTAACAATTATGTCTCCAGTAATAATTTTCTGCTAATAGCATTAATCCTCTTATTTCGGTATCGGTGTACTGCATGTACATGTTATCACCATCAAAGAAAAAAACGCGTTATGACTTATCAGTCATTATTATTGTTTTTGTCGTTTATTTAATCGTGTAGCAATACTGCCACTTGTCATATTATTAATTGCGTATTTATATAATATTAATCAATGACCAATCTCTGTATCTTACTAGCATCTTTTGCGCATTTGTCTTTGTATCAGCCGTAGCGGTCTGCAGGGGGAATCGCAGAAGCTGGAGTTTCTTAGAGCGCTGCATGGGTTTGGACAAACCATAGGTATTGGTAATATTACTGGACAAAAATATATCGTTATTGGTGTCCACCAAAGTTTCCAGCACTAGCTACAAGAAATGGGATTGAATGCATTTGCTCGTTTTTATTTGTATTTATTTTTTTAAAAGTTTCTTACATTATATCCGTGCTTTTTAAAGGTTATATCTCAATTTTTCAAAAGTAAACACAAAAAGGATTACACTTAATGCCCCCACCCTATTTAGAACGTTAGGCGTTCCATTACGTAAAAATGCAGTACTACGTCATGATGCACGGCTTATAAATAATCTGTTTGATAAGGGAGAAGCAAACACAAACGATTTGTGAGTGCATCGTACGTGTTGTAAGAGCAAGTGAAGCTGAAAGACATTGACAGTTAAGGTAAGGCCTCCCCTTCAAAATGTATACTTCACTTAGATCAAAGGTCTTAAAGTAAAAAAAACACTGGGAGATGCTAAACACCCGACCGCAAAACATGCAGACTGGCGGATGTCAATTGCGCTGGAATGACATTACAAGGTTTTAATTTTTCTCTGATATCGGCCGGCCATATACAGTAATTTCTTTGAGACCCCTGAATTTAAATAATAATTAATTTTTACAATGATGGTGACCTATATAATGTGCCGATTTACTTGTGAAGTTGTTCAGCTGGTTGGCATGGCATTGATTACTGCTTTTTAAGAAAGTGCATGTAGTCTCACACTGTAGAAGTCCATTGCTCAGTTGTCAGCATGCTCAGCGTGTCGCCTGTGATGTGTCCTGCACAGCAGCAGGCTACATTGCGTTTAATGGACTAATACTTCTTCAACCCATTAAATGATTCCTTTCTCTCTCCCTGCCAGTGATGGCTCCCTCTATCAATCTCTTCACCTTCCTCGTCCTGTCCCTGGTGGGGGGCAGCTCTTCATGGGACGAAGCTTCGCCTTGCGGATCCGGCTCCATCCTGACAAGGCCCTACACGGCCTTGTGTGAGCTGGATGCGGTGTGGGGCTTGGTGGTGGTGGTGGCGGCAGCGGCGGCGGCCCTCGCCTCGCTGATCCTGCTCCTGGTGGTACTGTGTCGCCTGCGGAAGATCACAGAGGCTGAGGAGCGCAGCGGGGTGGCGCCGCTACTCCTGCTGCTCGCTGCCATATTTGGGCTCTGTGGCCTCAGCCTGGGATACATCGCTGAGCACCAAGAGAGCCTCTGCTTCGCCCGGCGTGTCCTGAGGGGGGTGTTGCTTGCTATCTGCAACACATGCCTCGTGTTTCATGGTCTGCGACTGCGCCGGTTGGGACAAGGTGCTCATAGCCCCAGCACAGGTCAACTGATGGGGCTAGCGGTGGCCTTGGCCGTGTTGGATCCGGAGTGGATCCTTCTAGCCACGATGTCCACGTGCCAGCCAGCCTGTGAATACCAGCCGCTGGACTTTGCGCTGGCCACCACGTATGTGCTGGTCCTGCTCCTGGCAGCACTGGTGGGGGCGGCCTGCAGTCTGTGGAGGCAGCAGCCTCGGTGGAGGTGCAGGACCGCGTGGCTGCTCATCACCTGCCTGGCCTCAGTCCTGCTGTGGGTGGCCTGGATCACCTTCTGCCTGTATGGCAACGCGGCGCTTGGCCTGCCCCCAACATGGGACAACCGGGTACAGGCAGTGGTGCTGCTGGCACAGGCATGGCTGCTCATACTGCTGCACGCTGCTCCTGAGCTCCACGCCACCTTACGGCCCCCGTCCCGCATGAGAGAGGCCAGTTTAGAGGAGGGCCTTTCTCACGTGTAGTTTGGAGCAAACCGGGACTTCGTGTTCAGTGACAACAACTCAGGTATGGTACTTTGTTTTCGCTTCTTTGACCTACTCTGTGACTCTGTGTGTACTTGAGAGAGAGCATAGCCCTCGCTCTTTCCTCACATGGAGCCCCTACTGGAAGTCTGTGGAACAGCAGCATATAAACAAGGTCTATGGACCTTTCCCTGTAACTCAGATCTCACTTGAGCAGAGCTTAGGTACCATGGCTGCATGTGCCCCCCCCCCCCCCCCCCCAACAATCCCAAAAAAAAATGTGAAGTATGACTACTGCACTGCTGAAGGATGTTTACATGATCAATATCTGTCTCTCTCCTGCAGGTGTCCTCCCCAGCCCCCAGGAAACATTACATTTTAAATAAATAATATATATATATCATCATCTCTGGAAGTGGTGTGTTTTTTTAGGGTTAAAAAGTTGAGAAACATTCAATGGTCATCATCATACCATATATCAGTAGCCCAGCCACTGGTCAGTTCCTTCACTCTACTGTTACAGACTTTCATGAAAACATTTTTTAAATGTGGGTGTTTTACCTGTATGATATGCTTGCCCTTTGTACTGGACATAAAATAGAATTAAATTTTTACATTATATTACTCATACAACAGGCGACATGGTGGTGCAGTGCTTAGCACTGTTGCCTCACACCTCTGGGACCCGGGTTCGAGTCTCCGCCTGGGTCACATGTGTGTGGAGTTTGCATGTTCTCCCCATGTCGTCGTGGGGTTTCCTCCGGGTACTCCGGTTTCCCCCCACAGCCCAAAAATATGCTGAGGCTAATTGGAGTTGGTAAATTGCCCATAGGTGTGCATGTGTGAGTGAATGGTGTGTGAGTGTGCCCTGCGATGGGCTGGTCCCACATCCTGGGTTGTGCCTCGTGCCCATTGCTTCCGGGATAGGCTCCGGACCCCCCGCGACCCAGTAGGATAAGCGGTTTGGAAAATGGATGGATGGATGGATGGATGGATTACTCATACAAACACACACATCTGTAGGTTCTCAACTCTAGGTTTATATCAAACACATTAAAGCCAAACAAATGCAAAAAGTCCATGTATCGTTTGTCCTTGGGTTTTCCAGTCCAAAACGAAATCAGGAAAACTAAACAACAGCAGCGTTTTTTGGTTTTTCTGTCAGAAGGGGAAAAAGCGAAAAGCAGAAAACAAAAAATCAGGCTTCATATTTTATCCTAAAATGTAGAAAATATTACAAAAATACACCATTCTAAGGGTGGGTGTTTCCAAGCTTATGACTGGGACTGTTAATGTTGTAAAATTAAGATAAAGTTCACATTAGGCTGTATCTTACATCTCTGGTATCTGTTAGATCTGAATTTACTCATAGAAAAGAAACAAAAAAAGGTGATTTTACGGTTTTCCCATTTGGTTTTAAAACAGAAAAACAACAAATTTATTTTTGTATGACGCGTTATCCCAACAATACATTGTCTCAAAGCGCTTTACAGCATCCCCACCCAAAGCCCCCAGTGAGTAAGACATAGGTGACAGTGGCAAGAAAAAACTCTCTAGAAGGAAGAAACCTTGGGAGGGACCAGACTCAAAGGGGGAGCCCAACCTCCAGGGGCCGGCAAGGAGAGTCGAATAGAAGAGATGGCTAAGTGCCAAGTCACATTGTCCAAACCATAGGATTTGAGGCACAACCGGGGAGCAGGGAGGTGATGACAAGCCCGTGCCGACTCTCCTTCCAATCGCCAGGCAACCAGAAGTAATTAGGCAGCGGGTCATACATGGAAGATGGCACAGGCAGAACGTGAGCTGGATGCAAGGACGTCATGGGTACATGTCACATGTAGCAGGGTGTGCTGAAAATCTTGATAGATTGAGATCTCCAGGCAGCACACCCCAGGAGGAGTTGGGGAAATAAAATGTGCAATTAGTCAAAGTATAGGGGAGACTATGGGCAGTGCTAACAGTTAGGTGAGTGCAATATGAAGTGCAAAGTGCAAGCTCCGGCAGATATGGCAATGGCAGCATAAGTAGGATGGAGAGGCAAGTGGGAATGCAGGCATGGGGAGTCCCTGAAATGTCAGCACTCCAGTTCCACAAGGGATGGTGAAGCTAGAGTGACAGCGCTGACAGTTCAGTTTATCTAAAGCCAATGGCATCGATCCCCACCCAGCTCTACACCTCACACTGTAGGTCTGACTGGTGGCAGCGGTGGGATCATTTCTTTCCTTTGTGCTTTTCCCGTTTAGAAACCTAGAATTAGCTTTAACATATCGGAGGCGGAGGATAGTGTACAATCTCCTAATTATGAGGGCGCTGATTGTCCTGTTATACGTGTAGAGAGTGTTTTCTCAATCTCCCGCTGCCCCCCCCTGCTCACCCAATATTTATACCGGAAACTTTTAATGGTGTGGGGCGTGAGTGGTCTGACTGGTCGGAACAATTTTATCTGGCGCCTGAGGTAAACAGGTGGGATGAGTCTCTGAAAATTAAGTTTATGTCTTTGCTGTTGTCTGGCCGTGCTAGAGAGATGTATAGTGGGATGCCGAGTGAGGCTAAAAGTAATTATGGGTTGTTAAAAGCGGCTATGGCAAGGTGTTTTGAACCTGGTGATAGTAGTGATTGGAGTAGAGCTAGTTTTACCGCCCGTCGCCGCCTGCATAGCGAGACGGCAAGGGAATTTGGTAACGCCTTACGGAGATTAGCCGCTAGGGCTTATCCCACGGCTGATCATCGGATTTGTGATCTGTTGGCAAGAGACCAGTTTATTACGCATTTTGCTACCGGTGATTTTCGGGTTAGCCTGTGTAGTGCCAAGCCTAATACGCTGGAAGATGCCATTGAACTTGCTTCTGAAATGGAGTTGCTGAGAAGTTTGGAGCAGACTTCTTTGCCACCTGACGTTAAAGTGAGGGGAGTGGTGGAGCATAAATTAGAAAGGGATGAACAAATGGAGGTGTTGTTGGGGGTGGTAGAGGAGTTAAGGCAGGAGGTAAAATCGCTTCGTACCACGGTGTCTAAGATGCAAGAGGGGATGAAAAGCTTTCTAAGTAAATATGGGGTGGTGTTGGATTTTGGTAGGAAGGAGTGTCGGGTTATGGGTCAATTATTACCTCTCCTTGTGCCAGCAGATGTGGACAAGCCTCGGGTCGTCATGGTTCCAGAAGATACTGTAATCCCCCCCCCCTCGAAGTGAGGCAATCATTGCTGGTAAGGTGGAGAATACAGGTGGGGCTGCTTTTGAGGGTATGTTGGAGCCTTTGGATTCGGCATCTAGCCAGTGTAATATAATGATGGGGGATGAGGGTAGGTACCTTGCATACGGGTATTGAGGTGAGTCGGAAAGCAGAGAATGTAGACCTGGGTGAGGATGAGGAGGATTCTGTTGTGCCCTGGACAGTCGATAGGCTTGTAACATATTTTGATTGCACCAGAAGGGGTTTGCCTCATCTGATATGACTGGTATTTATACCGTGTTGCAGAAGAATTTGTCTCTATTTAGTGCCGGAGAGGGAGATTTGGGGAGAACTCGCCTGATGTTGTATAACATTGATACTGGTGAGCCGTGTCCCCCTCCATTTGCAGGAGGAAGTATCTGGTCACTTAAAGCAGATGCTGGAGAATAACATCATTCAGCCCTCGAATAGCCCTTGGGCAGCGCCGGTGGTTCTGGTACGGAAGCGAGATGGTGGCCTTCGGTTTTGCGTTGATTATCGCAAATTGAATGATGTTACCCGTAAAGACACGTACCCCTTACCCCGAATTGATGATGCGTTGGATAGTTTGAGCAAGGCTTGCTGGTTTTCTACATTGGATTTAGCCAGTGGGTACTGGCAAGTCGAGGTGGATCCAAAAGATAAGCATAAGACGGCGTTTATCACTCGTCAGGCCTTTTCCAATTTAATGTGCTGAGTTTTGGCCTGTGTAACAGTCTGAGAACTTTTCAGCGTCTCATGGAGTTAGAGTTGGCGAGTCTTCAGTGGACTACTTGTTTGGTGTACTTAGACGATACAATAATATTTGGCCGTACCTTTCAAGAACATCTGGACCATGTGGATGAGGTTATAACGAAATTGCGTCAGGCTAATCTGAAGGTTAAACCGGCGAACTGTAACTTGTTTGCCACAGAAGTGCAGTATTTGGGTCATATAATATCGGCTAGGGGTGTGAAAGCTGATCCGGCTAAAGTGGAAGCTGTGCGCCAGTGGCCGGAGCGTAAAAATCAGACAGAGGGGAGGAGTTTTGTGGGCCTTGCCTCTTATTGTAGGAGGTTTATTCGGGGTTTTGCTGAACTTGCTCGTCCTCTGCTCCAGCTGACCGAGAAGGGCAGACGGTTTACATGGGCAGAAGCTTGTCAGGCAGCATTTGAACAGCTCAAACTTAGTTTGATGTCTGTACCAGTCCTGTCTTACCCCGACCCTAATAAAACCTTTATATTAGATACGGATGCGAGTGATGCAGGTATTGGGGCAGTATTGTCCCAGGTAGAAGGGGGACGGGAACAGGTGATAGCATATGCTAGTAGGGCTTTGACTAAACAAGAAAGGAAATATGCAACAACCAAGTAGGAGTTAAGTATGGTTACCTTCATAAAACATTTTAAATAATACTTGTTGGGGAAGGAGTTCGTCTTACGGACAGATCATAACTCCTTAAGATGGTTGCATAATTTCCAAGGTTTAGAGGGGCAGTTGGCTAGGTGGGTGGAGCAGCGGGCCAGCTTCCAATATAAGAGAGTGCATCGGCCGGGTCGGGGACACGCTAATGCGGATGCCCTCTCTAGAGTGCCCGCTTTTCTGCCAGTAACCTCAGACTCACCGCCAGCTACCCAGGAAAAAGGGGGAGAGGTGATATGTGCGGTGAAAGAGGTGTGTCAGGAGGCAGTGGCATGTCAGGAGGAGTGTGATGAGCTGGGGCAGGATCAGCAAGGAGATGCTGAGCTGCGGGAGATTTTTGCTTTAAAGGAAGGGAGGGAGGGCAGGTAGTCAGCCTCCAAATGAGTTGTGGAAATATGCATCAGTGTGGGATCAGTTGCAGGGTTCTAGGTTGGTACGATATCCACCTTTGCATTCTGATGCAGCAAACCAAGTCCAGGTTGTTATCGACAAGTCTTTGGTGCCAGAAATTTTGAGGCAGTTGCATAATGCTACCACTAGGGGTCATTTGGGAATACAAAAGTTGCAAGCAAAGGTGAAAGATCGCTATTATTGGCTGGGATGGTTTGAGGATGTTAAGCACTTGTGTCGGGAGTGTGTGGATTGTGGTTCCCGGAAAGTGGTGGGGAAACAGGGGTGTGCCCTGCTGCAGTCTGTTGTAACCGCTAGGCCATATGAACGGGTAGCATTGGACATTTTAGGGCCATTACCGGTAACTCCAGGGATAAATATGTACATTGTGGTCATTGGGGATTATTTCTCAAAATGGACTGAGGCATTCCCTCTCCCTAATCAGGAAGCTTCCACTGTGGCCCAGGTCTTGGCGGAGCAGTGGGTCTGTCGCTTGGGGGCCCCTCGCTCTATCCATACAGATCAGGGCCGAAATTTTGAATCAAATCTATTCAACGAGGTGTGTCAATTGTTGAACATTCCAAAGACTAAGACATCACCCCCAGTCAGATGGGAAGATTGAAAGGTTTAACAGGACATTGTTGGCAATGTTGTCTCTCTTTGTGGAGGAAAATCAGTCCAATTGGGATGTTTTGTTGCCTTATGTGATGATGGCTTACAGGAGTAGTATTCACTCTAGTACTGGGGTTACACTGTACAAGGTTGTTTTTGGGCAAGAGATAGTGTTGCCAGTGGATGTTATGTTGAATCTCAATGAGGGGGAAAGATTTTCCTTTGTAACGGAATATGTGGCCAGACTAGGGGACATATTGTCCACAGTGGTGGGAGCAGTGAAATGTCATCAGGCAAGAGCTTCGGGTAAGCAGAAGCAAGCGTATGACTTTAGAGCGCATGTCAAGTACTATTCAGAGGGGAACTGGTATGGGTTTGGAGGAAGGCTAGAAGACGGGGGTTATGTCCAAAGTTACAGAGGAGGTTTAAGGGTCCATATAAGGTGGTGGAAAGGATAACGGAGGTATTGTATCGAGTGGTACCAGTGGAAGGGGGAAGTGAGGTGGTGGTGCATTTTAATCGACTTAAACCATTTCTCTCTACTGTAACAGAGGCTGCCAATCAGGAAGGCAGAGACCAAGTGATGCCTGTTGGTACCCTGCCTGAGCTAAGAGATTCCCCCCCTGGTGGTGGCTATCCGCAACCACGGCCCTTAGTAGAAAAGGGTGGCGAGATGGAGGAGGGGGTGCCAGGGCTAGAAGTGTGGGCAATGGCAGCGAATCGGCCAGAAGAGGCAAGTGCAATTGGACCAGGGCAGCAGGGGGAAGGGGACCAGCCTACCTGAACCTGGCGGAGCCGAGCCCGTAAGGTCCCTCCAGAGCCACACAGCGATGGGCCTGCTGCTATGCATGGGGCCAAGGAACAAGAACGGAGGGAAGGGGCTCCAGTTCAGAAGACTCGTCTGCGACGTCAGAGGAGGCCACCAACATGGTCCAAGGACTATGAAATGTTGTGACTCAAGGACGAGTCTGCCCTAAGGGTGGGGGAGTGTAATGATGATGTGTGGGGTGTGAGGGATGGGTGTGGAAGGTAATAGTTAATTAAGTGGCTACTCCTGGGTTGTGAGGGATCTGGGGTTAATAGAGGGAGTGGGAGGCGCGTTAGGGAGATTTGGTCTGGTAGGCACCGTACGCGTTGGGTCCCGGGGGAGGTGCCGCTCGCATGCCGTTTAGGGCTGCCGGCGGTGAAGCCAGAGAGTGGGCGGTAGGGACAGTTCCCGGTGCGGTAGGGCGAGGACAGTCAGGACAGTGGGGGTAGGAGGCTATGACCACTGCTTAGACGGGGTGGTTGATAGATGGGAGTAGCGGCACCCTCATAGGGACGGATTGGCGGTGGGGGGGTGGGATTCCCTTTCCGTGGGACGTTCTAGGTGACGGACCGGTGTGATTATTCCTTCCCCGGGGGAGAGTCCTGATCCTCGGGGGGAGGGGGGTGTTCTTTATTAACTATGTCTTTATTGTGTGAGTGTTCTGTGTGTTTTAAATGCGCAGTGTAACCGCTTAGGGTCGGGACAGGACTATATACAGTAGGCGGTTCTGGTCCCGTAACGCTTGCCTGTGCCCGAAGTGTGGGGATTACTGTGCATTGCAGTGCTATTGGTGTGCCGTGCCCTAATAGGGATGTTGTGTGGTGCGGGATTTACTGTGCGGTAGCGTGGGTTAATAACACACACTTGAAAAGGGGTGGTGTGCTACGGGGAGAAATCGGGACCAAACTCTTTGTGAATCCAGATCCGACCCGATGGGTCGCTGCATGAATTGTACTGAATAAAATTATCTTTGTAATTGTAGCTGCAGTCTGGTGGTGATCTGTTCTCCGTTTACAGCCTCTGACGCTACTGTAGTTTGGGTTCGTTACAATATCAATTCGATGACTCGCATATTCCCTATAATATAGGGTCTATATTTTCTAATTTTAAGTTTTTTTAATGTTTATAACCTTAGATCTATGCAAACCATTTCATATATATCCAACAACACAGTACAATTATGGTGGTCATCTGGTTTATGACAGTAAAACAATGTAGATTTTATGTACACTGAATGTAAAATTAAAGTTAATGAAAGCAAAATTATTGAAAACAACTGTTGTGCCTTCGATTTACTAAAACACATGTTGGTACAATAAAACCATTAAAATTTTAGAGATAAAGCATATGACCATCCATCCATCCATTTTCCAAACCGCTTATCCTACTGGGTCGCGGGGGGTTCCGGAGCCTATCCCGGAAGCAATGGGCACGAGGCAGGGAACAACCCAGTATAGGGGGCCAGCCCATCGCAGGGCACACTCACACACCATTCACTCTCACTCACAAATAGTGAGTAAATAGTGACTCTGTCCTTATATTCATGTAATAAATATACAAATGGAATAAGATGGTAATCTGCCTGAGACATAAAGAAGGAAAAAGACAATATTACAGACCAGCCGCATATAATGATCAATTTCACCCAGACAAACATTACAAGTGGTTTCCAGTGTATTTCCATTTAGCAGAATACGACTGGCTTTCGGTGATCTGCTCTTGTTCACTTTTCTCCTCCTCTGTCATTTTTGTTAATTTTTCTCCCAAACCAGATAAACTGTTTATGACTGAGCCAGAAACATTATACTGCTTTTAGTATGTGATGGGTTTAACAGTTTAGGCCACTTAAAAAAAAAAAATAATTGGTTCTCGTCCCCGCCCGACCCGCCGAAATGCCTCCAACCCGGTTTTTTTTTATTTTTTATTTCGTAAAAATCGCATGGAAAATGCCCAAGAATGACGAAATTTGGGGGCGGCATGGTGGTGCAGTGGTTAGCACTGTCGCCTCACACCTCTGGGACCCGGGTTCGAGTCTCCGCCTGGGTCACATGTGTGTGGAGTTTGCATGTTCTCCCCATGTCGTCGTGGGGTTTCCTCCGGGTACTCCGGTATCCCCCCACAGTCCAAAAACATGCTGAGGCTAATTGGAGTTGCTGAATTGCCCGTAGGTGTGCATGTGTGAGTGAATGGTGTGTGAGTGTGCCCTGCGATGGGCTGGCCCCCCATCCTGGGTTGTTCCCTGCCTCGTGCCCATTGATTCCGGGATAGGCTCCGGACCCCCCGCGACCCAATAGGATAAGCAGTTTGGAAAATGGATGGATGGATGGATGACGAAATTTGAATTTCCCGCGCATTCCACATCGACGATTGATCCACATTGTGTAATCCTAGTCTTGGAATGGTTTCATGAACCTAAATTTGTCTTTACCTGAGATGGGCTGGTGCAAAGATTTAAGTCTGGGGAAGTGATGTGGTACATGTTCTTAAGTACTTGTTTGTAGAGTTGCATTTCCTTGTTCAACCATTCAGGTTCCTGTATTTTGTAAATTCCTCGTGTTTTAACATGTTTTAATACACTTTCTTTCTAGATATATATTTTTAAATCTTGGTTGTTCATTTAGAATGGGAATGACAAACAGAACGACCCACTGTCACGGGTGTACGGCAGCGATCGCGGGCAGAGCGGCGATCGTGCGGGCAAGCGGGGAAGCAGGAAGCAGGCAGGCAGGATTCGGGACGAAACAAGGGGTTTAATCAAAATCCAGGGCAGGGAACACAGGACGGCTACAGACATCAATGACGGACAAAGGATTCAGGTAAGACACGGACTGAAATACACAGGACTGAGCAAATTAACTAGATACAGCTGGGTACAATCGGGAGAAAACACGTGGGTAATCAGGGGGCGTGGCACACAGGAGGAGCGGACGAGCCGGGCATGACACCCACCCCCTCCAAAAAAAAGGTCGAGAACCAATTTTTTTTTTTTAAGTGGCCTTAGTTGTAGCTGAACAGAACCGCAATGGCAGATTCCTGGTCACTTCCTGATTTTTGGTGTACTAGTCGGAGATACTTTTAGCTTTAGAACGAAAGAACCACGGCTTATTAGAGAACAGAGTAACAATTATCCATCCATCCCTTTGGGTCTTGGTCAGTCACGTGTCTGCACTGTCTGACACGCCCCCATTCGCCATTTTTAGTGTATCGTGGATGTAAACACATTTGGTTAAACTTGATATTCAGTGTTTTTTTCTACAGAAAAATGTAATGTTTTATGTAATCAGTAATAATTTTCATTACGAAAACACACTAGTAAGTTAGGTGTTTACGAAAGGAAGAGAGTCAAGAACACCACAAAAATATCATTGGACATATATTTTATTTTAAATATGACCAATAAGGTTAATTGCCAAGTAGAATACAGGCTCGATATACAATGAGTTTATACAGCTCCTTCCAGACATCATGTGAAACGTTAGAAACCGTACTTGCAAATGTTTCTAAACTTAAACTATAGTTGGGCATTGGTTTGTCAGTGGACAGCAGTGACAGCCTTATCCTGAACTGTGTCTTATAATCCACGCACGCGAATATACACATACATGCACTGACAAACGTGTCATTACAATTTTGCTTTAAAAAGCATTCACTCTGTAACGCTAATTTAACACGAACAGATTAACCAATGTCTGCACCCTCTGTAGTTAGGCTAGCTTGCTAGCGTAGTTTATCCATCCATCCATCCATTTTCCAAACCGCTTATCCTATTGGGTCGCGGGGGGTCCGGAGCCTATCCCGGAATCAATGGGCACGAGGCAGGGAACAACCCAGGATGGGGGGCCAGCCCATCGCAGGGCACACTCACACATGCACACCTACGGGCAATTCAGCAACTCCAATTAGCCTCAGCATGTTTTTGGACTGTGGGGGGAAACCGGAGTACCCGGAGGAAACCCCACGACGACACGGGGAGAACATGCAAACTCCGCACACATGTGACCCAGGCGGAGACTCGAACCCGGGTCCCAGAGGTGTGAGGCGACAGTGCTAACCACTGCACCACCATGCCGCCCAGCGTAGTTTAATTAATGTGAAAATACTTCAGAAGACAAAAAAATGCATATTCAGTAATAATACAAATACAAAAAAACATCTTGCTTGCCTTTATGAAAGTGCCGAGAGCAAACACGCATTAAGGGAGATATCGTGTTGACAGTGATCTCCTTTCCTATCACCGCTGCGACACAGACCACTCGACGCCTCTTCGTTATGTCCTCTACCTGCTGTCCGTATCCCCTTTTCCGAGTGGGAAACCGAAAAAATGTCATGCGGTGCTACACCTTTCTGCCATTTCTGCCATGTCACTTAGTATGACAGCCTTTCACACAGCATAAGTGTCCCATCTTAAAAACAATAATGCCACAAGCAAATGCTGCCACTTGAGTTATATACATCCAAAATGGCAGTTCGACCCACAATACACTGCGACTTTAGCGAGTGACGTCACCTGTCAATGACCTACCGAAAAGCTGTAAAAACTATCAATTTATATAATGCCTTGAAGAATGCTTTGCAAATGAGAAAGGATGTGTACTGCTCGTTCTTTAAAGTGTAGTTTGTATGTGTTATGCATCTTGCATTACGTTTGTATATTGTTAAAAAAAAATTTAAGAACAACTCTAACCATGAAAAAAACACGTAGACGGGGAGAATATGCAAATTAACAACTAATTATATTACTGCAAAATAATATTGTAATACCTTCAGGTATTAAGTGTTCAATGTTATTCTGTCAAGTTAGGTTCTGTGCTTATGAGGGTGTGGTTATGGAATTGCGTGTGACGTGGGACGTGAGGGGGGGGAGTCGGTTTCTTGGGGAGTAGTTTTGGGTGCGGTTGCACGAGTTGTGTGGGACATAACCGAACCACTCTCGCTATTAATAAATCCATTTTCTGCAGCAACCATCGGAGATCTTATTTCTTTTAATCTGGTCATTACATTTGCTGTCAGAAGCCGGGATTTTTTTTCTTCAAAACCCAACCTCCGAAACTTTCTAGCGAAGGAGTTCAAGGAGAGTCCAAGGATGTTTGGACGTCAGGGAATGAAACTAGAACGTGATGCGCCGAACGACTTTAAGGTGTTCATACCCGAAACGGAGGGGTTTGAACTGCCGCGCCATTACGAGGGCGCCAGCCTGCAGGAGCACTGTCACATCCGCGCTGCGCACGACGAGGTAAACAAACATGGCGGCGCCCTACGCTCCAGACCGCTGCACATTAAGACGCCAAAGTTTTCAGGCCACGGGAGCTGGGAGGCATTTTTGGCGCAATTTGAACTGTTAGCTGACGCAGCTGGTTGGTCGGGGAATGAAAAAGCCTTGCAATTAGCCCTATCTTTAACGGATGAGGCAGCGGCGTGTCTGCTGTTACTGAGCCCGGGAGAGAGATGCGAGTACTGGACCCTGGTTGATGCGTTGCAACGACGCTTCGGGGAGTTTAATCTGCGTGATTCCCTGCGCTGTAAATTCAAACACCGTGTCAGGCTCTCTGGCGAGTCCCTCCGCACCTTAGCGTATGACATACAGAGACTATGTAGACGTGCTTATGTGTCCATGCCGCCCGAAATTCAAAATGAGCTGGCCAGGGATCAGTTTGTCCAAGCCCTTGCTCCTGACAAGCTCCGTATACACGTACAGCTGGGCCACCCAATGTCACTGGGGGAGGCTCTGGAGTTGGCCATGGAAAGGGAGACTGCGGTTTGTGCTAGAATGTGGGCTGCATCGCCTCCTGCGTCAGCTGCAGCTGAACCGGTCCTGGGGGGTCACGAGCCTGTGGGACTGAGGGATGTCAAGAGTGCAGTAATGTCTCAGCCACTCCAACCCAGATTAGGTGTTTGTTGGAGGTGTGGCCAGCCCGGTCACATGATTAGGCACTGCCCCAAGGCTAACGGTCAGCCGGGAAACGGCAGGGGGACCAGGCAGCCCAGTCACGGCGGGCCCCCCTGCTCTTGAGCCGGGAGTCTTCCTCAGCTGGCAAAGGCGGGGAGGGCTGCTCTACGCTGTTGTCAGAGAACCCGCTGGTAGCTGTCGGATGGACCAAAGCTGGAAACTTCTGCCACGTTCCGCTCCTGGTGGGGGACGTACCCTGTACGGCCCTGATGGACACTGGGTCAACAGCCACGTTGGTGAGACCGGATGTTGTTCCACGGGGGACTGTTTTAGAACAGACCACTTCAGTTACAGACTGTGACTGGTGACATGGCACCCATGAAGGGCAGGGGGATGTTCGTATTCAAAGTGGGGAATTGTTAGTGGCTTTTTCCGCCTGGATTGCTGATGTACGAGACCCGTGCATCTTGGGGCTAGATTTTTTGAAATCTACAGGATGTGTTCTGGACTTAAGAAGTGGAAACCTAGTTCTCCCTGGGGGACAGTGTGTGCGGTTAACTCCCCCCTCTTGCCAGACTACTCCAGTGTTTTCCCCCATGACCTCCCATCCCTGTGAATCTCAGCACATAGGCCAGTGGGTACCAGTCAGACAGACAGACCACCTCGCAGCAGTGAGGAGCATCTGGAGGAATAACTGTGACGGTTTAGATGTCAGGCAACAGGAAAGCCTGTGGCAGGTCCTGGAGGAGTTAAAGGACATTTTTGCCCACTGTGACGATGACGTAGGGCTCACACACCTTGTCCAGCACTCCATAGACACGGGAGATGCCCGGCCCATTAGAGCACGACCCAGACGTCTCCCAATGGCACAGCAGGAGGCTGCTGACAGAGAAGTGGATGCAATGTTGCGGGCGGGTATTATAGAGCCGTCGGACAGCCCCTGGTCCTCGGGGGTGGTCATGGTGCCTAAGAAAAAGAGTTCAAGGTGGAGGTTCTGTGTCGATTACAGGGCCCTGAATAAGGTCACCAGGAAGGACTGCTACCCTTTACCAAGGGTGGATGACACCTTGGACCTTGTTTCTGGGTCCTCATGGTTCTCCTCCCTGGACCTGCGTAGTGGGTATTGGCAGGTGCCCCTCGCACCTGAATCCAGGCCAAAGACTGCCTTTAGCACCACAAGGGGTCACTGGCATTTTAAAGTTCTCAGTTTTGGGCTCTGCAATGCCCCCGGGACTTTCGAAAGGCTTATGGATAGGGTGCTGTCTGGTATTCCCCGGCGAGAATGCCTAGTGTACCTGGACGATGTCCTGGTCCATGGACAATCATTCCAGGCGGCACTGGACTCTCTGCGTCTAGTGCTGAGGAGGTTAGCAGCAGCGGGGCTGAAACTGCACCCGGAAAAGTGCTGCTTCATGAGGAAGGAGGTGGAGTTCCTGGGCCACAAGGTGGACGGCAAGGGCATCAGCACCCTGGAGGAGAAAGTAAGAGCCATACAGAATTGGCCAGTGCCCACCAGCCAGGGGCAGTTGAAAAGTTTCCTGGGGCTGGCATCTTATTATCGTAGGTTTGTAAAGGGCTTCTCCTGTGTTGGTGCCCCCCTCTTCCAACTTCTGCAGAAAGACCGTCCCTTTACATGGACTCATGAATTTCAGCTTGCTTTCACCAACCTACAGCGAGCCCTCACTACTGCACCAATCCTTTCTCCTCCTGACCCATCTTTGCCCTATGTCCTGGACACAGACGCCAGTGATGTTGGCATGGGGGCAGTGCTGTCACAGGTAGCACCAGAAGGTGACCGAGTTTTGGCTTACTTTAGTCGGGTTTTCAGTAAGAGCGAGCGACGGTATTGCGTGACCAGACGCGAGCTGCTAGCTGTTGTGGCAGCTACCCGACATTTTAAATACTACCTGTGTGGCACAGCTTTCACCATCAGAACTGATCATGCAGCACTTCAGTGGCTCATGTCCTTCGGGGAGCCAGAAGGACAGGTGGCACGCTGGCTGGAGGAGACGCAGTTTTACAATTTTACATTGGTGCACAGGAGTGGGGTGCAAATTGCTAATGCTGACGCTCTGTCTCGGCGCCCTTGTGCGGCAACGGGTTGCAACTACTGTGACCGGAGGGACGCCCGGGAAACGGAGTTGCAGGGAGAGTGGAACCCGGACACACCGACCTGTCGCATGCTTCAGGCAGTGGGGGCCTCAGAATGGAAATCCAGGCAGGAGGAGGATGCTGACCTGCAACCGGTGCGACAGTGGGTGGAGGCCTGGCAAAGGCCTCCCTGGGATCAGGTGACAGGGCATTCTGTGGCTACGAAAAGCCTGTGGGGAAAGTTTACTGTGCCAGAAATTATCCACAGCGATCAGGGCAGGAATTTTGAATCGCAAGTCTTTGCCTCCATGTGCGACCAGCTGGGCATACAAAAAACCCGCACCACTCCACTGCGCCCCCAGAGCGACGGCCTTGTAGAGCGGTTTAATCGAACCATGAAACAGCAGCTTGCCATCCTCACCGCCGACCACCAGCGAAACTGGTGTGACCCACTTAAAGTGAGCAGGACCAAGGGTGTCGTAGTTCTCCGTTCCCATAGCTGGCACTGTCTAATTCGGTCGATCTTTTATCGCGATCACCCAGGTTAACTGAGTTGTCTCTCTGATCGCGGGAAAAAAAAAAAGAGAGAGAGGGAGAAGCAGCTGCAGGTGGAAAAGCTGATTTATGCATCAGGTGAGAGAAGAGAAAGAAAGAAAGAAAGAAAAAAAAAGGGTTTTATGTTTAAAAGTAAATTTTAATTATTGTCATTGACAAGTGCACCAGAAGCGCTCGTGTTGCATTATCTAGTTTGGTTAACTTTCGAGCAATTCTCCGATTGGATTTCTTTTCTTTTCTTTGTTATATTCTGCGACATGTGATGGCGAGCCACCGATTCTGCGTATTAGAGCTGTGAAGTGCCCAGCTACGTTCGAAACCAGTCAGCCTACCTCCCGGTCGGCGGATGCAGTTATCTCCTGGGCGCAGATAAGATTGATGAGATCTCCAGTCTAATACATTTCTTTGTTTTTTTGTAAACTACTTGGTTAGTATTATTATATATGTAGCCCTCCCAATAGGAAAAAAAAAAGAAAGAAAACTCGTGAGTGTATATAGGATTATATGTATACCAGAGGATTTAAAGTGAACTGAACTACATATGTTCTGACGGACTGTTGTAGGGGGGGAGGAATTGTTGATTCTTATTTCATTCTTATGTCATTGTTCTGAACGTGATTCTCATTCTGGCGGAATATTGTTAATAAAAAATTGTTACTGTTTTTCCCTGTCGACTAGTGGTTGTGACCAATTCACTCCGAGAGTTGAACCTAGACATAATCACTGGCCCAGATATTAAAAGCCCACATTACGGCAACGTTAACGTGTGGGGGTGATATTAACCTTGGTTACACTGGGATAAGCATATTCCCCTCATTCTGATGGCCTACCGCTCTGCCGTTCAAAGCTCCACAAACTGTACCCCCGCATTGCTGATGCTGGCAAGGGAGATCAGGACCCCTTCTGCGCTCGCGTTTGGCACACCACCTGACTCTCCTGTAGAGCAGCCGGGCCCTGAGTATGCTCGCAAGTTGCAGGACCAGCTGGAGAGTGCCCACACCTTCGCTAGGGTCCAGCTGAATGGAGCAGGCATGCGGCAAAAGCGCAACTATGATGTGAGGTCCAAGGGGAGACACTTTGAAACAGGAGAATTAGTGTGGGTGTATTCCCCTAAACGGAAGAAGGGCAGGTGCCCGAAATTAGAGAGTTCCTGGGAGGGCCCAAGCAGAGTTTTGGAGCGAGTTGGGGAGGTGGTCTATAGGGTTCAAGTGCCCCCAAAAGGTAGGAAGGTTGTCCTACACCGAGATAGACTGGCTCCATATAAGGGTAATTCCACTCCCATATTCGATGCGGCCACGCCCTCCCCAGCTAATGTCACCTCACAGGAGGCAGCGCCCTTGTCATTCCCTAGCGCAGCGCCACCACCTACTGCTGGGGTTATACCTGACCTCACTCATGTTGTGGAGGAAGATGGAACTCTGCGACTTCACCCTGGGGAAGACCAAGTACGACCAAGAAGACTGCGTCGGAGGCCAGTCCACCTAGAGGACTTTATTTTGCACCCTCAGGGACAAGGGTTTTCTTAAGGGAAGGGCAGTGTAATACCTTCAGGTATTAAGTGTTCAATGTTATTCTTAAGTTAGGTTCTGTGCTTATGAGGGTGTGGTTATGGAATTGCGTGTGACGTGGGACGTGAGGGGGGGGAGTCGGTTTTTTGGGGAGTAGTTTTGGGTGCGGTTGCACGAGTTGTGTGTGGGACATAACCGAACCACTCTCGCTGTTAATAAATCCATTTTCTGCAGCAACCATCGGAGATCTTATTTCTTTTAATCTGGTCATTTCAATATTATCAAATATCTTTTTTGCTATTTTGCGAGGGGGGGGGGGCTCTGGGCTGCAGCCCAGGAAAGTCCGTGCATGATGACGTCAGTGGTTCTAGAATCTACAATATTCGAATGACGCTCACCTATCCTGCGCAGCTATAAAACTTTCATTTGCGTCCTGCTTTGAGAAACCATGGGTGTCAAACGATCACGTTCCGACTCTGACTGTGAATCTCCTCCCAAGAAAAGGAGAGAGAGTACGGAAGGCGATTTGCGGTTTAAAGGGCCTCGCAAAGGTTGGACGACTGGCTTTGATAGTTCATGAAAATTACACATAACTTATTTATTATTAAGAAAGCAATGTAAATCTTAATTGATAAAAATTGCCACTGAATGTTTTGAAAACAAACATGTACCCAAATTGATTCAATATTGTGGCTGCTTTGATTCTGAACCTGAGCCTATTCTGACTGTAGCATGTAATAGGCAAACTAAAGATAATACTGAATGAACAGACCAAGTTCAGGGTAGGCATGCAGTAAAGAAATATGAATGCACGGTATTTAAAGTTAGTAGTGAATTTTCTGCAACTGTGGTATGGTATAGAAAATGCTGTGTGGACTCTTTCTGAAGTGTACCTGCTTAATATTGTAGAACATTTGGAGGACCTGTACCACCAGGGGGAGCTACTGGGAGAGGGTGGTTTTGGAGCCGTTTATGCCGGCACTCGCAAGGCCGATGGCTTCCCAGTAAGTCTCCAAATGGTGAAGTCATGACATGCATAGTTATATCTCTCCAGAGATCCCTTTTATTATACCTGTTAGATGCAGCTGTAAAAGCCTATGCTTTCTCAATATATACTACACTTAATTTGTGATTTTTTTTTCCATCTAGGAGGCCATCAAATATGCTCGAAAGGGTGATGAGGAGCTAGAACTGGTAAGTGCTTTCATTCATGGAGCTTGGTTTATTTGCAAGAATTCCTGCCTTAATATATGTACACCCTGCCCTCCCATTCATAGCCTGGACATGACGGGCCCATCCCATTGGAAGAGGCGCTAATGATGCTCGTCAGCCATGAGCATCTTGTGCCAACGTGCTGAAGCTCCTGGACTGGTTCAGTGGCCCAGAAGATTACATTATGATCCTGGAAAGGCCGGATCCATGCCAGGATCTATACGAATTCTGCGATAGCAAAGGGGGCTACCTCTCAGAAGATGTTACAAGGCACGTGCTGGTCCAGGTGCTCCAGGCTTTGCGTCACTGCCAGGACTCAGGCGTCTTCCATCGCAACCTCAAAACAGAGAATCTGTTAATCAGGACGGACACTTTGGAGGTGAAACTAATTGATTTTGGCTGTGGAGACAAATGGAAAGACACCCCCTATGTGGAATATTCAGGTCAGTAAGGGAGGCTAATTAAAAACCTGTCAAACTAACCCCTGTTTTTAACAGCAAGTAGCAGGTAACCTGGACCTGTGATAACTTCCTGCAGTGGAGTTGGATGTGTATTCTTCAGTCCTAACCTAACTCATTGCAGTAAGTCATTTGCCTTCTTGTTTCAGGGACAGAGGACTTTGCTCCCCCAGAGCTGTTCCTGAGTGAGGAGTATCTAGCTGGCCCCACCACGGTCTGGTCTGTAGGTGTCACACTTTACGAGCTAGTGTGCGGTTACTTGCCCTTCCGCAACAAGAGGGCAATCATCTCAGGCTGCCTGATATTCCCCTCATGGGTCTCTCCTGGTGAGCAGCTTACTTTTTGTCCCACGACTAGAGTCTCCTGACAGGGAGTGTTCTTTTTCTGACTAACTCTCTGACTCTGCCAATCTATTCTCCAACAGACTGCTGCAGTCTGATTCGCCGGTGCCTGAGGCGTAAGGCGGCGGATAGGCTGACGTTGGAGCAGATTCAGGTCCATCCATGGCTGCTGCAGACGTGACTGCTGACCTGAAGGTCAAACAAGAAAATATTGTTTTGTTAACCTTCTGTAATCATGATCATCTTAAATAATGCGCAACTGTCAAATAAAAGATTTACTCTCAGAAATGCTCTATATAGGTTTTTCTCATTTGTTCTGATTTCTTGGTAACAGTGGTTAGTTGATGCACAATATCCTGGCTCCCCGAATATCCAAGTCATATCATAATGATTTGACCTGAATTAAGACAATGGTTGGGCCAGAGGGAATCCAGACATCTTGGGGTGATACGTGTTCGATACCTTACTTCGGATGAGCATGATTGATTGAGAGTCGGAGTCTGTTATATTTTACAAGTAGAACCTTTGCTGAGCACCACATTCTGTAACAGCTACAATGATTTGCACAACAATGGCTTTGTGCCTGCCTTAGAGCCAAGGTCATTCTTGCTGCAAACACCTTCATTCTGTCTCTCATGCTTGGCCTCAATGTCTTAAAGGTTGTGTAAGCTAAAGCTAATGTTGCTATGTATAAGAAACACTAAGTGTTAATAATTCTGTACTTGTCTGGAAAGAGATTATGTTGCATGATTTCGCCACACCCGCCTCTGTTTCTCATTTGGCCAGCACATTTCATCAGAACAATTCTCTGCATAGCTTAGCATTTGCTATATCATGCTGAGCAGAAGGATGTCACACTTCTGCTCCAGCTTGTGGGAGCAGTTCTTCACTGCAGTTCTTCTGGAACCACTCAGATCACACATATTGCCAGAAGAGCACTTACCTTCTGGACCTGTGGGGCACCATTAATGAAAATTCCCTGTCGAATGCACCTTTATGATGATGCTGAAGATGGTGGCGTGCACAGTCGCAGTGGCTTGTGGCTCTTCATGTTTAGTGCTACTTCTTTGTTTGTCGCGCATCTGTGCGTATCCAAAGCGATACGGCCATCAGGAGGTACTGGCCATGGGCCTCAGCAAGCAACAAAAAAATCACAGAGGAGCCTCGCCGCTCTTACAACTTTCCAAACGAGATAGCGAGACCTCCGGGTGCTCTGTGAATTGTTATCGCCACCGGCAGCCGGAGACGTGAGCGTGAGCATAAGCGGGGATGTCGCTCCGGCTTGCTAGCGAAACTGCGGAAAGACCCCCACAAACCAACTCTCCCGAATATGTACGTCAGCAACGCGAGATCCATTATCCACAAAATGGACAAGCTGGAAGTTCTTATGGAGGGGAATCGCTACGTTTGCGACTGCTGTGTTTCAATAATATCGAAACCTGGCTTCACCCACTGATCCCCGGACGCAGCCGTACAACTAGAGGGCCGCACCATGCACCGCTGGGACAGAAAGAAAGACTCCAGTAAGAGCAGAGGAGGCGGTCTGTGCATTCACTTACATAAACATTGGTCTAAAGATAGTTTAACCATACATACACACTGTTTACGGGACCTGGAGTCCATCTCTATTAAATGCCGTCCTTTTTACTTACCGAGAGAGTTAACAGTCGTGCTAATCACGGTTGTGACTTACTACACAATGCTAAGGTTACCATAGCTCTCTCTTTGTTGTCAGACACCATTAATAAGCTACAACAGGCTCAGCCTGATGGCGTACACATCATAGCTGGTGACTTTAATCAGGCAAACTTAAAGTCCGTTCTGCCTAAGCTCTGTCAGCATGTAAAGTACCCGACCAGAGGGGAGAACATATTAGATCATGTTTATACAAACATTAAGATTGATTAAGACCAACATCACATGGCCCGAAGAAGTACTTTCTCAGCTCCTCAGCAGGGTGAACCCCAGGAAAGCCACTGGACCTGATGGTGTTCCCAGGAAAGTACTCAGAGCCTGTGCTGACCAGCTCTCACAGGTCTTCACCATCATCTTCAATCTATCTCTGACACATGCCACCATCTCAGGCTGTGTGAAATCGGCCACCATCATCCCGGTACCCAAAAAATCAGTCACACACAGTCTAAATGACTTCCGACCAGTCGCACTAACACCCATCATCAGTGTTTAGAGGGGCTGGTCCTAAACCACATCAAAACCCACCTCCCTGCATCTTTTGACCCCTATCAGTTTGCCTGCAGAACGAACAGGTCAACTGAGGATGCCATAGCGATCGCCCTTCACATCGTACTGAGCCACCTAGACCATCGGGAGAGCTACAGAATGCTCTTCATCGACCTCAGCTCTACCTTTAATACCATCATCCCCGACATCCTGATCCCCAAATTGCACAACCTGGGACTCCCCCCACTCACCTGCTCCTGGATCAAGGACTTCCTCACAAGTCGGCCCCAGATAGTAAGACTTGGACCCCATCTCTCCTCCACCCGGGCACTGAGTACAGGCTCCCCACAAGGCTGTGTGCTAAGCCCACTACTCTACACCCTGTACACCTCTGACTGCAGAACGGCCCACTTCCCGGATCCACTTCCCCTCCACATCAAGGGCGACTGCGTAGAGAGGGTCCAGACCTTTACCTTCCTGGGCACCACAATCTCTTCTGACCTCTCCTGGACTGAAAACATCACAGTTGCCATCAAGAAAGCCCAGCAGCATCTGCATTTCCTGAGAGTGCTCAGGAAGAACAACATCAGTGAGAAGCTGCTGGTGACCTTCTACTGCTCCACCATTGAGAGCATTCTAACATACTGTATCACAGTATGACTTTCCCGCTGCACTAAGGCAGACTGGAGGAGAAAGAGATCAAGACAGCGCAGAAAATCATCGGCTGCCCCCAATTTAGCATTTCCAACTAGCCTCAGCATGTTTATGGACTGTGGGGGGAAACAGAAGTCGCCGGAAGAAACCCCACAATGACATGGGGAGAACATGCAAACTCCACACACATGTAACCCAGGCGGAGACTCGAACCCGGGTCCCAGAGGTGTGAGGCAACAGTGCTAACCACTGCACCGCCATGCCACCTCCTATGCAATAACCGATTAACATATTAAAAATTCAGTAACAAAAAAACCTATACAGTGTTATCTCAGTATTTGAACTCATTAGAACTCAAATTTCTTAAAAATTGAACAAACCAGTTAAAAAAAAATTACCTAGAACTCAATCTGAATCTCAGAAGTCAAACTGTGAATGCCGACCTAAAATAACTTGTACGCACGGGGAAATGAGTCACACAGCACGCCTCTCAGCGGAAACAAAGGGTAACGCTTCAGTCTCAGCCTTGCATGCGCTGTGATAGAATCGTTTGTTGGTGATAGTGCTTTTTTATTGAAAATATCAGGTAATACACTGAACTTTATATCATTTTGGTAGCCATTGCTCACCAAAAAGTTATGCAATAGTTGTACAAATGTTACAACCTAAAAGTTTGCGATTTACGAACAAATTAACGAATACGGAGAAATAATAAAAATAAACAATGAACCTTCAGTCATTATGGAAGGAAATTTTCCTTCCAAAATATAACCCTCTTCTCCCCCCGGAAAAAAATCCACTAGCTTCGATTATTGTCAGGGGCCGCGGTTAAGGCGCGGTAAGCGAACGGGCAGCAAAGCGGGCAGGAAGCAGGTAAGGAGACGAAAGTCGGGGAAAACGGGTATTTATTAAGGCTGGGGGGGAGAGCGGGACAGAACACTAGTACTCACACCGACTAACATTAAGGCTGGGGGGAGAGCGGGACAGAACACTAGTACTCACACCGACTAACATTAAGGCTGGGGGGAGCACGGGACAGAACACTAGTACTCACACCGACTAACATTAAGGCTGGGGGGAGAGCGGGACAGAACACTAGTACTCACACCGACTAACATTAAGGCTGGGGGGAGAGCGGGACAGAACACTAGTACTCACACCGACTAACATTAAGGCTGTGGGGAGAGCGGGACAGAACACTAGTACTCACACCGACTAACATTAAGGCTGTGGGGAGCACGGGACAGAACACTAGTACTCACACCGACTAACATTAAGGCTGTGGGGAGCACGGGACAGAACACTAGTACTCACACCGACTAACATTAAGGCTGGGGGGAGCACGGGACAGAACACTAGTACTCACACCGACTAACATTAAGGCTGTGGGGAGCACGGGACAGAACACTAGTACTCACACCGACTAACATTAAGGCTGGGGGGAGCACGGGACAGAACACTAGTACTCACACCGACTAACATTAAGGCTGTGGGGAGAGCGGGACAGAACACTAGTACTCACACCGACTAACATTAAGGCTGTGGGGAGAGCGGGACAAAACACTAGTACTCACACCGACTAACATTAAGGCTGTGGGGAGAGCGGGACAGAACACTAGTACTCACACCGACTAACATTAAGGCTGTGGGGAGAGCGGGACAGAACACTAGTACTCACACCGACTAACATTAAGGCTGGGGGGAGAGCGGGACAGAACACTAGTACTCACACCGACTAACATTAAGGCTGGGGGGAGAGCGGGACAGAACACTAGTACTCACACCGACTAACATTAAGGCTGGGGGGAGCACGGGACAGAACACTAGTACTCACAGCGACTAACATTAAGGCTGTGGGGAGCACGGGACAGAACACTAGTACTCACACCGACTAACATTAAGGCTGTGGGGAGAGCGGGACAGAACACTAGTACTCACACCGACTAACATTAAGGCTGGGGGGAGAGCGGGACAGAACACTAGTACTCACACCGACTAACATTAAGGCTGGGGGGAGAGCGGGACAGAACACTAGTACTCACACCGACTAACATTAAGGCTGTGGGGAGCACGGGACAGAACACTAGTACTCACACCGACTAACATTAAGGCTGGGGGGAGAGCGGGACAGAACACTAGTACTCACACCGACTAACATTAAGGCTGGGGGGAGAGCGGGACAGAACACTAGTACTCACACCGACTAACATTAAGGCTGGGGGGAGAGCGGGACAGAACACTAGTACTCACACCGACTAACATTAAGGCTGGGGGGAGAGCGGGACAGAACACTAGTACTCACACCGACTAACATTAAGGCTGGGGGGAGAGCGGGACAGAACACTAGTACTCACACCGACTAACATTAAGGCTGGGGGGAGAGCGGGACAGAACACTAGTACTCACACCGACTAACATTAAGGCTGTGGGGGAGAGCGGGACAGAACACTAGTACTCACACCGACTAACATTAAGGCTGGGGGGAGCACGGGACAGAACACTAGTACTCACACCGACTAACATTAAGGCTGGGGGGAGCACGGGACAGAACACTAGTACTCACACCGACTAACATTAAGGCTGGGGGGAGCACGGGACAGAACACTAGTACTCACACCGACTAACATTAAGGCTGTGGGGAGAGCGGGACAGAACACTAGTACTCACACCGACTAACATTAAGGCTGTGGGGAGAGCGGGACAGAACACTAGTACTCACACCGACTAACATTAAGGCTGGGGGGAGCACGGGACAGAACACTAGTACTCACACCGACTAACATTAAGGCTGTGGGGAGAGCGGGACAGAACACTAGTACTCACACCGACTAACATCAATCGACGGACGAAAACCAAGGCAAGACATGGACTGAAATAGACAAGGCTGGGCGAAAATAATCGGACACAGCTGGGCAAGATCAGGGAAGCACACGTGGATAATCAGGGGGCGTGGCACACACGAGGATCGGACGAGCCGGGCATGACAAATATGCAGATTAAGTCTTGGACAAGGTAAGTGTATTTTTCAAATTTTTTTTATTACTACTGTAAGTGTTATTTGTGCATCTTTTTTCTCATATTGTACACTCAATTTTTCTTTCTCATTTCTTTAAATGTTTTGCTTTTGTTCCTACAATAAATACAAACCCTTAGTATGACTCAAGGTAGTAGTGCTGTGTCTGGGTTTATCAAAAAGGTGACATTGGCTTGTTTTTAACTTTACACATTGTTTGGATAGATTTATTTTCTTACTTTACAAATTACTGCTTTGATAAATGTGCTTAGATGTGTTTAGTATATGCTCTTCTTGTTTTATCCTGTTCATTTTGTGCTCAAATGCAAAAAAAAAAAAAAAAAACATATTTAGGTGTAAATTTGGGAACGAATTCATTGGTTTTCCATAATTACTTATGTCATAATGTCCAGAAAATTTGGTCTTTGGTTTTTGAGTTATTGCTGAGATATCATTACTCATCTGAAGTGTGTATCAAAACCACAATTCCTGACAATGCTGTTAGCAGTAGCAGAATAGCAGTTAGTGATCAATGCATGGTACGGGGTTATCTTTTTTCATGACGGCTACTATTGCCAGAACTAGCTCTGGAAATATAATTTAAATTGCTAAGTTTTAAATGACTATTAAAAATGAATAAAATGACAATGTTGCCAAAGTAACTGAAAAAAAGAGAATTAGGCCTACAGTAAAAGAGCTTTCTTCAGGGTCTGCGGAACTTACTGCAGGCAGCTATCGCGAAGCGAGGTCACACAGTATTCAAAACAATCTCTTCTTGCCTAAGACATAACAGACCCAATATGCCTCCCCTCCCGGGCTACCAATGTACAATTTTACTTCCACAAATGCATAAGTTACATACAAGCAGTACTGTTTAAAGGGAACGTGGGAATGTAATAAACAATTGCTATGCTCTCAATTTATAGTCTATCAGAGCCTTTGATGCAGCTATTGTGTCTTTGCTTGAAATTGTGAAAATGTCCACCCTGTTGCTGTCACAGATTCAACTACTAAATGCACATCCTGATGATCTGTAACAAGTCTATCAGGATGGCATGGGAATGAATAGGATGGAGATGTTCCATAAGGATGTATAAAGCTCAGTCTCAGCTTCCCAGTGCTGGGCATAGCTTCTTCTACACATCCTAGCCACCAATCATCATCATATGCAGCCGCAACGTAACCTTTGGTGCTTGTAAAGTCGAGTGAATCCATAAGTGTGCACTTACACTGGACTGATTTGCACACCTCTGATGAATGCAGGGCATTTATTAGCCATATTTACTAGCCATGTGGGCCTCTTCAGTGGTGTGGCAAGTACAGGTGTCTGCAATGACATTAATGAAGCTTCCATTAAATTCCATTGTAGCATATTTGTAACTGTCACGACCACGGCGGAGGTAAGCGGTGATCGTGTGGGTTGGCTGGTACAGAGCAGGCAAACAGGCAGGTATCGGGGTGAAGCTGGGGTTTATTGTGGAACGGGGACTTGGAACAGGAAACAAGACTACCATCACCAAACCACAACTAACTACAATGACGGACAAGGGGAACCGGTCAGACCAGGACTTAAATACACAAAGACTAATCAAAGGAAGCGGACACAGCAGGAGACGATCAGGGTAGTACACGTGGGTAATCAGGGGGCGTGGCACACACGAGGAGCGGACGAGCCGGGCGTGACAGAAACCTTAACTAATGCTGTTACTTACACCTCTGCTTGTTATACTATTCCATGTCAGTTTGGCTGCCATTAAAAAGGCCCATTAGTGATATGAAACCATGTGACGCTACGTTTACATCATGATCTCTCAGCAACACCTTAAAAACCAAAGGCCACATTTTCTGGAGATGTTCATGACATTATGATCTAGCTTTAGTAAAAATGTATCAATTTTGAAATATAGATTTTTTTTTTGTTATTGAATTTTACTACTTTAATCAGTTATTACATAGTAATTATTCATATGGGATGGCATATAATTTGGTCAATCTATAGAGCTGGACAAGGTAAATATAGCCAGTCAAAGTCATAGGCCCCCCTCCCCCCCAAAAAAAATAAGTTAAAACTTTGTTTGCCTAAATCTCCCCCAATATTGATCCCAGACACGCCCAATTTCAGTTTCATGAGTTACTCATGTGACCAAATCAGCTGCCAAGTTTCGTTAAAATCCATGATGATGAGGTCCGAAAGTGTGATGATTTGACATGGTGCCCCATCCTGCAGCTGAATCAATGTTGGGAGACGATCCTGGCGCTTGCTGGAGTTTCTGCTTGGTTTTGTAAATGGACGGCACCCAGTGGCAAGTCATTGGTACTATTGGTACTATTGGTACAGAGAGAAGCAAGATGAGCCCCTCTGTCCTGTCTGGTGACTGTGTGTGGATCCCCCTACAAGAGCACATTTCTGTATATGAGTCAACTATCTCCTATTACTGTGCCTTTGTTTCCTCGTCTGCACACAGACTACACACGACTGAACCACATTTCTTAGGATATCCGAAGATGGCGGCGCGTGCACACGCAGTGGCTCAGCACTCCGTAAAGCGCTTCCCGTTCTTAGGTATTTTATGGTGTTTGTGGGGACGTGGCTCGGTTCGACAATCCCGGAGGAGGCTATCCAGCTACCCGGACGCACTATACACGCGCCAACAGGGCGATCGACTCCGGTAAGAGCAGAGGAGGTGGACTGTGTGTGTACACAAATAACAGCTGGTGCACAGACGCTAAAATCACTGACACTCATTGCTCCCTGGATTTGATTGTAAAGTGTCACCCCTTTTACCTACCTAGGGAATACTCGGTTGTTATGATCGCTGCTGTTAATATCCCCCTCAAGCTAACACTGCTATAGCTCTGGGCTACTTGCTAACTCCTATTAGAAAGCAACAGAGTGCCCATCTGCCAGGGGTGTGTATAATAGCAGGTGATTTTAACCAAAGCGAATCTGAAGACTGTGCTCCCCAAATTGTGCCAGCATGTTCAGTGTCCTACAAGAGGAGCTGACACTGCAGACCATGTGTACAGTAATATCAAGCAGGGTTTTACAGTATCAGCTTTCCCTCATTTGGGCCAGTCTGACCACATCTCCCTGTATGTAACTCCAGCATATAGACCACTCATTAACATGGTGAAACCAGCTCCTAGAGTAAGACGAGGGTGGCCAGAGGGAGCATCTGAACAGCTGCAGGATTGTTTTGACCACACTGACTGGTCCATATTCGAGGATGCTAACACCTCCACTGTTCTTCACTATATAAAATACTGCATGGTCATTGTCACCAGCACAAAACAAATTTGTATCTTTCCCAACAACAAGCTATGGATGACCAAAGATGTTCGTCTTCTGCTAAAGATCCGTAACATGGCCTTTAGGTCGGGTGACGCACAACAATACAGCATTGCCAGGTCGGAGCTGAGGAGGGGCGTCAGAGACGCAAAGGCGACCTTTAGAAGGCGGATTGAGAGCCACTTCGGCAGCTCCGATCCCAGGCGCGGATGGCAAGGGATACGGCACATCACAGACCAAAACAGCAGTATCAACTTATCTACCGGCAACAGTGTTCCTTTGGCCGAAGAGCTCGATCACTTCTTCGGCCGCCATGAGAGGGTGGCTACTGAGACTGTTACGGCCCCAGCAGCAGCCATCAACAGGCAGGAACTCATCCTGCAGAGTACTGATGTAGAACAGACACTTCGCAGTGTCAACATACGGAAAGCAGCTGCTCCTGATGGCGTCCCAGGGCGGGTGCTAAGAGACTGTGCCGTGGAGCTGGCTGGGGTTTTCACAAACACCTTTGACCTTTGATACATCTCTGTCACTGTGCTCTGTTCCTGCCTGTTTAAAAACCTGTAAAGTAGTGCCATTATCAAAACAGACCATAATAACATCTTTTTTTTTTTTTTCATTTTCGCCCTCCACCCCTTCCGGGGTATGGGCCGCCAAAGGTAGATCTCCAGAGGTTTCTGTCCTGGGCCATTCTTTCTAGTTGACTCCAGGTGTAGCCCATCCTTGTCATTTCTGCCTCGAGGTCTCGTCTCCAGGTGTTTCTTGGACGGCCTCTCTTCCGCTTGCCTTGGGGGTTCCATCTGAGAGCCTGTCTGGTGATGTTGGTTTATGGTTTGCGGAGGGTATGCCCTATCCATCCCCATCTTCTCTTCCAGATTTCTGCTTCTACTGAAGGTTGGTAGGTCTTTTCCCATAGGTTAGTGTTACTGATGGTGTCTGGCAAGCGGATGTGGAGAATCTTTCTGAGACAGGTGTTGATGAACGTCTGGATTCTTCGGATGTTGGTTTTGGTTTCCTCCAGGTTTCGGCCCGGTACAACAATACTGACTTCACATTGGAATTGAACAGTCGGATCTTGGTGGTCAAGGTCAGTTCTCTGGAAGCCCAGATGTTCTTGAGCTGGATGAAGGCGGCTCTTGCTTTGCCGATCCTTGCCTTGACGTCTGTATCTGTTCCACCCTGCTGGTCGATGATGCTGCCCAGGTAGATGAAGGACTGTACCTCCTCCAGGGAACTTCCATTCACGGTGACTGGGTTGTTGCTGTTGGAGTTGGTCTTCAGAATCTTGGTCTTCTCCGTGTGGATGTTGAGTCCAACCTGTGATGATGTGGTTGCCAGCACATTGATCTTCTCTTCCATCTGCTGTTGACTGTGGGAGAGAAGCGCAAGATCGTCTGCAAAGTCTAGGTCTTCCAATTGGCTTCACAAGGTCCACTGGATTCCATTTCTGCATTCACTGGTGGATGTCTTCATGATCCAGTTGATAGCAATGAGGAAGAGGAACGGGGATAACAAGCACCCCTGTCGGACTCCTGTCTTCACTTGGAAAGTGAAGAAAACAAAGGAACTCATCATTGATTTTAGTAGGAAAAGGGTGGATCACCAGCCTCTGGTGATAAATGGGGAAGTTGTGGAGAGGGTGTCAACATTCAAGTTCCTGGGCACATACATATCGGAGGACCTCACCTGGACAAATAACAGAATTTGCTTGATCAGGAAGGTGCAGCAAAGACTGTAATTCCTGAGGGTTCTCAGGAGAATCAACCTGCCACAACATCTGCCGGTGTCCTTCCATCACTGCTCCATTGAGAATAATAATACTAATAATAATAATAATAATAATAAATTGTATTTGTATTGCACTTTATATTCTAGCAATTATATTCAGGCTGATACAGTTTGTAAAAACCCTGTAGCTTTGAGCTTAAGGACTTCTGGAAATCTAATAATTCAATGAATCTAAATGGTGGTGAGTTATTTGTGTTCTCTACCGTGAACACCCGTGTACAATAATCATTAAATTCATTTACTATATTAATTTCATTTTCAATTATAAAGCCCTTACTATCCTGTAGATGAGTGATTTCAGCTTTTAGAGCTTTTTTGGAGATAAAACATTGGAAGAAACTTTTAATGTCATTCTTAGCTTTCAGTCTCATACCATTAAAGTTTGCCTTCCTCACAATATACTTTTTTCTTTTGGATTTTGCTCTTCTGACACGAAAATTAGCCTGAAATTTAACCATGTTATGATCATTACTGTCCAGTGGTTCTAAAACCTCTAATTTTCCAATCCTGTCCTGGTTATTAAAGAGAACAAGATCAAGAATGGCATCTCCCCTGGTAGGGATGTTAACAAACTGAGTAAAAAAACAATCCTGTACCACTTCCACCATCTCCAGTTCATTTACAGAAGAGCCAGAGACTGTGTCCCACTGTATCCCTGGTAAATTAAAATCACCCATAACCACCACATCATTTTTATTACTCATAATCCTGATGTCGTCATACAACATTCTGCTTTCCTCTGCAGCTACATTAGGTGTCTATAACAAACACTGACAATTAGGCCATTTGAGTCTTTAGCATCTATTTTAGCATCTGTCATTTCCGTACTGGGCATCTTCCCAGTGGGCTGAGGGCTACGGGGACCTTCAGAATTCATTATGCCCCCCCGCTCCCCATTATGTACTGGGGATTCCAAAGTGGGGGGGGTGGGTTTTAGTCCCACCTAAGATGACTCCTTTTCTTTATCATATTGATTGTTGCAATGAACCAAGGCAGTAGAAAGTGTAACAGGAAGCTTCATCACCATACCAGGTCTGAGGCTTAGAACGGCCATGTCCTCTGCTGGGTCTCACTTTGTCTGTGGCCAACAGCTTTTACCTGCTTGTCATGCTTACATTAGGGATCGCTTGAGGAAGGCTCATGCTGCATCTCACGGGGGCTTTATAACCTAGGGGTCTCTGAAAAGAAGCACTAAGTACCATTATGTGTGTCCAGAGCCCCTTTGCTGTTTAAAGTGGACACACTAAGAAAACACTCACCCAGCCCCGACTGTGCAGCAGAGTGGCGCAGAGGAAGTGTGCTGGGCCCATAACCCAGAGGTCGATGGATCGAAACCATTCTCTGCTATGTTGTCTATCTTTTCTTATGCCAAGTTTAAGTGCTTCACAGCAAATTGCTGATCTTTCCTTCATTAAGGCTCTTATCCCCTAGTGTTCAGAGGTTTTCAAAGGGGGGTGTTTTGCCCCCCCCTTTCATCAGCTCTTCTTTGAAACTCTGCTTCTAAGGTCAGCATCCCAGACACCTTTTCACTGATGCTGATGACACTGATAGAGATGGTGAAACATGGCACCAAGATAGAAGAATGAGTGAAGCACCAAGTACTCTAAAGTGTGTTATGATACCCTTTGCTCTTTAAAGTAGAAACACTGAGGAAAGACTCAGCTGGTCATTGTTCTACTACCTGCAAGCCGATCATTAGTGCATCTCCAGCCAACCACCTCTGCTGTTTTACAAAATTCACAGCTAATCAGCTCAAAAATTTGTCAGACTTTTTCCATTTTCTGTTGGCATTTAAACCCCTGACCGCTAGATGGCAGTGATGTAATCTATCTTCAGCCATCTGACTCATCCACTCCAACGTAAACAGAGTCAAAAACCAAAATGGCAGTGCATGCAAGCACAGCGGCCCGGAGCTTTTCAATGCTACGCTTTTGTTGTGTAATATCTGACAATGTGCTACTGGTTTCTTTGCTTCTAGCACCAGAATTTTTTCTTTATTTTTATTCTTTTTTATTTTTGGTGTATGTATCTTTAGCTTTTTAATGTATTTTATCTGTATTTATACTCTGTAAGTGTTAGTCTGTAGTTTTATGCTTACTATGGCGTCTACAGGCTTGCTCCAAATGACATCTCATTGTATTTTCACAGTGACAATAAAAGCATCTCACCTTATCCAAGGTTGGAGGTTGGATAAGGGCGCACAGCTAAAGTTTAGCTTTAGCAAACCTAGCAAAGACTGCTTCATTACAGGATGCAAGACGGCCAGGCCCACGGGCAGCCTGGCCCACTCATTTCTGATTGGTCAGAAATTACACTGTCTCTCAGATCTGATTCATTGACTATTTCCTCTATGTATTTCTGCGTCGTCGTGCTCCGTGAAAATTAGCAACAATTTTGTACCAAATTCAATACAGGAGAGACTTCATGCTAATCTGTAGAAAATAATCTGAATAACCTATCAAGTCAAGAGCTTCAGGATGAATGATCTAAATAAAAAGGTAAAAGTGAAAGATTTTGCCTGACTTTCTCCAGCTTTGTCTGAAACATCATCTCTATCTTACAGAGGTGTTAAATACCGTTATATCATTATGGAAGGTTTACTGTTGATCACTTGAGATTACAGTCTTCATGTGCGTCTTTTTATTCATATAAACCCTCGTCTTTAATGTATAAGAGCAGGGTATCTGCAGATTCTTAAAAAATGTTACATTGGATTTTCCAAAATTAAGGCCTTAAATATTTTTTTAAATGACTAGTAGTCCTTAAATCCAGAGTTCAAAGGTCTTAAAATACCACAGACCCAGTAAACAAGATTCCTATATGTTTTTCTGGTAATCTATAAAGAATTTGTTGAATTTCTAACTGGTGTTTTGCATTTTTGTGTATGAGATCGGAATGAGCGGAACCGCCAACATTTCCGGTTGTGTTTGTGGGAGGGGCGCTATTTCAGGGACGCACATTAGCAGTTTGTTGCTAGTGGACACGTCATTCATGGAGAAGTGCAAGTTTAACGTTAACTGGGTTGGATAATCCCACATTTGCGACATGGTTAAAAGCAGTTCCAGGTAATAGCTATGAGACCCCTGTATGCTGTGCAAGAAGCTTTTTAAACTTGGTTCAGTGGGAGTTAAAGCTGTAGAGTCACATATGCACAGCGTGAAGCACAAAGCTGCTGCCATAACCCGCCAACAGACGCCTGCCATTTCTCACTTCTGTTCCGTCTCAACAGTTTCTCAGACTTCAGCTCCATCTCCGAACCCAGCAGCGACCGCCACATCAGTTACAGTAACAGACCTCAGGACTACCTTTGGGTCCAGCGCTACCCTCCAGGCAGAGGTACTGTGGTGCCTGCACAGCGTAACAAGACACCAATCCTACAGCGCTAATGAGGGAGTTGGGGATGTGTTTCTGTGTGTCCATTCATTCCTACATAGAGTTTTAATCCCGTTTACATGAAAAGCTGTAGTTATATTGCCCCTGACAATTCCAAATTTCTATTTGCAGCAAACTGACAACCCGAATAAGCCCAGGACACTGGAAAATACTTGAACAACGTGGTAAAGTGGGTTTCAGTTTTTTATGTTGTTACATTTGTATGTTTCCCGACTAGGAAATCGCAATAAACTTCACATGTGGTAAAGACAAAACAGCCTATTTCACAAGATTTGATTTGGCTCCTGACATCATTAAACTCAGTGCCAGTTTTACTTTGATGTTTGATGAGACCCTCAACCAGACAACTAAAACCAAGCAACTGGACCTACATGCTTGTTACTGGAAAGAGAATCAAGTCCAGTCCAGATAGCTGGGATCCCAATTCATGGGTCATAGAACACCTTAGGATTTACTACACCACTTTAAAGTAAGTTATAAGCCAACACTAATATCTAAATCTAAATACCTGTAGTCTAACTATAGCTGTTTTGTTTTGAAATGATGCATTATTATTATTATTGCATTCGTGTTGGAATCTGTAACAGAGAACACATTTTATTTTTCAACTGGAAAATGTGTAAATCTAAAAAAAAACAACACATTTTTGAAAATTTCACAATAATAAAATACGACTTTCCCGTGCAGCAATTCTAAGTTTTACTTGTTGTGATATATGATCACCTAGTCTATGTATGCTTGATAAATGACACTCAGTTTTTCATCAGCTGCTTTCAGTCTCCATGGATGGACCAAATGTAAACTGGAAGTTTTTAGAACTGCTTCATGAAGAACAGTGTGAACAGTGTGAGGGCACTCAGCTGATTGTGGTTGGGAGCTGTGGCCTTCAAACCCCATATAATGCCAGCAAATGTGGTTTCTCCATATGGCAGCTAGAGGAAGTTTGAAAGCCATTTGTATTCTCTTCCATAGTGTGCCAGCAAGGAGAGAGGACTTCACTGCATCCTCCACCTACATCCTGTAGCCACCGATGGCTTAAACTTACCAGTAGCAGAGAGCCCTGGAGGTGTGGCCGTCTCTGACCAGGTACCTGGATGCAGTCAGAATGAGGAAGCTACCAAATCCAGGAACTGCATCGTTTGACACCCTTGAAGCTGCTCAGACAGACCCCTCATTTTCGCAAAGCTACATTTCTACATTTCTGCCATCACCAGGACCTTCACTCCTTTCTTGACAAGATATCAAACTGATGAACCAGTGATGCCATTCTTAGCCACAGACTTGGCTGAGTTGATGAAGGTAATATCCTAGCATTGGACAGGTTGATGTTGCAAATTTATTTCAGTGTGTGTACATTTCTCCCTGAACATAATCAGTCCTCAGGTTAGTGTTTTACCTTTTATCTAATTATGATTAATATCTGATTAATATGAATGATTTATTAATTATATACAGATACTCACCCACACATCCATCCATCCATCCATTTTCCAAACCGCTTATCCTACTGGGTCGCGGGGGGTCCGGAGCCGATCCCGGAAGCAATGGGCACGAGGCAGGGAACAACCCAGGATGGGGGGCCAGCCCATCGCAGGGCACACTCACACACCAGTCACTCATACACGCACACCTACGGGCAATTTAGTAAGTCCAATTAGTCTCAGGACTGTGGGGGGAAACCAGAGTACCCGGAGGAAACCCCACGACGACATGGGGAGAACATGCAAACTCCACACACATGTGACCCAGGCGGAGACTCGAACCCGGGTCCCAGAGGTGTGAAGCAACAGTGCTAACCACTGCACCACCATGCCGCCCCAGGGTGCACCTTGACATGAGAAATTACAATAGGAGGCAAATGGTAGAGGAGCTAGACAGTAGTGGTTACATCACCAATGACAAGTCCCCTCTCACCAGGATCAGCAGGGACCATATGCTGAGACACCGGGGTACTAAAGGGCTTTGAGTCCCAGGGAGCAGACATAAATACTCATTTATTGGATCAAAGCATCATCCATCCATCCATCCATTTTCCAAACCGCTTATCCTACTGGGTCGCGGGGGGTCCGGAGCCTATCCCGGATGCAATGGGCACGAGGCAGGGAACAACCCAGGATGGGGGGCCAGCCCATCACAGGGATCAAAGCATCAGATAAATGTAATTTATGCATTAATAAGATATTCCTACAGAGCAATTTCTAATAGACATGGCAGTGCCCTAACATCTCATGTAATAAACCCTTTGGCATCATCTGCTGCCTTATTCAGCCTAACCCAATAGTCCAGAGGATCCTCCCTAGCATCTGACTTGGTTGAACAAAAATCTGCTGGAGGCATCCCAGAATGCACAGTCAAATAAGAATGCTGCTTCAGGACACTAAGGACTGCATCCACATCTCCAGTGGCAGTGACAGTATCATTACTATGCAGCCATGCTCTGACCACATCTCTGGCACATCCCATCAGTCTGCTTGTGCCTGCAGTAGGGATGGGTGAACCTAAGCATTCAGAGGTTTCCCCAGCAGATAGACTATTTGGCGTCTTAGAGAGGGCACTGAGGTAGAGATTGGTAAACAACTTCACAATATTATTCTTAACCTGCCAGATCTGGATTATCCCTTCTGTCAGAAATCTTGCAGGCAGAGCCCACTTGAAGCAGAGCTGAGAGGTAGGGCTACATGTTAAACTAAAGGCAGAAAAATACTTGCTTTTCATTACACACTTATGTACGTACGTACAGCTGCGGTCCGTATCCTGCGTTCTTTGTGTCGGTTTTTGTGCACGTACTCAAAAATTAACGGAACGTATACGAAGATGCAATACCTGCGTAATTTATAGGGGGCAGTGTTGCGAGATCTGCACTCAACAGTCAAGATGTCCACGTTTGAGGACCTGTTGATTGAGTAGGTCCGCAATTATCCTCATCAAAATAACATGTAATAATAGATGGCAAGAGATTTCAAACATCCTGAATTTTAATTTGGAAATTTGTAAAAACAAGTGGCAACAAGTGCGAGACCGGTATGTTAGAGCGCGGAAAATGTTAGTCGCGAAACGAAGCGGTGATCCTGCTGACCTGATGTTTTGCCTAGCAATTATCCACCGTCTGGACTGGATGAAGTGTCACCTCAACCACAAAACTACTGAAACTAATTTCCCTAGAATTGACACGGTAAGTGTTTTTTTTACTTATTGTTCGGAATAACATCCATCCATCCATCCATCCATCGATCCATCCATTTTCCAAACCGCTTATCCTACTGGGTCGCGGGGGGTCCGCAGCCTATCCCAGAAGCAATGGGCACGAGGCAAGGAACAACCCAGGATGGGGGGCCAGCCCATCGCAGGGCACACTCACACACCATTCACTCATACATGCACTCCTATGGGCAATTTAGCAACTCCAATTAGCCTCAGCATGTCTTTGGACTGTGGGGGGAAACCAGAGTACCCGGAGGAAACCCCACGACGACATGGGGAGAACATGCAAACTCCACACACATATAACTCAGGTGGAGACTCGAACCCGGGTCCCAGTGGTGCGAGGCAACAGTGCCAACGACATGGGGAGAACATGCAAACTCCACACACATATAACTCAGGCGGAGACTTGAACCCGGGTCCCAGTGGTGCGAGGCAACAGTGCCAGCGACATGGGGAGAACATGCAAACTCCACACACATATAACTCAGGCGGAGACTCGAACCCAGGTCCCAGTGGTGCGAGGCAACAGTGCCAGCGACATGGGGAGAACATGCAAACTCCACACCTGATGAACCAGTGATGCCATTCTAAACTCCTGCACCACCATGCCACCCCAGACTTTAACTTGATTTATTGAAAATATTTCCTAGAATTGCGTATACTAAATTCAACCCAAAAAAGCGAGTGCAAATTATTACATCATTTAATTTGAGTAAATTCTACAGTTTATTTATTTGCAGTTTACGTACTGAATTACAGTGCATTGCAGCATTTTATCGGCAAGGTTCTCATAAATATTGCCCTACTTTCTACAGTATTGTACTATTTTACTGATAAACAGTGTTACTGTGATAATTTCACTGTTTATTACAGCAGGGGTGCAGATTCAACCCACAACCCTGGAGGTGTAAGGCTACAGTAGGAGTAATGGGCCACTATTGATACTGTGAGAAATGATGTATTTTTAATCATACACTATAACTGATGTGCCGCTACACCGCTTGTGTATGCTCTGCACCTTGCCTTTCTCCCTTACTTGTCTTTCTTGTTCTCCACACCTTGTGAGCTTCAACATGAGCTGATTGATTGTTTTTCATAAGGCCCCAGGTTAGTTAGGTTCAGTCTCCTGGAAAATCACTAGAATGTGTCCTTGGCTTTGGAAGCTAAGAACACCTTATTTTCAGGGAGAGTCCTGTAATATTTATTTTAATAAATTATTTTTATTGATAAACCTTCATACTGATAATCCTCTTTTAGTGGTCCTAAAAAAACATGATTTAAGACACATTTCACGATTCAGTAACCCTACTTGTCCAATAGATGGCAGTGTAGTACTTCGACTAAGACGTGCTATGGAAATTGCCGGTAAAATATAAAGCTTGTTTTCCATTTTAAACGTTTGTCTGACTGAAATGACCACATGTTGTACATATGTTATTGTACTATACGTCTAACCTTCAGCGTTATATACCACACCTACCTCAGTTATCTGCAGCAATAAAATATGGATGTGTACTTGGACAGCTGCAAGTTAAGTTGTAGAATCAATTATTTTTCTAAACGTTTATCTGTCTGATTTTACAGTAAAGTATGCATGGACGCATGGTACAATAAGGTGTGAATAAGTTGAAAATATACATGAAATATAATAAAATAATAAATATTTGTAAACATTTAACTAGATAACGACAGCTTCACAGTACTTATATAACCCTGCACAATTTAGAATATCATCACGGCTCCCTGGAAATGATCAGTTATCATTATAGTACAAATAAGCAGTTATCCAGACATCCCAAGTCTCCCGCATATTGACAGCGGCTCCCTGATGCTCCTAAATTAAAAAAAAATATCCCGGAAACTAGAGCAAGCAAACAAGAGCATGCACGCGAGACAGTAGCGCACACGAATGAGCAAGTAAATGAACTAGGAATGAGCGAGAGAGAGAAGGATAGAGAGAAAGACAGAACGTGCGTATGTGTGGATCCCTATATGTGTGACTCTTCATGTAGCCAGTGCTAGACAGACAGCATCCTGATTGGTTTACTTAGCCATATAAGCCAATCATATTTCAGTGCGGGCGGGCTTTTATTTAACTCCTAGAGATCCGAAGGTATCGGTTCCATGGAGCGTCACGGCGGAGGGAGAGTGTCTCAAAAAACGAAAATATAAAATGCATTTCACCACAGATTACACAAAAACGTGTCCTTGTTTAATAAGGATGACAAATAATGACAATGTTACGCGCTGAACTGTTTGCAACAGTGATTTCAGCATTGCTCATGACGGTTTAAACGACTGTAAAAGGTACGTCCAGGTGAGTTTAACAAGTGTCATTCAATTTTCTGTATTATTCAGATAAACACTGGTTAGACACTTGGTTAGTTGTCATGAAAAGACCAAACTCCCTGAAGGCTTTTGTAAAGTAGCAATGGAATATAATTAAGGAATTTACATATAGTAAAAGAATAATCTACTTATATTATTGTCAAAATATATATATAATGAGGCAATACAGAAATTATGTTCTGTAAAATTAAGTTTGTTGAAAGCTAAATAAATTGCCGTGCATAGGATACAGTGAAATTAGGTTGGTAAGAGCTTTTTTTTAACGTTAGTACTACTAAATCTCATTATGGCGGCGTCAGTCAGACGTAAACACGCGAGAGTCTGACTGCGGTCAACGACATTGTGTGGCGCCAGCGGCAGGCGGTTGTCATGGTTACTTTGCCACAAACCGGCCGAAGTTCGCGCCCTTTGAGTAAGAGATGTACGACGTTCGAGCTCCGGCAAACAAAACCAAAGCCGGATTTATTTAGATAATTTCTGCTTAAACTTTATTAAACTAATACATGTATGCTCCGTGGTAATTTTTGTACTTATCGATGTAGCTGGGTTTCGATAATTTAGAAGTTAATTGCGACTTTTTAGCTGGTTAGCTAGTTCTTGCTAGTTGGTACTAGCATTGCACTGTGTTTTCGTTGGTGTACCTCTGGGTTTTTTTGTGTCTTAATCTATTAACTACTACAGGGAAGTTTACATCGTTTTTGATAGTGAGTCAGACATACCTGTGTATTAATATGTTTTTCGGGTTGTGTGATTTCCATACATGTATATAGTTGCCACTTGGTTTACCATAGCTTGGTGTTAACTACAGATCTGATTTGGGATTCTGAAATTGCCCTGGTGTGCAGCACATGTCACACTGTCTTCTGATTACTGGTTGCATTTACAACATGCCACATTATATATAAGTCACAGTATTTTGTGTGTCAGGTATAGAGAGAAATATTATTTTTTTAGGATAAATCCAGTTAAACTAATTGAGAGTTAGCTGTAGTAAGCTGCCCTACACACAAACGCTCTGACCCCAGAGGTGAGCTGCTGTTCACCCAAACGCCCTGACTCCACAGGAAGGTTCACATCCAACCGAACACTGTGACCCCAGAGCTAAGCTGACATGTACCCAAACACCCTGATCGCAGAGATAAGCTGTCATCTACTCAGATGCCCTAATTCCAAAGGTAAAGCTCTTATCCAACCAACTGCATCCAACCAAGCGCCTTGACTCCAGCGTTATGATGACATAAACCCAAACACTCTGATAAGAGGTATGTTTTCATCCACTCAGGCTCCTTGATCCCAGTGGTAAGCTGCTGTCTACCGAAACACCCTGATCACAGAGGCAAAGCACTGTCCGCCCAAACACCCTGATCCCAGATGTAGGCTGCCATCCACGCAAACACATTGTTCCCAGAAGTAATCTGCCATTCACCCAACCATGCTGATCCCAGAGGTAAACTACCTATCATCTAACCGCCTTGTTCTCTGGGGTAAGCTGACATTTACCCAAATACCCTGATCCCAGAGGCAAGCTGCGGTCTACCCAAACACGCAGACCCCTCAGGTAAGCTCACATCCACCCAAATGCCCTAACCCCAGAGGTAGGCTGCCTTTGACCCAGCCCCCTGACCCCTGAGGTAACCTCGCTTCCACCTAAACACTCTGATCTCAGAGGCAAGCTGACATTTGCCCAAACACCCTGATCACAGAAATAAGCTGCCATCCACCTAAACGACCTACCCCTAGAGGTAAGCTGACATCCATCTAACTGCCTTGATCCTAGGCTGCCCCAGTACGTCTAGGTGGTGACAATCCATCCTACAGGGTTGACATGATGCACTTTCCTGAAGCACACAAAGGACACCTCGGGTTTTATGTAAGTGTGCTTTGTTTTTCTGTGCTTGTGTTTTATTTGGTTTGGATTTTATTTAATGGCATGTACAGAATTTACTGAGCACTTTTTTGATGTTGATCACTGTTAGCACATATTCATCAGTATTAACATTATTAACATTTTATTTTATCTGTTGTGCTGTTTATTCTGTGATTGACCTATTTTGTTCCTAAGGTTACTGCTTTTATGTGTTTTAGGAAGGTGTATGACAGTGTTTTAGCCCGACCCTTGTGCAGAGGTCGGAAGTCTGCGGGTATGTTCCTTTTTGAACTTTTTCTTTTTGTCTTAACTTTTTATTGGCATGCATATAAGGTAACATTTTAATTGTTTTATTGGCCATGTAATTGGATTTTAATGGTGTATAATTGTATTTGCTGGTGGAATTGCTCTTTTGCCTGTTTTAAGGGTAATAGTTCTGCAGGTAGTTCTATTTGTTAAATGTTATCCTTAAAATTCTTATTGTACTGGGTTGGCATTGATTTGCATGGTGTTTCAGCCTTTTAGATTGTGATTTTGTGTTAATGTAAGTAGTACAAGCATAATATTATTTAAAAATCGGCAGGGTGCAGTCTGCGGGTATCGCTTCTCGGCCTTTTGGCTAAGATCAAGTGGATTTTACTGACTTTTTACTGCTTTTTTTCAGACTGCGTCGGGTTTTTTAGAGGAAGGCACGGTGAACCTAAGGCGTGACCAGCAGGTGGCTTGACCGCCGCTGCCACGGGGCGACCCGTGCCTTCCTTTTTAGCCTTTTATCCCTGCTTTTATTTCTGTTTTTAGTAGGCTGGGGATCCCGCAGTGGCTGGTGGCTTGTCCGCCACCCTGCTGGGCAAACTGATTTTTATTTTTAGCTGCTTTTATAGTTTAGCTCTGCTCGACTCATCCCGGATTGGCGGACGGCGGACGTCGGGACCACGGCGGCGGAAGGACTCTGCTCCATTGGCGACGTCGGTGGACCTTCCCGGATGGCAACGGCCGGCGGACCATCGAGGAAGCCCTTCAGCGGGCCGTGGCTGGTAGCAGGCGGTGGCCTGCGGAATACCGCCCGGTTCTGCTGGAGGGCTGAGGGGGAGGTGGGCACCTTCCCCGACCGGCTGGCCTTCATCCGGGAGGTGGCCTTCAAAGCACTGGGCCTTCGTATTCTTTGCGTACAGCGGAATGGCCCCTTCCAATTCTTTGAGGTCACTTTGTCCACCGATGACAGCTGCAGCAAGGTCCTGGAGCAGAGCAAGGAGGGGGCCCAGCACCCTCTCCTCGGACGTTATAACATCGAGCCGCTGTGGTGGCCCGACAAGCGGGTAATAACCGTCCATTGTTTTAACCCACACATTACTGCCGAGGCCGTCACCCAGTTTTTAAAAAAGTATGTGGACCTCCTTCCTGGCCACAGGGACATCCGGGATGAGCTGGGGATCTGGACTGGCCGACGCCAGTTCCAGGCCCGCCTGCGCCCGGACGCTAATGGGGCAGGCGGTTTTAGCCACCCCCCAGCCTATTTTACTCTACAGGGCAATAAGGCATACCTTTTTTATTCTGGACAGCCTCCCTTCTGCCGGCAGTGCCACAGCTTTGGACACACCCTGGAGGGATGCGGCAACCTGCGCTGCCGCAACTGCCTGGAGTCGGGGCACATGGCCAGGGACTGCAAGGGCCCCCGTCGCTGCAATCACTGTAACGGCGAGGACCATCTGGCTCGTTCCTGCCCACAGAAAAAGACTACATATGCCGACGCTCTGTCGGATAACAGAGCAGTCGGCACGGAGAATGGTGGGGGAGCTCTAGCCCCCACGACTGGGCAGGAACAGCCGGCGACGGGGGCAGGAGGAGAAGCCCTGGTCGAGGTGGAGGAGGCCCCTTCGAGTGCGACACCAATGCAGGAGGGGTCTCCGAACAAGGTGGAGCAGCTCGCCCTGGCTCCAGGCGTCAGCAGCAGGCGAAAGAAGAGCGGTGCATCCCCCCGGGGGAGGAAGAAGAGCAGAAGGGAGGCGCAACCCGACGCATCCAGCCCTCCGGCGGCCACCTCGCCAGCAGTGGCGGCCGGGGACCAAGGCCGACAGTGTCCCCCCTCCCCGATGTTAGAGGCCCTCCCTTTCCTGATGTACCCCCTGTGCTGCTGTTGGTTGATTCTCAGTGTTAGTAGTTTGTGAGCCATGCCTGCCATGGACCCCAAAGGGGGGCCGTGCCTGTGGCGGGCTGGGAGTGGAATTTCCCTGGGTCATAGGGTTTTTGCCCTCCCTCCTAGGCTGGATGGACAGGATTGTGTGTGGGACTCCTCGGAGTCCCAAAGGGGGAAATATATGGAATATTATTTAGCACTATATAACGTAGAATACAAGTATTATGATATTATTAAAAAGTGTGTCAAATATCCATGATGTAATCATTACAATATAAACATTGCTTTGTGTTGATTACAATATAATCAACTGAGTATGTATTTGCACCTTTTGTTAGTCTGAGATTCTGTTATCTACTTTATGTTAGTCCTGAATCTATGAATATTCTTTTATTAACGTATATTTTATCACAATGTTAAAGGATAAATATATTATCAATCTTTTAGTCAGACAATGTGTAAAAGGCTGAAACTGCCTAGGTTTACTACTGAAGGAAGGGATTCGCCTGAGTTCACCCGAAGTTCACGGCTGAGCATTTTTAAAAAACCAAGTGGAGCTGCTCGCGCCACCATTATGTTCAGCCGAGAGACCAAACGGTAAAAGAAATGATGGACAAACTTGTCACCTAGGGGTGTGGATTAAGGGAAAAAACAATTATTGTGAATGGCTGAAGGAATGATGATGCTTAAGTGACAAGATATTGTTAAATGATAAGAACTTATAAAAATTGGTGTAAAACAGTACTGGACACACTTTTACGTGTCCAGCCTTGGTTGTAACTTTATTGTTGCAATAAAGACTGAATTCTGGATACTGCACAAGCGGACCTCTGACTTCTGATTTGGCGGGGAAGGAGAAAAAACCACGACAGCATCTCACTCAAGGGCGCTGATTGGCTGAATTCATGTTGCTATGTGCGTATCTTGTCATAGAAGTTCTAGAATTTTCAAGTATTATATAACTTTGACCTATCACCAGTGGAGCTCATTCTTGATCAAGATGGCTAGGTAAGTGGTAGACTTCTATACAGTTCTGAACTAGGATTAAATGTTGGCACTTGATTTTTGAGTCCCCCAAAATACATTTTGCAGGGGGGTGGGGGCGGGTCCCCCACAAAAGAATTAGCGCAGTGATGGGGACGGGGGCAGGGCGTTCCTGGGTTAACACTGATCAACCGGCTAACATTGACTGCTAATGACAATTTGCTGAACAAGAGGGCAAGGTGGTCTTCCACAATGCACTGCTACACTGTTACTTATAAATTTTGGTACTTGGGGAGTGGCAAAGAAAAACCAGTTTTTAACTTTTTTGGCGATTTCTCTCGAAATAAAATCAGTTAGATTTTCATCCATAATCATCGTTATCGTCAACGACATTTATTTTTAGACTAAAACGAGACGATATCTAAATAAAAATGATTTTGCGAGACCTAAGACTATGACGAAGCGTATTAACACTTTCGTCAACAAATAAAAAAGAGAGGAAAATGTTTGCCAGAGACGACATACAATCAGAACTAATGTAGTTCGCATAAGGCAGGGGTATTCAGCTAAAAGTTAAAGAGGTCCATTTGGAGAATTTCTTGAAGCGAAGGTCTGGAAGATCATAATGTCTAACTCTTTAGTGTGACATATTAAGTATCCTATTAGTTGTATCAACATTGCATGTAATCAAAATCTAACTATCAAATTAATTCAGTACAATTCAAAGACTTTTTGACAATATTTATTGTTACGTGACATAGAGCTGAACATACGTGTATGAGTGCCGATATGTTTTATAATGTTCTCTCATTTACTAGGTTTAAAATGACAAAAGTTTTAAAAGTATACAGGACTGCATTTCAAAATTAGATAAAATAAAGTGCTTAACTTAAACCGTAAAACCTTAATACAATCGTTTTTATGTCATATATTTTACTGTTCATGGATTTAAGTATTGGTTTCTATACTGTAATTCCACACCGGTAATTAAATTAAAGTCTCGTTTTAATATAAATACATACGAACTTATCACTTCAATCGCAATTAGAGTAGGATATGGGCGGTCTTATTATTTCGAAACATGTATAAAACGTGACATGTTCTTCTTATATTAGCTTTATATTTGTCGGAGTAACAACGCAAACGGAATGACAAGCAGTTTCTGACGAGAACAGCGTATTTTACTTTTCTTTTCAAATAAAACGCGGGGTTGCCAACTTCGGCTAGCTGGCTGGAGTGAGATTTTCAGTTCGAGTTGTCAGCACACATATGTAACAGTTCGTACCTTGAAAATAGTCTGCTTTTGTATTTAACCGTGTAAATTGGACGCAATTTTAGGTGTATAATGGAATAATGTAGTAAGATTTCCGTAATATGTCCTGCGCGACTCTGAAAGCGTATCATGCTAGATGCTTAAGATCTGGCAACCATGAAAACGTACGTTTTTTTTTTTGTTTCAACTGATTTATATAACATATAACATTACTTTATACAGTTGTTAAAAAGCGGAAACTTCAACGAACATGAAATCACCTGAAAGAGAGGTTTTTTGGCTCTATATACTCATAAAATTGTTGCCTTGGGGTAATTATTTTGATGTTGAAAATGTTCAAATGGAATGGTTGCAATTCCTGCTTCTGATAGCCGTTGAGAGGTATGTTTTCTATGTTTGGATTTTTTTTCTTGATAATGGGTATAAATCCCTTATTGGTCTTTTTCTTTAAACATATTTGAGAATTTCAGGTGAAACATTTAACAGCGAACAATAGCAAATAAAAATATTGCAAATATTTATTTTAATATTTTTATTTTAATATTCAGAGAGAGCAGGCCAGGTGGCACTATAGCCTGTGCACTTTTTCTTTATTTTTGCACTAATGGCATTACTGATTTTAGTTTCCAGGTGAATGAACATGTTTATGTTTCAAATAAGAGTGAAATCTTTGTCACTGTGCACTGCACAGTCAGACCTTAACACCGTTCCTTAACATTGGTTTAATTTCATTTTGGTGAACATAATGACTTTCAGAAATCGAAGGGAAACTTTAAACATTATTCTTTGAACTTTTCATTTTAGTCGACTAAATCAACTGGTTTTACTCAACTGTAATCTTATGAAATATAGTTGACCAAAACTGAAATATTTTAGATGACCAAATTATCACTGAAACTAAATTACATTTTAGTCAGAAGACTACGACTAAAACTAAATAAAAATTTGTCAAAATTAACACTGGTTCGTATTAAGTGGATAACTTTTGCCAAGTGATACATTTTATTGACCGGGGGAGGGGGGGCGCCACGAGAATTAATACCATACAGGAGAATGCTCGGTATGCCATATGCTCTGTATTTGTATTTCCTGTAGCTGCAGTGAGTATATTAGCATTACTGTTCATATGTGTACTGCCAGTATAACAAGTGCATATATACGTGACAGTAAAACTTTCTGGGCATCTACATTGATAAAACTTAGGTGATAGTACTGTTTTGTTATTAAGTACAATTATTAGATTGAACCAGCTTATTTATTTGCTCTTTAAGAGGTTTTTACTGTTGTCTGGTGTGCTGTAGTGCAACCTGTCTGACCGATACCTTTTTCTCCTCTCAGCACTAGGAGAATGGAGAAAGCAGTGGATTGGACTGATGACAAGTACTGGGCAGCCTGGGATAAGTGGGATGAGGTGATAGATTGGGGAGATGAAAAGTCTTCACCCACAACACCTCCCTCTATCCAGGCTGGCACCAGCACTGGAGACGTGGATGTTGGGGTGGAACATTACCAGCAGCCAGTATTCAAACGTATGTATTTCAGAGCTTTTTTTTAACATGAATTGGAGACAGTCTGATCATAATTGGAGTTTAAAAAATTGGTCGGCACTATGAAAATGATTCTCACTGATTGAATAACAGCAGAATAGTTGCTGAAATTATATTACAATGTACAATAAAGAGAAATGTTTCTGTGCAACAGGCCAGCAAAAGAAACTGGTTTTGAGGATGCAAATTCATCTCAGTGTGCAGCCTCAGCCTCAACATGTGGTCCAGAACGTAAATGACAGGGAGGAAGAAGCCCCAGTTCTGTCTAACCTGTCATCCTGGAGGGAACCTGTTACTCAGGAACACAGGGAGTCCAACAGGCATAAGGACCCATTCTCCGTGCCTGGATATGAGACCCACCACTGGCCCAGAGAAAGATACTGGTCGCGACAGCCAGCAAAGACAGTCATTGATGAAAATATCATCCTGGGCTTCTGCAATGGCCTGATGGCTTTTTCACTGTCATGAAAATTATGAATTTTAAAACTATTTATTATGTAATAAAAATTTCAAGCTAATGCTGTCTCAGCCAAATTCTGTCCTCTATGTCCATCAATAATGCAATGAAAAAGAAAATATATCAAGCATCTCAGTAGATACTGACTGTATTGAATTGCACTGGGATAGTGAATCCCTGGGAGAAAGTTAGATGTAGGCAGGGTTTCATCTATTCCGTTATATAATCATGTGTGACAAATTGCAGTAATGGAAAAAAATAATCCTATTAGAATCTTACATACCTGGATCATGTCCCCCCTTAGTCTCCTTTGCTCAAGGCTGAATAGATTCAGCTCAGCTAACCTCTCCTCATAAGACATTCCTCTAAGACCAGGAATCATTCTTGTAGCCCTACGTTGAACCCTTTCAAAGGCAGCAATGTCCTTTTTAACGTAAGCTGGATTTATGAATTTAACGCTATTGTGCAATTAAAACACACAAATAGTTCAAATCAGCAGTTATGGTTTTAACGGTAAGGTGACCAAACCTGCACACAATATTCTAGGTGGGCTCTTACCAAGGAATTGTATAATCTAAATATCACCTCCCTTGACCTAAAGTACACACAGCTAGAGATGTAACCCAATATCCTACTGGCCTTTTTAATTGCTTCCCCACATTTGTGAGAGTGGGACATGGCAGCATCAACATACACACCAAGGGTAGTCTACCATTTTGTCTTAGATTATAGCTTCCATTACTTTTCCAGAAGCCTATAGTTTGATGGATTACTTCTATCCTTTTCAATATGGGTGTTATATTAGCATGCTTCCAATCAGAAGGTACCACAACAACAGATACAGATTTATGAAATTATTAAAGGTCGACAAATAATATCCCTCATCTCTTTTAAAACTATAGGTAAGATGCTGTTATGATATCCTGTCTAGGGTTGGAGTGTAACAGTATTCACGGGAAAGGGGAATGGGATAAAGGGACAAACAGGGTGAGGGCAACAAGGGAACACCAGTGGACAAAGGGATATTTTTTTGTATTTTATTCATACACAATACTGACACTAGGAACTAAAACTGGGCCGTCACTGGATCTTCCAACAGGACCATGATCCTAAGCACATGTCCAAATCAACACAAAAATAGTTAGCTGACTATAGGATGAAGCTTCTGCCATGGTCATCTCAGTCCCCTGACCTGAACCTCCCTGGGATCAGTGGAAGACTACAACCACTTCCTATACAACCACTTCCTACAGTGGTGGCCAGGAGCACCAGTGCAAGGGATGAGCGCCCCAGGAGCCAGGCAGCGTGCCTTCCTGGGGCAACCCGATGGATCCAGCACAATCCCCTCATGACTCCACCCGGAAGAGTGAGCGGACACAATCCACTCACCTACAGTAGAGGGGAGCTTCTCCAACTGCGGTCGTCTATCACCTCAAGGCCGGCAGTTGCTCTTCCTCCGGAGTTTCGCCTGAGGAAAAGAGGTAGGCGAGGAGGTGTACGCTCCAAGCTGAGGAGGAGACCCTTCAGACCACCGCTACTGCCCATCATACTGGCCAATGTATGTTCACTCCAGAATAAAATGGACTTATTGCATGCCAAGTGTCGGGTGGAGCGGTATCACCTATGTTATTGCCCTGACTGAAACCTGGCTTGATGACACCATCTCAGACTCAGGTTATTCTCTCCAATCAAATCTGGTTATTCTCTCCAATTTTATGATCTGGCGGACTGACAGGACGTCTCAGTCAGGTAAGAAGTGGGGTGGTAGGGTCTGCATCTTTGTCAACGAGTACACCGCATTGTTTGTACACCTGACAGAGATGCTGATTCTATCTGTACGCCCCTTCTACCTTCTGTGGGAATTCCCTACTGTAGTAATTAGCTGTGTCTACATTCTATCAAGCGCCAACACCAAGGCAGCGGCGGAGCTAGTGTGTGAGGACGCCAGCTCCATGACGGCAAGATATCGCGACGCCCCGGAGTTACTGCGAGTGATTTTAACAACTATAATCTCAACGCTGTTTTGCCATCTTTTTATCAGTATGTGGATATTCCCACTAGGAAGCTTAATACTCTGGACTTATGTTACAGTAACATCTCTGACGCCTTCATCGCGCGTGTACATCCTCCACTTGGCCACTCTGACCACAATGTTGTCTTCCTGCTACCTCACTGCAAACCAGAACTGAAGCGCATTAAACCACATGTGCACCTGGCCACCCTCTGGTCGGAGGGGGCAATTGAACGACTATAAGGTTCACTTGCATGTACAGATTGGGACATTTTCCAGGGTGATCAAAACCATAAAGTTTCTGTAATTACAGACTACATCAAGTTTTATATTTATTCCACTATTCCCACCAGAACTGTCTGGAGATATCCTACCTACAGACCCAGTATCACTTCCCATGTTAAGCACAGCTTGAAGGAAAAACACAAAGCATTTCTATGCAAGGACTGGTCTTCTGTCCAGTCACTCAGTAGACAAGTAAAGAATGAGATAATCAATGCCAAACTCAAATATAAGGGTTGGCTGGAGCAGGAGTTCAGTACAATGAACACCAAACAGGCCTTTTGGTTACTCACTGGTCAAATACCCTACCATGGCCTTCATCCCATAGGCACTGATCTTACAACTTTTGCTGACTCCTTAAACTCCTTCTATACAATGTTCGATAAGCAGGACTACTCTGCTGTCTGTGAGGAGCTGCTCAATGGCCTTCCCTCTGATGATCCTACAAACCCCCCCTTTACTGTAGAGGACGTGAGGCAGCAGCTAAGCATATGCAAAGCTGGCAAGGCCTCCGGGCCTGATCGTGTACCAGCTAAAGTTTTGAAGCTATTCGCCACAGAACAAGCTCCCATCCTTCATTCCATCCTCTGAAACTCATATAGATTGGTGATCATTCCTAAAGTTCGGAAAACTTCTACCATCGTCCCGGGTGCTAAGAAACCTCTGAGCTAAATCATTACCGGCCAGTAGCACTCACATCGATAATAATGAAATGCCTAAAGAAAATTATACTCCATATCATCCAGCCAGCTGTCAGACCGCAGCTGGACTCATACCAGTTTGCCTCCTGGGTGAAGAGCGGAACAGAGGGTACTGTAGTATGTCTCCTCCACTCCCTTCTCCAACACCTTGAATCTCCAGGCACCTTCGCTACTGTCCTCTTCATTAACTCCAGTTAAGCTTTTAATATCATTCAACGCCACCAGATGATCAAGAAGCTTCTTCAATTGAACATATCCCCATCTCTCATCCGTTGGGTCCATAATTTCCTCAGCAATAGACCACAGATTGTAAGGATAGGCACAGCCAAATCAGCAACTGTGATCAACAACACTGGACCCCCTCAAGGGTGTGTCCTCAGCCCCTCCTCTTTACACTCTATACCAATGACTGCATTATTTTTCTAACTTTTTCAGTGTGAGATGAAGCTACTTCAGAAAAATGTACATTTTTTCTAACCCTTTTCACAAATATTTACAAGGGCTGCCAATAATTGTGGAGGGCGCTGTAGCTTCTCTAGCTATATTTTTATCAGTGAGCTCCCTTGCCTGCAAGTTTTCTTTTACATATTCTGCAGCACTACCTCCCTTCTTGTTTATCTGGTCCCTACTATGTAAATGATTCTCACTGACTGAACGACATTGAAATAATTGTTGTAATCATGTTACAGTTTACTATGAAATGTTTCTGTGCAACAGGTCAGCAAAAGAAATGGGTGTGCAGAGGCCTAACAGTGAGGATACGTAAAGACCACCATCCTCAGCCTCAGCAAGTGGTCCATCAACGTCAAGCGGATGACAGTGAACAGCAAACCCCACTTCTGCCAACCATAGTTACCCCATCAGCTTGGAGGGAATCAGTGGCTGAGGGGATGAGGAGATCCACGGGGCGGAAGGACCCATTCTCTGTGCCTGAGTACGAGATCCACCACTGGTCCGGAGTGAGATACTGGTCACGACAGCCAGAGAAGACATCTGTAAATGAAAAATCCATTCTGGACCTTTGTAATGCCCTGCAGTCGTTTACTCTCTCTTGAGGGGGAGCATTATAGATTTCTAAGGCTAACAGGATGTCCAACACCCAGAATTGTATTTAAACCTTTAAAATTATAAAATAAGTTCAGTCTGATATTGTGTCAGCCAAATAGTGTCATCAATGTGCATCATAAATAAAACACATAGCTTATGGTGGACCTAAATTTTCCAAACAAACCAGAAATCATATGAATCATGTCAGTGCACTTCGTACTGAATTGCACTGCTATAGTGATGTATGCAGGGTTTCATCTATTCCCTTACATAGTCATGTGTGACGTATTGCTGTAATGCATTTTTTTTTTAAAACTTCCCATTCATTTGTGTTCCTGCCACTCTATAGCTAAGTACAAACATTAAATGCCAAAGGCATAGCGGAAACTCGATGAGCGCATTTGACTGAGATCCAGTGATGGATGTCATCTTCTCATGGACTGTGAGTGTTAATGTCTCGGCCCCAAGATGCATTTTACCATAGATTACACAGATCCATTCATGTCACTTTTGCAGGCTTGCTTATAATTTGCTGAGCTTCCATTGTGAGTCAAGTGTCCCGGTCATAAGCTCAGGTCTGCCGGTTGCCCCACTGGCCAAACGCCCACGGCCCTGACTTTCTGAGCTGGATATCGTGGTTTTAAGTCCCATCTGGGGTGATTCTTTTTTTACTTTTCCCTGCTGCCTTCTGCTTTGTGATATAATAAATATTGCAATAAGTTTCATCTTCATTTTCAATTAATCAAACTGTATGAAAACTATATTTGCAGCAATTACAGCTTTGCAGTCCTTTGCCATTAGAGCTGTCCGTTTATGACAATATTAGGGGAAATTTCAATCCTGCTATTCCCAGAGGTGGGACTGGCTTGGTATGTTCTCTGACCTCACGGTGAAGCTGGTCTCACATGAGCTTGATAGGCTGGAGATATGATGATTCTGTAGGCCAGTCAAGCAGGACAGTTCTCTGGATTCCTCATCTTTCACCAGTGTGCTTTGAATCAGCCTTGCTGCTTGATAGAAGTGCTGACCACAGGGGGTGGCATGAGTTGTAAAACAGAGCGGTAACCTTGCTGGTTCATTGCACCTTGTACTCTGTGTAAATCACCCACCTTACCAGCACCAATGCAGTCCCATACCATTTTACTCCCTCTGCCATGCTAGGCAGAAGCATGGCAGCTATTCTTTTAAGTTGTGCTTCTAAGGCCAGCATACAACTTGTATTTTCCCAGTTGAAAAAAAAAACACTGGTAGAGATGGCACAACGAGGCACTGAAGATTTGAGCCTTTTTAACCATTGTATTGAAAACTGGTTCACTACTCGAAGACAGTGCACATAGGTGACATTTTGTGGTGAAAGTACCACTCCTGGCTATATATACACATTTATGAATGCATTTGACTGTGTGTGTGTGTGTGTGTGTGCGTGTGTGTGTGTGTGTGTGTGTGTGTGTGTGCGTGCAAACTGACAGACTGAGAAAATGAATTCAGAAGTTTTGTCTTGCTAAAAGTAAATTCTTTTTTAGAGAAAATTAGTCACAAACGAAAACAAAAGAAACTGATGGATTTTTCTCTCTTTTCTTTTAAGAGAAGCAATAATAAAAGAAGACTTAGTTAGTTATTGAATTTATATAAAGAATAACAATCTGCCATTCTTTGCGGTCCCTTTTGCCAAGTTTAATGCCCTTTCTTGTCAATGACCATCATGAGCCTGCTATCAGTTCACACACACACACACACACACACACACACACACACACACCAGAAGTTATAAAGTTAATGGGCATCCAGTCAGTTAGCTATCTTAGGTTTAATATTCGGAACATGAAAAAATAACCAGTTTCTCTCGTTCCATTTCAAAGAGGACTTGTAAAATGGTTGGCAATTTAAGTTTTTAGATTTAGGCTATATAAATTTCAATGGGAGCAACAGGACGGTCAAAATGTTGCTGATTTTCCTACAGAGTAGGGCGGATTGTAGAGTAGCAAACATCGTCAGAAAACGTGTTTTCAACACTGCAGTTTACCTGTGAGGGTAATGTTTTTCAGCTAATATGAGACATGGTCAGACTCCTACTACCTAACTATATAAAGAAAGAGTTACTGAAGGTTAAATGCAGCTAACATGTCCTGTTTTAAGCCAAGTACTCACACCACTGCTGCAATGGGTCTCAGCCACCATTGCTCTGGCAGGAGCGCTGGAGCCAGTCAGAGTAGCGGAGACTGAAGCTGGAACGAACCATTTTTCGGGGCTGGGGGGGGGGTATCTATACTAGTTATTAAAATATTACATCTGAATGCTTTTTCATATTTTAATACTGTCTCACATAAACAGCATGAACTGTCAAAAAAAGTTAGAAATCTTTAGAAATCCTTGGGGGTGCTTTTATTCATTTTGGGGGTGCTGAAGCAGCCCCAAAAATGGGCTAAAATCGCCCCTGGGCAGGACCCTGTTAACCCTGATCCAGGCAAAGTTACAGGGTCCTCTCTGTTTCTCTTCATAGGGGTCTTTGCAGACATCCAGACATGAGCTTGTTTTGCTCAGTGAGTAACACCATGGCCCCACAATTACGGAGCTGTGAGTTCAGTTCTGACCCTGACAAAAAATCAGTATGATGTTGCAAGTTTTCTGTGTTCACTAGTTTCCATCAACAGACTGTGTGAACTGTGACTGTGTGTATACTACTCTGGGTACCTTGGGTCCTGTTGTAAGCTCCCAGCACAGCAGTTCCCTGTACTGGAGAAGCAGTAATGGAATATGAATGGGAATCTACAGTAGATGTACTGTTTACAGTGAAATGTAGTTCAGAAAAAGAGAGAATGTCAACCTTGAGGGGATCACTTACCTCAGCAGTGACATTCATGTCTCTCGTGCCTCTTCCTATCATGTCAGTAGATGGATTGGGAGAGCATGGGGGTCATGTAGTCGCTGGAATGGGGTCTGTGGCACTCCTGATATTTTTGTAAGACTGTGAAGGTCTTTAGACTCCTGGTGCTCCTTATTTTGCTGTGTGGCTGCTAGACATGGACGTTATCCAGTGACCAGAAATGAAGACTGGACTCCTTTGGTACTGTGTCTCTTCGGAGAATCCTTGGGTACCACTGGTTTGACTTCATGTCAAATGAGTGGTTGCTCAGGGAGTCCCGCATGAGTCAGGTTACCTGCATTGTAAGTGTCAGGTACAGCACTATGACCATGTGGCATGATTCCCTGAGGTTGATGCAGCTCGCAGGGTCCCTAATACCCTATTCCAGTGCAATCTCCCCAACCTGACCTGACCTGATCTGAAATTAAAGTATTGGTCCAAGCTGTAGGTTTACTGACAGACCACTGTAGGTCCTTATCAATGAAGTCTACCATTCTATCAAGACTGAGGATAATAAGTAATATAAATCAAGTGCTATAATAGTACCCTCAAACAGTGATCCTCCTTTATTGGTCTGTTACATACAACATTGCCTGCCCAAGAGCCCACTGGAGCAGGCTCTCAGGAAATATGAAAGAGCTTTGTGGGTGGAGATGTGATTTTTCCACATGATTTCAAGTGAAAACATGAAAAGTCATCTTTAAAACGAAGGCTTTCGCTATTGCAAATGTCACACTATTTAAGGTCTCAGGAAGTCTAGGGGAAGCACAAATATATAGTGCATATAGCTGTGTCTCACATAAAAAGGTTGTGCATACTCTGCTCATATTGTTGAAAATGGAGTAACACTTTGCCATGAATTTTTAATTTTAGTATGAGCCCATATAGTTAAGTCTTGACTGTTTACACGTAAACACTTAAAAAAGATATAGCTGAGGTCCTGGATTCAGTCTCCTGCATTTTCTCTCTAACCCCCTCAAAGAATTTCTTGCAGGGATTAATTCAGTATGTTTTAACAACATATAAAAAGACCAGATGAGTTAGGAGCAACACTTTACTTGAGGGGGCACAAATAATGTCGTAGTATATCCATCCATCTATGTTCCAGACCGCTTATCCTACTGGGTCGCGGGGGGTCCGGAGCCTATCCCGGAAGCAATGTGCACAAGGCAGGGAACAACCCAGGATGAGGGGCCAGCCTGTCGCAGGGCACACACACACCATTCACTCTCACACACACACCTACGGGCAATTTAGCAACTCCAGTTAGCCTCAGCATGTTTTTTGGACTGTGGGGGGAAACCGCACGATGACATGGGGAGAACATGCAAACTCCACACACATGTGACCCAGGCGGAGACTCGAACCCGGGTCCCAGAGGTGTGAGGCAACAGTGCTAACCAGTGCACCTGTCAGAGTTCGCTGGTTAAAGCGGGTAGTGCGCACAGTCTGACAAGCGGGCAGGAAGCAGGCGGAGTACGGGGAAAACGAGGATTTATTCGGGATCGGGACGGAGCAGACAGCACTAAGACTAACTAACATCAATGACAGACCAGAAATTAAGGCAAGATATGGACTGAAATAGATGAGATTGGGCGAAAATAAGTGGACACAGCTGGGCAAGATCAGGGAAGCACACGTGGGTAATCAGGGGGCGTGGCACACACGAGGATCGTACGAGCCGGGCATGAGAGCACCACCATGCCGCCCCTGAAGTAGTACACTCTTACTTAATTCATTAATTAACCAGAAAGCATTAGTTATATACTGATCCCACGTTCGTTCATTCTTAATCATAACAGTTACTGTATTTGTTCATCATTTGTACTTGAGTAGTTACTGAGTTATTACTGAGTAATGTATATTTGAACAATATAAAATATAATAATATATGTGCTATAAATCAACAAACCATTGTCCTTTCCTTTTATCCACTGCAGGGCTGCAGGAAGCAGCATACAGAGGAAATGCCTTGGGCGGGATGGTAGCCCGGATCAGGGCTCACATACTGGCTCACATGTGGGCAATGAAGAAGTAGCACTTCACATGTATGGGAGAAAAACAGCAGCCAGAGGAATCCTATGCAATCTCAGTGAGAATAAACTCCCCAGACCCAGGACTGGGGCAGGAATTGCAGGATTCTCCTCTAGCATTTATTTTGGCATACTGTATTTATTGCTATTATCCTTGGTACATGTTTATATTTGCCAATAATTGAAATTGAAATAAACATGATTATTATTCATCCATCCTCGTACTGCATATCCTGGAGACGAGGGCCTGGAGCTTATCCCAGGTAGCATAGGACACAATGGTATACTTTTGGATGGGATGCCAGTCCATTGCAGGGAATGCACTCACTCACACACTGTGGGCAATTTAGAGATGACAGTCTATTATTATTAGGATGCCTATAGTTTTTAGTAGTTTTCACTATTATTATGCTTTTTGCCATGGGAGTCTATGGCAGCCCATAGAGCTGATTGGCAACTTTATTGAAATTTGGCACATCGATAGAGGTCAGTTCCAACTATTCATACCAAATTTGGGTTCAATCCATCCATCACTCTAGCGCCACCCTCAGGCCAAATTTCAAGAAATGTTTTTGCCTTATTCTCTTTCTTATCATTGTATGATTATGCTATTTACTTTTAAGTATTAGCATTACCTGTCTTGGTGACATCCCATAATACAGCTCTGATGACCTGATCACATATAAAACACTTCCCACGCAGCACATTATGCTTTATTATCTATTTATTATTCAAACATCAAACTTTGATGACGTCAATGTATATCCCTGACACAAATCACTGATGTGAAGCTATGGACATCATACTTAACTAGCTGACGTTTTAGTATTTTATATAGCATGATGGGTGCAGATCTAACTTAGTGTATAACTTAGTTTCGGCAGTGATTTTGCTATATAGAGTCCATCGTCATGATCCCATAGTTAGCGGAAGCGAAAATAGTGTAATTAGTACAAGTACTAAAGAAATGTAATGTAATGTAATACCGAACAGCTTTCAAAAATGCGGTACCGCAATACCTTTTTGGCACCGGTATCCCGCGCAGCATCAGTCTGCCTGAGATATTTGATAAAGTATAGATCTTCCTATACGTGCAGCACGAATAAATAAAAACCTCTGCTTTGTATACTTGACAAATCTGTGTGTGTCATCATACTCAAAACCGCCCCAAATAAGCCACGAAATTAACCATAAATTCTACCCTACTGTGGTACACAGCTTTGCTTCTTATGTTTCTTTCACACAAAAAGTTGCAGGTTGATGACAAAACGTGCTCGCGTCCGGACCAGTAAGTGCAACAGGGGGGCAGAACTGGGGAGGGGGGCGGGATGCGATCGTGCTCGGTTGCCGTATAAGGCAGCCGGGCCCAGTGTGGTACGCGCTTAGTCTAATTACAGGTTCTTGTGGGAAGCTTGTGTGATATATAACCTTGTTCGTGTCAGGTTTTGGGCTGGTTGCGAGCGCGATCGCACTGGCAGGAAACAGGCAGGCAGAACACGGGGAAACTGGGATTTATTAGCACTAAAACGGGACGAAGCACGAACATCGACTAACTAACATCAATGACCGACCAGGAACGAAAGCAAGACATGGACTATAATAATCGAAAATAATCGGACACAGCTGGGTATAATGGGGAAGCACACGTGGATAATCAGGGGGGCGTGGCACACATGAGGATCGTACGAGCTGGGCGTGACAGTTCGACATACTGATCGCTATGTATCGCGATACAACAGTTTGAAATGTTACCAAAGTGTCATTTTATAATTCCCATATTAAACAAGTTACCGTGCATAGTGCTTTGGGGAGAGACAGACTCCAAGAGTGCAGTTCATTTCACGTCTTTAAGTTATTGTCTGATATTATCCAGAGCTGAATGTGTGATTCATGCTTACTACTATATTCTTGCTTTGCAGTTCTTACACAATTTTTTTCTTATTTACCTCTATTAGTAAATAAAAAACTTATGAAACTGTCATTATTATATAACAACTATACGTATTATGATGTTATTATTTAGTTATGTTGTTGCTTGGTTACATTTGATGCCTCCGCACGTGGGAAGCTACCGATTTGAAAGACGCGGCTTCACTTGCTTTTCTGCACCAAGATGGCAAGGTACGTGGCATTTCTGCTCCCATTTTATCGTATAACTTATCTTATTATTTAGTATCTGTCTTTGTATGTACAGTGGTACCTCGACCCACGAACAGTCCTGATCACGAATAAATCGGGTTACGAACCAGATGTTCCAAAATGTTTTGTACCGGTTGTCCAACGGTGTTTCGGCCCGCGAACACACAAACGTCCCGAAAAGGGTCCAATGAAAGCTCCCCAAAGAACCACCCGAAACGCGAAGAAATGTCCAGTATAATAATAAAAAAAATCATATTTTCGAAATTACTGCATTTGACTGTTGCTCAGTCATTTAATGTTGATTGTTTAGTTTTTTGGGGGGATGTTTTGTGGTTCTTTTCCGTGTTTTGGCGTCTTTCGAGCGACCAGCGTATGCTCAGTTTTAATGTTTTATTTAATTTAGCATTTGTTAGCATGTAAATGTATGCTCTCAGTTATATGTGCACAGTCTGTCATAATTTGATTGTACGGTAGGGGGTGTTGAGTTGTACTGCGCGTGCTCGAAGTGTATATATGTATGTATAGAGTGACCTAAAGAGAAAGTCGGCGATATGTCCTAGTTCATGGTGAATAACGTGTTTTGTGAACTTATTTTTCCATGTATAAATCCTCTATTATTGTTAGTCTTCTCCCGATTTTCTTACCGCTGCACCGACAGTTCGACGTGCCAACAGCATTATTTGTTACAAGTAAGGTTATTTTAATTTAAGTCTATATTCTTGGTCGCGTTCTCCCCATGTCGTCGTGGGCTTTCCTCCGGGTACTTGCTAAATTGCCCGTAGGAGTGCATGTGTGAGTGAATGGTGTGTGAGTGTGCCCTGCAATGGGCTGGCCCCCCCATCCTCGATTTTTCCCTGCCTCGTGCCCATTGCTTCCGGGATAGGCAACCCAGTAGGATAAGCGGTTTGGAAAATGGATGGATGGATTCTTGATCACAGAAAAATATTAAAAATTGAAGAAAATGCAGCGTTTCTGAGGTTTAAACATATTGAACATAATACATATTTACATTATTTGAAATGGGAGAAATTGATTGAGGTCACGCACTTTTCAGGTCAGGAACTAAGTTCGTGAGCCGAGGTATGACTGTATATTGAAATATGTTTGTGTAAAATTCCGTATATTGTTTGGATTATATTTAAATTTTATGTGCAGGTTAGTTAGTGTCATATGCAGGGTTGCCAACCCTCACTCAAGATGTCTTGTAGTCAATCTGTTTTGTTCCATTATAAACCTAAAATTAGCTGCATCAAAAGTGTTGGGGTAGTCTGCAAACACTCCAGACTATTTACAAGGTAGTAAGACTGTTACACATATGGAGATGAATGTGCAGACTTGTCTGGAATTGAGAATCTCACGCCAGCCAGCTGACCAAAGATAGCAGCTCTGCCTGTGCAGTAATGCGGTTGTTGATTGGGAAGGTGTGGGTCAGTGCAGAAGTGTAGTCCACATGTCAGGAGTGACTGACAGCTCCATTGCATTGCCTGTATGTTGTTTTTCCTCATTCAGAATCAGACGAATAGAGAAAGCTGTTTGCTGGAGCGACGACAGATACTGGGCAACTTGGGACAAGTGGGGAGAGGTGATTGACTGGGGAGATGAGAAAGAGCTGTGCTCCCCAGCAGAATCACCTTCTGACCAGGCTGACAGTTCCACTGAGTCACATTCCCGAAGGCGAATTGCCAAGGCAGTTAGCTGGACGGATGATGCTTATTGGGCAGCCTGGGACAAGTGGGAAGAGATCATCTGCTGGGGTGATGAAGAGGAGTGCTCCCAAGTAACTCCACCCACTAGCCAGCTTGGGAGGGATAAGGGGATAGATGTACATGGGTTGGAGGCTTTTGTGATAAATAACAGGACAATCTCCATAAAGCCTGTAGACAACCATCAAGATAGTCTGAAGATAGGAGCTGTGCTGGTAGACCTCTGCCAGTTTGATCTCGAATATTTAGATCAAAGTAAATTTAATTTTGAAATTGTGCAAGTACAAATTGGAGAAGTTGAAGTGGAGGAGACTAGAGAAAATTCTTTTGAAAAAGCATTTGAATTGGAAATTGTGGATGTGGCAGTAGAAGTTATAAACAGTGAATTCCAACTGAATGCAATAAATTTGGATATTGTTGAGACTAAGGTGGACAAATTATTATTGGAAGAACTGATCGTTGGCGATTTAGAAGCAGGCAATGTGAAGGTGTCAGTAGCAAATGGCAATGTGGTGAAGGTACCCTTAAGGTACCCTTCACCACAGAGGAACAGAAGGACCAGGCAACCTTAGACTATACTTTCTGGTGGTTGACTCGTGGCAACTGGACTTGTCTCTGAAAGTTAGAAACGTTTCGCTGCTCATCCAAGCAGCTTCAGACTGAGGGAGGTAGTAAGTGTCCACATATTTATCCTCCTGGGTAAGTAGTCTAAGGGGGCTGGTTGAGTGAAACAAAGTGGGGGGGGGGAGTTGCAGGTAGATGTAACCAGTCCCTCCTACTCCAATAGAGTGGGTCGTTAAGGGTGGTCCACCTGGTGGAGGTGTGAATTGGGTCTGTTTTTTTCTTGGGAATTATTTTTGTTTTGGCAAATGATGAGAGGGCCGCAGGTTGAATTGGAGACAAGTTGTGCCTAATGCCTCTACCTCTGTTGAGTGAGGGGTTGTGCATTTGCACATGCAAAGCTGCTTGGACGAGCGGTGAAACGTTTCTACCTTTCAGAGAGGTACAATGTCTTTGGATGTCTTTTGTCTTGTGCAGTCTGGGAGTTGACTGAATGCTGGGGCGGGGGTAGCTTTTCCTTTGTAGTGGGGTCCGGTGGGGCGCCTTGGGCTCTGTGGGGCCCGGTGGTGCTGCTGCCTTGGGCCCCGGTCTGGATGGGCCTGGGCCCCCCTCCCTGGATGGATTTCGGGGAACGGGGAGTGCTTATGGGGGTCAGCGGGGGAGCTGGCTCCGGGGGGGGAGGTATTTTGCCCCCCCCCATTCCTTTCCTCCCCATCCCTAAATACTTCCCTCCTCCCGCTCCATCACACCACCACACATGTAGGGCTTTGAGGTGTAGGTGCGTTGCTGGGATGCAGGGTAGGTATTCCTCCTCTGTCCCCTCGCGACCACCTGTACCTCATTCATACACTACAACGTAGACACTCTCATTACTTACTCTCTCATGACACATACATTTAGGGCGTTGGGGGTGGGCACACAGAATGGCATCCAGAGGGCGGTCTGTTCATTCAGCCTTACCTCTGGTGCCAGGGCCCACATCTCAATTTTAATCACACATAGACATTGAGGGCTCTGGGGAGAGGCCAAGCTAACACCAGCTGTTGGTCGGCAGGGGGTGGTTAGTGCCATGCCCTTCACCTGTTTTAAAAGCACTTTAGAACAACACACACCAACACCACATCTGAGCGGGCGAAGGGGGGCATGGGGTCTTTTCACACCCCCGTTCCCTGTTCGCCATTTGGGGCTGAGAGGAAGAGCTGGCCGTCTGGTCGGGGTCTGGGCTGGTGGGCTTCTCGGCTACTGCGGGATCCGGGGTGATCTTCTGGTCTCCTCGCCAGAGGAAAAATAGGGGTCCACATAGAGTATATATGGGGAGTGAGAGTATGTGTACAGCGTTCATTTTTGTGTGTCTAAATGTTGGGTGAATATGTAAATATTTGTTTATGTCTGCATGAGGGTGGGAACGTATGCTTGTATATGTGTGTGCCTGTTTGTCTATACACACGTGTCAGGTTGGGTCCTAGACTCCACCTGAAATAACATCTCGGGCACAATAAAGTGGTCCTCCGCAGAGGGGGGGTGGTGGAGGGAAAAAAAAAAAAAAAAAAAGCTTGTGACCCACTGACCGATTTCTTATTTGATTACTGTTGTTCCTTGTCTTGTTTTTGACCCCTCGTGGTCTGCTTTTGTTTTTATTTGTGTCTCTAGTGTTTTTCCCCTTTCCTCCTTTGAATCCCTGAGTGAGTCGTCCACTCTCTGTTTCTGCTTGCTCCATGACACGCTGTCGCTCTCAATCCGCCCTGGACCTGTGACAGTATTTCTGTTTTTGCTTTTGTTTGGACGTACTGAGTTTAGGATACCTAGCTTAGAAGGAATAGTTTAGCCTGTCATGTGTAACGTTGTTAAATGCGCTGATATCAGTGTTATGTCACAGTAGCAGAAACTTAAAATGGTACATTTTGTTTTCTTTTTGGTTTCTTGCAATTACTACATAGAAATGTTTAATGTTTTGCTGACATCTAATTAGAAAATAAATGCATTTATGCTTTAAATGATCTTTTTGTTGTCTTCAATCATTTCAACAGGTGAAAATGACCTGAAATCAATGAGTTTGAACACTGGACACTACATTCCGTGTTTGTGTATAAAGTCATGTTTAGCGTACATGCGAGTTCATTCGTATCCTTTTCCCCAGAGACAAAAAGTAGGCTAGGCTAATGGGGAAAAAACACACAAATATATAGACCTAATGCCAGTGTATTATTCATGAGGTTTTGTAATATCTGAGACCAAATTAAACTTAATCTGTGTATTTAATGGATTTATGTGCTATTGCTACTGGTTTAATTGGTAAATAGGCCTTTTTCCAAGCAATTGAATATTTAAATGGGAATGTTTTACGTTATTGATTTAGCTTTAATCATGAAGTACCAAGCTTGATATCAATCCATGTCTAATGTGACATATTCAGGACATGCAAAGTCTATACACATAGGCATAGACTATGGCTGGGATTCGTGTGGCCTACCCTGCAGATGGGAGGCCAGCACTGCATGGTATATATTCTTTAAATTTATTTAATTTTAGTTACATAATTCCTCATATAGACCATGTTAATACTTAATATTGCATATTATATATAGTGAAAATTATACTGTCATTTGACCTTAATGTGTGAAGTGCATGTAAGTATGGAATATCCATCCATTGGCTGTAGCACTTATCCTATTCAAGGTCAAAGCCAGAAGCTATGGATGCAAGACTGGGACAACAGGAGCTGACCCTGACAGGAAGCTCATCTCATAATGATATTCCCCACACCGTGCTACTTCTTGCAGAGCTTTGCTGGGGTAGGTGGTGTGGCTATCATACCAGCCGGCGACGCATCCAGTTAGGATGCTCTTGATGACACAGTTATAAAGTGTCCTGAGGATAAGGGGACTTGTGCCACACCTTTTAGCTCGTCGGAGGTAGAAGGGCCGCTGCTATGCATTTAAATTTTTCCCAATATGATAAATGTAGCGTGGAAAAAGTAACCATATCAGTTTACATGGGCTTCTACAGGGGGTTAAGTATCCATCCATCCATTTTCTGAAGCCACTTAATTCCAACTGGGGTTGCCTGGGGACTGGAACCTATCCCAAGAACACTGGGCACAAGTGGGAACCAACCCTGGGGAATCACCAACACACCACAGGGTGCACACACAACTACAGGACCAATTTAGACTCACCATTCAACCCCTCTTGAATGCTTTTGGACCGTGGGAGGAAACTACAGCGCCTGGTGAAAACTCAAACAGAGGGAGAGCGTGCAAACTCCACGCAGAAAGGACTTGGGATTGAACACAGGACCTTCTTGCTGTAAGGCAGCAGGGCAAACCACTGCGCCACCATGCTGCCCCCGTGTTAAGTATGATAAGTAATATGACAAATGTCATAACTTAGCTATAGATATGCATAAAATGTACGGAAAGGCGATATAAACATCTTGTTACTGGTTCATAATCATAGTGAGAATATCTTATTGTTATGCAAACGTTAGTGCTTCCTTTGTTTCTGATTTGTGTCTTCAGGATCTCCAGGGCAGCTTGTGGACAAACAGGAGGTGACGCCTATGAAAGGAGACACTGTCAGTATTCAGTGTCACTATACTGACATTTACATTGACATGATGTGGTGTAGGATGGGCAGGGGCTCCTGTGTAGAGAATTCTGGGAGTTTGGATGGGAGGCCTGTGGAGCTCAGTGATGAAAGAGTTAATAAAGTGCTCAGTGTCACAATGAGGCGACTGGAGAGGAAGGACACGGGCTGGTACCTGTGTGTGGCAGAAAACCTGCAGACACTCCTTCCTATTAAAGTCAATGCACAACCACACACAGCACTGAATGTAAGTAATTAATTAAAATATGTGAGTCGTTTATACTCTATTAGAAATAAATAAAGGCTAAATGGATCCCAAATCTTTCCCTCGTGAAGGAAGTTGGCGCATTTTTGTGGGAAGAATCCATTTGGGCGAGGGGGGGTGCACTGTACTCACTGGGTTATTACCAACAAGCACCAGGGTGAACAAAATACTCAGCTAAAGTCAGAGCAAAGCTAAAAAGAATGAAATTAAGCAGTTTTAGCTGACTTTAGCGGACATTCTTATAATAAACTCATTTCTTACGAGTATTATGCTTGATATATGAAGTATGTTAACACCCCTTGGCCTAGATTTGTGATCTTTCATTCCTCTGAATCCTTTGCTCATCCCGATTCAAATTCATCCATTGCCGTTAATTTCCTTATTGGATTTTCTGTCATTCTGAATTTTTCAGTAAACCTACTTTTGTGAACTTGTCCTAGGCAGTTGATCCAATCACCACCAAACTTGGTGTGCATGATCTACAATATAGGGGACCGAAAGGTATTCAAAGAATCATGCTATATCAAATGCTATGGCCACTGTCGTCCAAAGAATTTCATGACAAAGCCACTAAATAGGATGTCAGGCAATAACTCAGCAATGATTTGTTATTGGATTTTAGTGAACATTTTGCACAGGCCAAAAATTTGGTACAATCTTCAATTTTTTAATTTGGCACCCTGACACAGGCCCATCCAAAATACTGGCTCACCAAATTTGGGTTTAATCCATTCATTCCTGTAGCAACACCATCAGGTCAAATTTCAAGATATGTTTCTGCATGTAAATTCTGAATTCTTAAGCCTGGGATTATGATCTTTGGTGTGTTTAAAGCCATGGCTTGTCTAACTTCGATTGCACTCATTAATTAAGTCTGTCATATTGTCATTTTGAATTTTTCTGAAAAAAAAGTTTTTTGGAAACCTAGGCTGTTGATCAAATTATCATCAAATTTGGGTTGCATCATCTAGAAGGGATTGTGACCAAAAATTACTAAAAGTCAGATGCTATGGCCACTATCATCCAATGAATTTGATGACAAAGCCACTGAACAGGATGTGTGACCATATCTCAACAAAACTTTGATTGGATAAAATTGATTTGGTGACTGGACTTGGGGCCCAATTCTGAGGAATAAGAACAAAAATAGTGTCATTCCACCACTAGGTGGTGTTGCAATAAGTAAACATGCCTTGTGGCTAATAACTGTTGAATGGATTGACCTAGGGGGGCGGCATGGTGGTGCAGTGGTCAGTACTGTTGCCTCACACCTCTGGGACCCGGGTTCGAGTCTCCACCTGGGTTACGTGTGTGTGGAGTTTGCATGTTCTCCCCATGTCGTCGTGGGGTTTCCTCCAGGTACTCCGGTTTCCTCCCACAGTCCAAATACATGCTGAGCCTAATTGGACTTGCTAAATTGCCCGTAGGTGTGCGTGTGAGCGTGAATGGTGTGTGAGTGTGCCCTGCTATGGGCTGGGCCCCCATCCTGGGTTGTTCCCTGCCTCGTGCCCATTGCTTCCAGGATAGGCCCCGGACCCCCCGCGACCCAGTGGGATAAGCGGTATAGAAAATGAATGGATGGATAGTCTTAGTACCCAGCCTCATAAGTGAAACCTGAGGGACTTTTGACTTGCAAAGCGATTTGTCCATCACATTCAAATGATTTTGATGGTGATGCCGCCAATCACTGTGTGTTAACATATCTTAGCAATTCTTTGGTCGTTTGACGCCAAACTTGGTATTTTTACTAATACATTTTGATGTATTGGCCTTTCAAAAGTGGTTGTTATGACTGGGGATTGTCAGGATTTGTCAGTGTTTTTTGTAGCCTTTTGATCACCTTCATATCTATTCATAGACATCGTTTTTAAATGTGCAACAACATGGATTATTTGTGACTGTGAAAGTCATGACAGCCAGCTGATCGGCAGATTTATTTGCGAAGCCTTCACTACATAATGTTCATACCTCAATTCTTTTCATCTTTCCCAGCTAATGGCCTCCAGATTCTACCAGTAGTACAGAAGTACAGAGCAGCACTTTGTCACACTTTAAAGTGCAGTTCAGTCTTTAAAAAATCAACTATCTAAAGTGTGATTTTGATGATGTTACCACATGTTATATAGTAGTTAAGAAATTGAAGTCATTTTGGATAAAAGCGTCTGTTAAATGCTGCACATGTAAACCGAATGAATGTGAACCTAAATTAAATAATAAGACAGTGCCCTAAATTAAAAACTAACAGATGGAGGAGTGTAACTGCTGTTAGGATCAGTTATGCTGCTTTACATTTATTTAATTAATTTAAATATAAGAATGATTTAAACATAACTGAATCCGCAGCATTATTTGATTTAAATGAAGAATTTAGTAATTAACATAATTATAATTAAAGGCATACGTTTGTAAGGAGCTTTCTAGTATTTCTATAGAGGAACTAATCTGGCGTTTGAGTTGCGGTCTGGTCAGTTTTGCTGGTGACATTTTTGTTCCGATCAGGTAAGTGCGGGACTTGTTATGAGGCTGAGAAAGTGTTTTAATTTATAAGTGTCAATATTCATGGGGATTGGAGTTATTGTATAAGCTGCAGTCATAAGTTTTATTTCTTTAACTCCTCTTGAATTATCACGGCCAATGAGGTATGAGATTTTATGTCCAATTTGCAAGTTAATGGCGTGAGCGAGCTGTATTCTTGTTTGTCTTTGGTTATTTTTAGGAGGATGCCTGTGTTTTTGCTGATTAATTTTATGATTTATGTGCTTTTTTATCTAGTTCTCACGGCATGCCTGACCGGATGGATATGCGAATAAATGCCCGTGATCAGAGATCAACTTGTGTTCGTTATTGAGGGGAGTTACAAGTGGAGGGGGCGCCGCGGTGGCCTCATAGGAAAGTTACGTATCATCATCATCATCGTCATCATCATCATCCATCCATCCATCCATTTTCCAAACCGCTTATCCTACTGGGTCACGGGCGTCTGGAGCCTATCCCAGAAGCAATGGGCACGAAGCAGGGAACAACCCAGGATGGGGGGCCAGCCCATCGCAGGGCACACTCACTCACCATTCACTCACACATGCACACCTACGGGCAATTTAGCAACTCCAATTAGCCTCAGCATGTTTTTGGACTGTGGGGGGGAAAACCGGAGTACCCGGAGGAAACCCCACGATGACATGGGGAGAACATGCAAACTCCACACACATGTGACCCAGGCGGAGACTCGAACCCGGGTCCCAGAGGTGTGAGGCAACAGTGCTGACCACTGCACCACCATGCCACCCACCAGAAAACCATACATGTTCTTAATCTCAAAATCAGTTCATCGTTTTCCCAGAAGGTGGCAGCACATCAACACTGCAACCTTGGACAAGGATCGCCGCACCTTTTCCTGCATTTGGAGCTGTTTCATTCCCTAGTTTTGCGACTTAACAGACTTTAGGCCGCCCTTTCTTTCTGTATGGGACTGCTGCAGAGTGACGGCCTGTATTCTGTTACTCATTGTTTGAACTCTTCATAGATTTCAACACTCAGATTCTTGGTTAGATTGGGGTATTTTCTTTTTGTTTTCCGTTTATTTGTATACCAGTGGCTGCCTCTATTGATCTGGCTGACTAAGATTTGATTGGTCTGGGGTGGTGGTGTTCACACTTTCACCGTGTGCAGTATAGTTGTGTGGGGATCAGTGTGGTGGAGCACAGGTGTGTGTGTGTGTGTGTGTTTAGGGGACTCCATTCCCCTTTTTGATCAACTTCACCGGACACCTGTTTCTTGCTTGGGTTTTGTCAGCCAGTGGCCAAAGGCTGATTGCTGGTTAATTTTTTAAGGTCGTTGATGCTAAAGCGCTTGTCTTGTTTCTTGGTTTTATATTTTCAACAAACTGTCAATAGTACAAACACGTCCAGCTCCAATCAGTAAATGAACTTGTGTGCTCTTAATTTAGAGTAATTTTTCCTGTGGTGAAATTCCCCAGGTGGCATAGTCGTGTCCTTGTACTACTGACCGCTCTCTGCCACAAACACTTTACTCTAAACCTAAGCCTAATCCTAACCCTAACCATAGCCCCAAACGTCATGTCCTGTCACCTCCCTGACGTGGCTCTAATAAGCCATGCCTGCTGCTCGTTGGTCTCGCGTCTCGTTCCATCCCTCATGTTAAACACTCCCAGCTACTTCCAGTCTGTTCCCTTGTTATTCCTGTATAAGTGCTTCCTGGCCCTGTGTTCCCCATTGATGTGGTGCCCTCCGTGTTGCTCGTTCCCTAGCCTCCCATCTTCATCCCAGTAAATCCCAGTTTATTGTCTGACAACACCTGCTCCCAGAGTCGTTCATCCTGGCACCCAACAGACTGACGGAACTCGACAAGCCCCAGTAGGTTCCCCAGGTCCCTACAGCCGATCACTGCTGCTTGTGTCAAGCATACCTAATGTCGCTGGTTCAGGCCGCAGTACATCTTTCCCCAGAGAGAATGGCCCATCTCTGACGGAGGGCATAGCCGCCCTCTCCCCGGACTCCCAAGTGGAGGGTGTGACAGCTATGGCGGAGATCCTCAGGGCCCTCTGGAATGGAGTGAGTGTGCTGAACCCCGCAGAGGTGGGGTGCTCTGGAGAAAAGGAGCCTGCCGTCTCCATGTCGTTTGCCGTAGGGCGACCTGCCTCCTCATTGTCACTTGAAGTCTGACAACATGATGCATCTCCGGGATTTACTGTGGTCCCCCTGTTCGCCAAAACATGCTCCCCAAAGCTCTCCAGCACAGAAGAACAGGCTTTACTCCTAGTTGTATAGTTGACAGAGTGCTGGACCACAGTAGAGGTCGGACTTTGCTTCAACGTGGTTTTATTGGAAGTCTGCACACAATACAGATGTTTCCTACTGTCCTTCGTTCCAATTAAATGTGGAAACGTTGTGTCAGCTGGCTGGACAAGACCCTACTGCCTCTTTTAATAGTACACATAGTAGTGAGCAGTGGTGACGTAATGGTTAGGGAAGCGCACTCGTGATTGAAAGACACTGCATCTACAGCATCTGGCCCAGGAGAGCCAGCCGTTGCAGTCGTTACATCCGCACTTAAGGCTCCCAGCCCAGAGGGCCGCTCAGGCCGCACCCACAGTGTCCAACACAGGTGAGGCCTTGGTTGCCTCTAGGCTTCTCATAGAATCTGACACGGTTCCCTGTTCCCGGTACCAGCCGACACCTGCCACACTGCTCCATAATGTCAGGCCAGCGTCCACCTCTCTGTCCCCTGATGCCTGGCCAGCACCCACCTCAATGTCCCAAGACGTCCAGCCAGCGCCCACCTCATCTCCTGACGGCCTGCTGGTGCCCACTTTCTATCCTGACGTCCCACCGGCACATGCCTGCAGGCTGCCACCAGCCCAGAGAAGATGGATCCAGAGGATGTCCTGCTGGACTGCCCTGGGTCCTGCTACGTGGGTCCCTCCTTCATCCCAGACTCCGGTTACTCTGGTCCCAGTTTCTGGTCACCAGAATCAACAGGAGCCCAAGAAAGCGGCAGGCAGAATGTCTGTCTCCCAGAGAGGGTTTGCCAGTCTCTGCTCTTGCCCTGTATGTCCCTTGTCATCTTCCTGTTCCTCTCCTGTTGTCTCCTTGCTGCCCTACTGCTCTGCGGTTCTCTCATCGCCCGCCAACTCCTCACGTCCTCCGGCCCTGCTGGCCCTCCCAGACCCTCTGGTCCTGTGATTCGGCAGAGTTCAGCCTCACCTGGAAAGGGGCCTAGGAGGGTCCCCAGCCCCGAATCTTCGCCTGGCTTCCCTGGATGCCCCATGTTATTCCTTTTTGTGCCTCAGTGTTTGTCTTGTTGCTCTGTCCCGCCTGTATCTCTCCTTGTCTTGTGCATCCTGTGCCCCTGTTCTTGTTGACCCTCCACCTGTCCGTCCTGTTTTGGGGTCTGACAGGACTGCTGTACCTGTGGTTCCTAGCTTTTCCTTTATCCGCTCCATGTCCTTAGTGATGTCCTGCAACTGCTCTTATGTCTGGTGTTGCTGTCTGTCTAGTGTTCTGTCTAGTCTTGTCTGGTCTTGTCCTGTCTACCATCTGTTCTGTCGTCCCCTGTCTAGTCCAGAGTCCAGTCTGGTTCCATCCCTGTTGTCTAACCCCTTTGGACTTCATGGCCGGAGCACATGCTTCTGGTGGGTTGGGGTGGGGGGGGGGGGGGGGTACTGTCACATTAAGCAATGCCATTTTTATCCACTATGCTTGTCCATTTATGGGTCAACGCATGTTCTGACCATCCATGCTCTCTGCCTCCCCACATTTCCAGGTGCTGCCCGGGGGGGGCACCATCTCAGCTGGAGTCCTGGTTCTGTCCCATGGAGGGGTGACACTGCGAATTGGACCTGCTAACTGTGTCATCCTGGGTGCAGCCTTGAGTGTCACCCTACACAGGCCAGCGTGGAGAACAGGCTTATTGACAGACTTTAATCACACCTCACACCTGGCCTTTAGCAAGCAGCTCCACTCTTTTCTGTTCTTAGCAATATTATTCTGCCGGGGGGGTTGGTCAGCCAGTTGTCCATGGACCCCCAGAGGTCTTTTTTTCTCCTTACTAGGGGTTTTTTGGTTCCTCTCCTCCGTTGTCATCTGGCTTTCTTTATTTAATATCTTTCTTTCCTTTTTCCCCTTGTGTATTACTGTCTTTAATGATGTTGTAATGTATGACTACACATCTATGTAAAGTGCCTTGGGACGACTCTGTGAGGCACTATATAAAAATGTAATTAAATGTCCCGCCTCCTCCCTGACGTGGCTCTAACAGGCCATGTTTGCTGCTTGTTGGTCTCACGTCTCGTTCCAGCCCTCGTGTTAAACACTCCCAGCTGTCTCCAGTCTCTTCCATCATTAGTCCTCCATTTAAGTGCTTCCTGGTCCTGTGTTCCCCAGTTCGATCACTGATGTTGTGCCTTACGTGTTGCCGGTTCCATAGCCTCCCATCCTGATCCCAGTAAGTCCCTGTTTGTTGTCTGAGAAACACCTGCTGCACGAGTCTTTCATCCCGGTGACCACGACACCAACCACCAGTGATGTCTGTGGAGCCCAGAAATACCAGCCTAGCTGCACTAGTGCCCAGGCAGCACCTTGACAGCGGCATGTTTGCATTGTTACATTTGCCTCACTTGTTCACCACTTTCAGCAACAGTATCTGCTATGTACTAGAACTGTAATCATATGTGAGTGAGTCTGTCTGCTTTGAAGGAGCAGAGATCCCAGCTCCTTACTGTAGGTACAGGGCACAGAAACGGGTAAATCCTGTAAGGTAACATTATTAAAGTCAGCATAGATTCCAACATGGATCCAGAGGATGTCCTGCTAGAGTGCCCTGGGTCCTGCTACGTGGGTCCCTCCTTCATCCCAGACTCCGGTTACTCTGGTCCCAGTTTCTGGTCACCAGTATCAACAGGAGTCCAAGAAAGCGGCAGGCTTTCTGTTCTGGAATATGAAGTTCATAGTCATAGTCATAGTCAGTCATAATTTTGTTGAAGTTCATAGTCAGTCATAATTTTGTAGCATTAAAATGTAACTTTTAAATAAATCCTAACAGTATGTGTGATTGTGGGGGGGTGTGGGGTCTCGGGGTGTAACCTCTGTCTCTTGGCTTGTTTCCTGTCCCTCCTGCTGTATGTGTGAAGTCTGCATGTTCTTCCAATGTGGGCTTTCTCCTCCTACTTTGGAGAACATGAAACTGCGATCAGCCGATTGGAATCTCTAAGCTGCCCTTAGTGTGAGTCTGTATGTGTGAGTTTGTGCTCTGCTATAAACTAGTATCCTCTCCATTGTGTCCCCTGCCCTGTGCCACCTGGGACAGGCTCCAGGCTCCCCACCCCCCCGTACAGGATAAGCAGTAATGCAGGACGGCTCCACACTGTTCCAAAGAAATGGCGCTCCAGCTCCCTTCAGGACTTCAGACCAGCTGCTCTCACTTCACACCTCCAGGCTTGTGGGTGTGGTTCCCACTCCTGGTTCTGCATGTACAGCTTGCATGTTCTCCCCGTGTTCCTGTGGGTTTCCTCAGGTTTCCTCATGCTGTCGAAGATCATGCAGTTTGGTGAATTAGTGTCTCTTGATTGTCCTCAGCATGTGAGTGAGTGTTTGCCCTGTGATGGACTGGCATCCCATCCAGGGTGTCTCTGCCTTGTGCCCTGTGCTTCCTGTGATGTGTGTGTCCCATAACCCTGTACTGTGGTTATTGGAATTTGTTGGATACTTTTTTGATATATGATCTTTCTGTTCCTGGGGATGGCTGAAGCTGGTCCATTAACTTTTGGCTTAAATATAAGAGTAGTGTTCAATGAATATCTAGAATAAATTTTCATTATTAGAGTATGGAATTATTTTGGATGATTAAAATGATCACTCTGAACTTGACTGTCCTTCCTAACATAAATACACTCCCTGCACAAACACACAGAAAGAAAAGGAAGAGATGACATATATTTTCTTGAATATTGTATATAGAATAATGTAAAAAAACAAATCTGTGCATTGACAGTACTTGTCAAAGCTTGTTCTGTCTAATCCTGACACAGTCTGTCTATAACTGCACATCCCTGCATGTTTCACCTGAAACCACATGATCCCAAACGTGATTCTAAACCGACACAGAAATTCATTCTCAGTAGATCTGCTCTCTTATACCTTTATACATAATTTCTATCTACTGTACAAAATCAAAGAGTAGGATTATAGTTCGTTTACAGAAAAACAATGTCAGTAACTGTTATTCTCATAAAAGATAAATAAATGTTCGCTTTGGGTACAGTTTGTATAATGTACTATTTTGTTCATAAACTGCAGCTCCACTGTTTGCCCAGTCTGCTCTTCTCAGTCTGGTCTCAGTCCAAAACCACACCTGCTGCAGTCTGAGAAGCAGGAAGTTCCTCCCACTGTCACACACAGACGACTGTGAGAGAAAATGAGACTGAATCCTATCAGTGTTCATGGTAAAATGGCAGAAGCCAGAGTTGCAGTGGATGTAAACGAGTTCAGCTGTGCAATATGTCTGGATCTACTAAAGGATCCAGTGGCTATTCCCTGTGGACACAGTTACTGTATGAGCTGCATTAAGAGCTGCTGGGATCAGGAAGATCATGTTGGAGTTTACAGCTGCCCCCAGTGCAGACAGACCTTCATACCCAGACCTGTTCTGGGCAGAAACACCATGATGGCTGAAGTGGTGGAGAAACTGAAGAAGACTGGACTACAAGCAGCTGCTCCTGCTGACCAGTATGCTGGACCTGGAGATGTGGAGTGTGACGTCTGTACTGGGAGAAAACACAAAGCTGTCAAGTCCTGCCTGGTGTGTCTGGCCTCTTACTGTGAAACTGACCTGCAGCTTCACAACAAACTCCACCATGCAAAACAGCACAAGCTCACTCCAGCCACCGGATAAAACTCACACTGTTCCATTGGGACTGGTGTGGTGCTGAGGTGTCACCCACTGCACGGCTGCACTCAGGTTCTCATCCCTGAGGTGGTTCGTCGTGTGGTGGGTGCAGTAAGGCACTGTACTCAGTGTGTGCTCCTTACCTCCGTACCTTACCTTACCTTACCTTACCTTACCTTACCTTACCTTACCTACATCAACACAGTACAAATGTACATGTTATAAAAAGGTCTTTCGGTACTAAGATGTACGTAGATTAATACTTTTCTATTCAAGGTTAAAGGGTTCAGCCTTTAATGCATTGTGTTGGTTGCCATAGGATAATATTTTGGCTTTCAATGATAACCAGTGAAGCTCAAAATTTATGAAAATATTAACAAAGAGGTTCATTGTTTTGTCTGATATGCTGAATTATGTCTGACTTGGAACAAATGAAGTAAAAGTAGTCAGGGCTGGAGTGGGACTGAATATCTAACCAGGAATTCAAGCCCCCGGACAGCCCAATATAAAACTATATAAACAATTACACTGTTATTATATGTTTCTATTCACACATCCATTTTCTTGGCTACTGAACACACATTCTTACCTACATGCTTTAATTTCACCTTCATGTCATTTTTACCGGCACATTTCACTAATATTAATAACGCGTGGAGCAGCTTTGACATAAATAATGAAGCTTCGTCTCAGTGCCTGTCCTTGTGTCTCTTCCCCGTGTGGCCAGCAGCCATCGCTGTCCATCCCCTTTGTCCTCTCATCGTCTTTGGCCCTAGTGTGTTCTTCCTTTTCCCCACATGGCTGCATTTGACTCAATGGGATGAGTGTGTGACACAGAGGCTGGGACCAGCTGGTTATGGGTTTGAGGCAGGTCAGGAACCAACCTCACCTCTTTCATTTAATTATTGCTTTTCTATTCTTCCCAGTGTTTGTTAGTTCTCTGTTCTGCTTGTGAAGCTTGTGCCTTGTTTTATTATGTTCCACATGTTTCTGTACTTTCTAAGTATTGAATTCCTTGTGTGTGTTTCTTACTTTCAGTGTTTGTGGGAGTTTTCCTAGTCTTGTGTTCATTAATATAAGTTACTGCACTTGTTGCCTGTTTTCCCTGCACTGTTGTTATTGGTTAATTGTCTCACATCTGTCTTTGTTAGTTCGCTACAGCAGCTTGAGCATTAGATTGGCTACAGAAACCTGCAATGCAGGTTGTGTGTCTGACACAGACAATCACATTTTGTGCAGCGTCAGTGTGAGCCATCGGACTTTATTCTGTATTCCCCACTCCTCCATCAGGCTGCCTCGACTGCAGCCATGTTTTCTGCAGAATGAGACTTTGGGAATTTTCCTGCTCCCAATAATAAGGTCGACAGCTCAGTCTTATCATTTATAAAATGGCATTTGACTGCTAAATAAGCTTCCATATGTATGAATGTCCACATGTCAGATGTTAGTCTTACTGCTTTGGCCTTTCTCACCTCTTCCTTTGCTTTCTCTTTTTCTATCTTAAATGTTTCTGTCACCAAACCCTTTCATGTTTGCCTGGATGGGAGAATGTAGGTTGGATCCAGGATCCCCACAACCTCCCTAAATCCTGCGTTATCCACTATGGTGAAGGGTTGTGCATATTGACCAAAGCTTCATCAATCATTTGTTTCTTGGTCTCTATACTGGGAAAATTATACAGATTATTGGGTAATACCCTGACCCAAATCTGATATTATGTATTCATACAATTATTATTATTAAATTAATTATTGAAAATGAATTATTATTAAATTATTATGATGATTAAAACTTACGCTGCGCTGTGTGTGTATGCCGAAATATGTGCTGTACAACAGGTTTGAAACCGGTAATGAGGATTGTGCCACATTTTCAGTTTCCAAAGCAGTCACATGGTTGAGTGCAGAATGAAGCTTCAGATGACCATGGTCACGTGTTCAGGGTGGAACGAAGGAAACTGAAGCTGTGCTTCAGAATGTAGTGAATCGCTTTTTTATTGTCAAGCTTAACATCACTAGCTGCCCCATTCCCTCTGTTAGTCTACGTGTCATTTTCTTAGCTACTTTTTCCCTGGTGAGTTTTGACCCCTTATTGTTCCTTTATTGTGTGTCTTTCCAGTTTGGTTCAGTCTCCTTAAATCCCTTTGTCTTGGAGCTTTTAAGTGGATCCTCACCTTGTTTCCCTGCCTGCACCAGGCTGCGCCCCAACATGCACATTAAATATATGATATGTTCAAATTCTGAAGAATCTTTAATGTATCCCATTTTACACATTTTCCTTTCTGAATTTGCGTGGAACATCAGTGATGCAGACTTTGTCACAGTTTCCATATGAATGGGTCAAACAGTCCAATATTAAACCAACTTCCCTGCAGATTCAGAGTTTTTAGGGTCGCAGGAGAAAAGATGCATTGTTGTTGTTCACAGTGCAGTTTATACACAGTGGCCCATTATCAACTGACATGCGATCTGACATCAATCTAATAGGACGTCAGTTGAGTAGCCGGTCCTGCAGTGCAGCCCAGGACACATTCGCCTTCACATTGCTATAAGAATGTGGCCATATGCGGCCCAGACCACCTCCCAATGTGGGTTGAGTGATCGGATCTCAATGCATCTTCAATGCGTCCTGGGTAATTAGCGCTGTCCACTTGTGATTGGATCACCCAGGACGCATGTTAATACCAGGTGGAAACAGGACCAAAGGGTCTATGTCCATTGAATCCTACCTACAGTCAATAAATCATTAATGAATATCCATCCATCCATCCATCCATCCATCCATCCATCTCCTATCCGGTAATCCAGGTCAGGGTCAGGGGGAGTGCCTGGAGCTTTTCCCAGGCAGCATAGGGCCCAAGGCTGGGGTCCACCCTGGACAGGATGATAAATGAATGTAATCTCAGCTAATGAAACAAACTTGTTTTGTCGTCTTGTTTCCTATCTGTAGAAACAAATGGGTGAAACACAGAGGGAATTTCAGCAGAGAATTCAGATGAGAGAGAAGGAGCTGCAGGAGCTGAGAGAGGCTGTGGCCTCATTCACAGTGAGTATGAACCTGAGGAGAAGATAACAGCTGGCTTGTGATCATAATGAATCTTCTTTCAGATTCAACAGATTGCAGATTTACAGACTTGTGCGGATTAATCAAATTAATGCTGCTGTGGGTTATTCTGGGTCAGTGGGATAAAGTTGCTGGATTACAGAATTTAACCAAGTGTTGCAGCAGTAGTAGCTTATTTATTTAAAAAATACCATAAAAGGCCCATTTGAGAAAAATGCAACTTTTCACAACCCAGCGTAATGCAAATAAACACTAAAAAAGTCACCTATTAAACTGAGACCTAATGGTGACAACCAACCTGCCCCATACAGCCACCAGTCTCTGCCAAATCCCTGCAGCTGACAGTGTATGAGCTTAATGAGCGATCATTTCCAATCAGTGCTGGATGGGTTTCAGTACCTGAGGCGTCCAGCATGGTGTCGCTCCAAACCCCAGTCCTGTGCTGTTTTTATACCTCCTGTCGGCTCACATCTCTATTGTACAATGAGGCTCTCTGGAGTCTCAAAAGGGGCCAACTGTAATTTACCGTCCTCTGCTCCCTGTGTCATCAACAGAGCTCAGCACAGTCAGCAGTGGAGGACAGCGAGAGGATCTTCACTGAGATGATCCGCTGCATTGAGAGTAGACGCTCTGAGGTGACAAAGCTGATCAGAGATCAGGAGAAGGCTGCAGTGAGTCAGGCTGAAGGAGACATGGAGAGACTGAAGCAGGAGATCGATGAACTGAAGAGGAGACACTCTGAGCTGGAGCAGCTTTCACACACAGAAGATCACATCCATTTCCTCCAGGTAACAGAACAGCTACTTTGGCAATAAGAAAACCAGAGTATTCAAATGGATGCATGTTCTCATTTGTATTTCAACTAGTCTGTCATTGGTCAGATGTTAAAGGTTCTGTTAATTAGATTGCAATACACATTTGTGTTGATGAAGCTGTTTAATCAGACTGTGTGTCTGTAGAGGCGCCAGGCTCTTCCTGTCACTCCTGAAGCTGGATTTGGACCCAGAATCTCTGTCAGTCCCAGATCTGATTTTGGGAATTTGAGGAAGGCAGTTTCTGAGCTGAAAGATCAACTGGAGAATGTTTGCAGAATGAAAATGGCAGAGATCCATCACCAGGTTAATACATTTTCTAGTCTGTTCATGTTAATATAGACCATGGCTGGCCAATCTTACCCAGAAAGGGCTGCTTTTGCTGGATTACTAATTAGAGGACTGATTGGCTGAAGGGTCTCACACCTGGGGTTGAACAGCTGCAGAGAGAGTATGCAGTACAGTCAGCCTCACATTTGTGTGACCAAGTCAGTTTGTTTACAATAAGTTTAAATCTTTGTGATAACTGGTGAAAGAGCTTCACATTCTACTGGCTGCAAAACCCAGATCACATGAAACATGTTTCTTCTACATTACAGAAACCAAAAATCTGTATTATGTGTCACTTAGCATGATTTGCCGTTTGTTAAAATGCCTGTTATTGTCCCTCATAATGATAATACCCCACTGCTGTTATCTCCACAGTGAATGAAGTCCATCTCCCACAAGTAAATTCCTTTTACTCACATCCCTGTTTCTCTCTGTCTCCTTCTAGTTACCAAAGACACCGTCCTACTGGTATTAGTGCCCAGGACCAGAGCAGAATTCTTACACTGTGAGTCTGTTCACACACTCGCTTCTCTCTCCCTGTATGAGGTGGAGTGTGTTTTACTGTGTTTTATTGTGTTTCATTTTCTACTGCTAGTGGAGCTTCTCTTTCTCTCTCCCGCTGCCTCCTGGTCTTTCACATTTACATGAGCTTTTTATTTCGGTGGACTTTGAATCCCATTGCTAAGTAAGGCAAGTTTATTCAGGGTGCTTTTCCACTGCACCAGGTTCGGTACTTTTGGTTCTTTCCCTTTTCCATTAACTTCCAGTCGAGTACCAGTACCAGAAGTTCCAGTACCAAAAAGCACCACTGCAACTGCGATACTTTTTCGGTACTTCAGAACTTTGGTGTGGGACTTACAAACACGTTCATTGTTGTCTTGCCCGGCTCGTCCACTTCTCGTGTGTGCCACGCCCCCTGATTACCCACTTGTGCTTCCCTGATCGTCTCCAGCTTTGTCCACTTACTTTGATTAGTCCCGTCCTATTTAAGTCCTTGTCTTACCTGTTTCCCTTGTCAGTCATAGATGTTAGTCGGCGTCAGATGTTTTCAGTCCTGAGTCTCCCCATTAAACCCCCGTATACCCTGAATCCTGCCTGTTTGCCTGCTTTCCGCTTGCTCGCCCACCTGTGCGATTACCCGCGTCCAGCGAGATCGTGACAATTGTCAATTTAAAAGACAATTTTAAAAAGTCTAAAAGCCCAAAAAACAAACAGTTAACTTAAAAGAAGTGACATTGTACAGGCAGCGTATGACTCAACTCCTGCTGATTTAATTTATTGAGAACCTGCAGCAAACAGTAACGTTTTAAGCCCTGATTATAATGAGCCGACAGTGTTAGCAGACCTCAGGTCTTCAGGAAGCTTGTTCCAAAGACAGGGAGCATAGAGACTAAAAGCTGCTTCAGCCTGTTTGGTCTTCATTCTGGGACACTGAGTAAAGTTTCAGGGGTCTGGATGCTTCAAAGGTTCAAGGAAGTTAGTGCCATTTAGTGCCTTGTAGACAACGAATAATATATTTAAAAATCAACCCAGGAAGCCAGTGCAGTGATTAAGGAGCTGTGTGATATGCTCCACTTCCTTGGTGTTAGTGAGGACTCTGGTGGCAGCATCCTGGATGAGCTGCAGCTGTCTGACTGATTTATTACCAAGACCTGCAAAGACACCATTTCAATAGTCTAGCCTGCTGGAAATAAACACATGAACAAGCTTTTCCGTATCTGGTTTAGAGAGAAATCCTTCTCTCTCTCTTATTGTGCTAGTTTCAGCTTCTGTTGGGTGGATCTTAAGCAGACCTTGGGCTGGACCTGGGAACACTGTACTGATGCCTCATTTCCACCAACATGGAGCCGGTGCTGGGCTGGTTGTCACTTGATGCCTTTTCAGAACCTGCCTGCATTTCCACCAGTTTAAAAAATGAACATAGGTGACAGTGAGAGTAAAGGTTCATATGTATTCCGTTTTGTTGGATTTGTTCTTATCTGTTCCAGAGTAAGTTTTTATAAGCTGCCAACTGTCCTCTTACCGATCGCGCTATTAAAGATGCCAATAACTGAACTTTGCAATCTGCCTCATGATCTCTTCGCCACTCAAGTGCCACTATTTTATTTATTAGACCTGGTTTTCATTTATAATGCAAAGTTACTCCGATAATAAGCTGGCTAGTTGTTTTACTGCTGGCACCGGAAATATTAGACAAAACTATATTGGTTATTGACTGAATTATCCAGGTATGCGGACGGTTTGGACACGATGGCCCCTCCCACTTGCACTGATGTTATGAGAACTTTTTTTTTTTTTTATGGTGGCCTATAGCCTTGTGCCTTTGACCGAATCACAGCCATGATATACCGGAGTATCTTCTTATATGTTATTGCTTAATTATACTGCACTCATAAAGCATTATAAACACAGCTATAAATATTTATAAAAAAGCATAACACATTATATCCACCATTATAACGCTTTATGAATGCTTTATGACACACTCAGCTATAAGGCACTATAGATACCTTCATAATGCAATACAAAGCATCCTTAATGCTTATACCGATCATTATAATGCATTATGAAGGTATTTATAGGGCACTAAAGATGAAAGCTTCATACATCATTCATTATGCATAATAAGCATGCCTATAATGTGTTATGCCTTTTGATAAATATTTAAAGCCATGATTATAATGCATAAGAATGGATTATTATTTGTTGTGATTTTTTTTTAATTACTAACAACATGGCCTTAAGTGTTCCAGAGATTTTATAGTGTTCCGTAATCTGAGCAAATGGAAGCATGTAGATGTTGAACAAAGAGGCTCAGTGAGGATTATAATTCTAATTGGTGATCAGTGTTGACACACCACAGCACACAGTGCACAACACCGAAATGTGTCCTCTGCTTTTAACCCATATGTGACATCGTGACATAGCAAGGGGCAGCTAATTCAGCGCCCTGAGAGCAGTGCTTTGCTTAGGGTCCCTCAGCGGTGCCTTGCTGGTCGGGAATTCAATCCAACAATCTCTCAATTACTAGTGCGCATCCCTAACCATTAAGCCACCACTGCCCACTGCCAATAACGGACCCTTGAGGAACTCCACATGTAATTTCTGTTCATTCAGATTCATAATTACCCTTCTGACAGAAAGTAGTGCCTGACTTGTAAAAATAATTCAAACCCATTAAATAAGGCGGCGGCTCCACCTCCTTCCCTAAGTGCTCTAGTCTCACTGATAAAGGGCAGGTAGGAGTAGCTGGTTTGATCAGGGCTGCTGCATAGTTTTCATTTGACCCCATTTCAGTTTAACGCATAAAAATCAAGGTTTATCTTGATATTAAAATCAGTCATTAATAATGATTTTCCAGCCACAGACCTGTTATTCAGTAAAGATCAGTTTAATGTATTAAACACATTGTCTGACCCAGTGTGTAGGTGACACACAACTGGAGTCAGATGAGAGAGAGTAGCTGTGGGCTTTGATGCACTTTGTCCCCCCTGAAGTCAGTCAGAGCAGGAATGGCTGACACTGGGGCTGCTCCTCACTGCCTAGTGTGGGCTGTAGCTACAGCAGGGGATCCAAGGGCCAGTGGGGTAAGGGCCCCCTGTCCTAGATGTCATCATGCACTGTAATGCTGAAAGCTGGGAAACTGCCCTCGCTTTGTTTGGGTAGCAGGAACGTTTGGTATCACTCAGTAACAGCTCATCAAAACCTTTTATCTGCATCCTTATCTTGTGTGAGCTACGGTATCTATGGGCAGTGAGGTTCGGGGGGGGGGGGGGCTTCCTTCCCTCACATTTGCCCTTTTTGTGCATTCGCTGACTGTACTTTTTTTCAGATTCATTAATATTGTCCTAAGACGGCACCTGCAGTCTTACCCAAACTGGCTGTGACACTGAACATCTCCTAAGTCTGTGCTTTAGGGCCATGACTTCACACGACACGACTACACTTGCGTGCGTAGTTTACATCTATCTGGAGGACTGAAGGTCATGTCCACCGGGGGGCAGTGCGAGAAAACCATCTTGGTCGGGTCCTTCGTTTCCAGTCTCACTTGTTAGTATGAGGTTGTGGCATTAAATGTTGTACAAGGACGAAGGAGTCAAGACGGCGCTCTGAAGAACACGCTTTGATTAGAGCTACAAGCCCGCTTGGTTTGTTTACCATGTACTGTGAACTATATGCAGTTTTACTACTGTCTGGTTTTATTTAATCATCCAGTGACTGCAATAACTATACATAGTCATGATTAGCTTGATGATAGGCTTGCTGACTTTCTAGCCTAAAGAAATAGGCTGAGTTCTGCTCACCTTGTTCAAGCCATTTTTGCCACAATCTAACAAAGGCTCCTTCTGCCTTATGTTTATATATAATCATACAATTTATTCTGTAAGTCACCTCCTACAATTTTTTCTGTATCAGTAAGACGAATGACTGGTTTTCAGGTTAAAGCAGTAAATCTCATTTATAATTTTGTTTTCTTCATCTCTTCCGATTCGAGCCAAGTCCCTACTAAACCTTCTGACAAATTTTGCTACATGATGTTATTATTGCAATACTTTTTTCTGTATTGGGTCTGTTCCAGTGTAAGTCAGTTAATTATTCTATATTTAAAATAGCTACTTTATTTCTCAAGATTGATCTGTTTATTATCCAGTTTGAAGATATTTTATATCCAGTAGACGATGACAAAGATTGCATGTTCTCCCCATGTTGTTGTGGGGTTTCCTCTGGGTACTCCGGTTTCCCCCCACAGTCCAAAGACACGCTGAGGCTAGTTGGAGTTACTAAATTGCCCATAGGTGTGCATGTGTGAGTGACTGGTGTGTGAGTGTGCCCTGCGATGGGCTGGCCCCCCATCCTGGGTTGTTCCCTGCCTCGTGCCCATTGCTTCCGGGATAGGCTCCGGACCCCCCGCGACCCAGTAGGATAAGCGGTTTGGAAAATGGATGGATATATATATAATATATATAACCGCACACACACACACACACACACACACAAATAGATTATATGTTATATATTAGATAAGTGTTAGAAAAATCGATGGATGGATGGAACTGTATGAAAAATAATGCTGCTCATGAAAGTAGGCAAGTAAGAATTTCAGGTTAGAATTTCATTGTACCTTGTACGCATGACACTGCTTTCTTAGAAACTTATACTGCCATTAAATTTTGAAGACGCTGTACAAAGAAGGACACAATAGTGTTCGGAATATTTCTTTTCTTGTCTGTGAAAATATACAGCTCTTCTGGACACTCATTCTTAAAAAAATCAGATGCTACTTTAATACTATCTGTACCGTTAGTAAAGACAATGTTCCGTGACAAAACGTGACCATACTGCCACGCCAATTTCTGGTGGCACTGCACGTCGCGCATGCGTCTTGTTATCCTCATGTAAGTGCGCAGACAAAGCCGGAATCAACACAGAAAACACGTGGCGGCCAGACTGGTACCTCTCCGCGCGCGTATAAGCGGACGTGTTTGTATAGACTTTTATGATGCATTTTACTCCTCCGCGGACGACCGCCTGCCGCACTACAAATTTGTCTTTAAACGCCAACATAGATGATTTTGATGAGGATTGGGGTAGTTTGCAAACCCTACAGCCAATTTTCAAGGTAATAGAACTGTTGCATACATTTAAATGCGTATGCATATGTGTGCAGACTTGTCCCAAATTGAAAATCTCACGCCAGCCAGTTGATCAAAGTTGGCAGCCCTGTGAACTGCCGCTCTGAATTTGTAAAACGTAGGGAAACATACACAGACCTCGCGGCTGTAGTACGTGTGCAGGGAATATCAGAATTACTACTAATAATACTTAAATAGGGCACGTGCGCATGTGCAAAGTACACAGCTTGACCAGAGAAATATGAACGTTTCCATGTACGCATACGCGGTGTAATACGCGAGTGCTGCGCTTTGCGGAGAACCAGCTTAGATGCGTCCGCGTTGGGAGCGTCGCGTCGGCGCGCTGCTGGAGAGAGGTGTGTGTCCAAAGTGGATTAAAAGACGTTCATATTGTGACCTAAAGACAAACTCACTTTTAGTGGTAATCTTTGTTGTGTAATTTTATGGTTAATATGTTTGATGAATGCTGTTTGTAATTTTGCTTACCTGTAATTAAGCCTATTAGTTTAACACGCGCGTCATTTTGGTGCGTCTTCCCACCGGCGTCGCGCGGGCGACCGACATTTCCTGAGGTAATTCACATATTTGACTTTTTATATTTTATGTATCGTACAGAATAATAGAGCGCAGGCTAAAGTGCAGTTCGGCCCCAGCGAGTCTCTCAGCGCGGCGTGTCTCACAGCGCAGGGGGCAGCCGGAGCGCCGCAGACTCGGGCGGCTACATGAGTATATTGGGAATAAAATGTGTGTATTGGAGCGAGTTCTGTGTGAGTGAGTGTGTGAGGTGTGACAGTGATAATGATGGAGATGCTGGGCTTCGTCATGGGATCAATCGCTCTTCCTCCTGCCTACAGACTCCTGCCAGCTGACGCTGGACCCCAACACAGCACACAGATTCCTGTCTCTGTCAGGGGGGGACAGGAAGGTGACAGGGGGGGCAGAGCAGCCATATCCTGATCATCCAGAGAGATTTGACAGCTGGAGCCAAGTTCTATGCAGAGAGAGTCTGACTGGCCGCTGTTACTGGGAGGCTGAGTGGGATGGAGATGCAGCCTGGATAGGAGTCACTTATAAAGGGATCAGGAGGAAAGGAGGGAGGGACTGTGGGCTTGGATACAATGACAAGTCATGGATTCTGTACTGTGATACTTACAGTTACTCTGTCTGGCACAATAATAAACAGACTCTCATACCCATAAAGCCCTCAGGCCCCCGCAGAGTAGGAGTGTATCTGGACTGGGGGGCTGGTGCTCTGTCCTTCTACAGAGTCTCCTCTGATGGACTGACCCCCCTGCACAGATTCACCTCCTCATTCACTGAGTCCCTCTATCCAGGGTTTTGGGTTTATCCAAACTCCCCCGTGTCGCTGTGCATGCTGGGATAGCTCACTGTGTGCTGGAGGAATCATTTTTACCGTATCAGAGTCTCACATGTCGCTGCTTCTCCGTGGCAAAAAGGTAAAATCTCTGCTTTATAACCAGTATAACCCTTTTTACTCTGTCTGAAGTGTGACGTATGTTAATTATTGGGTTCTGTAAGCTGAACAAACATGTAGAATGACTGTTTTTCTCTGACTTATGTTCTATGCTGTCTGTAAATGCACCAAACCTGCCTAAACAAATTCATAGTACATGCAGTTGTACCAATGGAGTGAATTCTGATTCTGAATAAAATAAAATGTAATGAAATCTAAGCCTGATGAGTGGGGGGAGCTTTTCCCCTCCCCTCTATATGTATATTTTATATTTCTGTCTATATATTGTATTTGCTACCTGTACACTGACAATAAAGGCTTCCTATTCTATCCCATTAATGTCCCGGTTCCGCGCTGCCCAGAACGTAACTGAGTAACAGACTTAATCCGCGCTCTCTGCTCACTGAGCGCAGCAGCCTGATATCGCAGCGGCGACGCTTTGGCCAGCAGGGGGCGGCAGACGGCAGACAGTTTATTAACTCAAAACCTACAGCGGTCCTGAGGTAACTTAGTAAAGATAATAACATAATCAAATTAATCATATATTAACTAAGTAAACATAAATAACATAAAATCTTAATAAGGCACGTTAGTACAACAACAGAAAAGCACCTGATCATCATCAAGTAGTGTAGGTGATTACCAATTACCAGAAAAAAATCACATAAATCCTGTTTCATTAGGAATCCTGAGATATATACAGTACTGTGCAAAAGTCTTAGGGAGTCATAGGAAATGTTTAAAGCTATTTATCTGGGTAGTAAATTTATATTTTCTCAGTGTTAAAAACAAAATTTAATACTAGAACATGTGCAAATTATGAGTAAAACAAAAAAAACTAAAAGGAATTTCTTATGTTCTCCAAAAAGTTACTGATATCTTGTTGGATGGCTAGATGAACACCAATATGGTTCCTAAACCTCTCCTCAGGTTCACCTCGGCCATTTCATGTATTTGTTAAATTTCACCACCAGCTCAATTAATTCATGAAACTAGTTTTGAAAAGTCACTGAGGTATTGATTAGCTACACACGTGGACAAAATTGTTGGTACCCTTCAGTTAATGAAAGAAAAACTCACAATGGTCACAGAAATAACTTTAATCTGACAAAAGTAATAATAAATAAAAATTCTATGAAATTTAACTAATAAAAGTCAGACATTGATTTTTAACCATGCTTCAACAGAATTAATAAAAAAAAAAAACTCATGAGTGTTGCTTGTTGCCCCTCGTTAGTCTTTGCATTTAAGTATCTATTTGTCTCGGCCATTGATGTTAGACCTTCCTGCTGCCTGTGACCTTCCCGGTTGCTAGTCCTCCCATTTGTGATCCCTCACGATCCTCTTTGTTTCCAGTCTCAGCCCATCTAGTTCAGCAAACCCCCTTTTTGTTTTGCTACCAAGGATACAGAGATGAGAGTCTTTTAACAAGCATACAGTGTCCAGAGTGGATGAGCATGACCACAGTGAGAAGAGGATCTGATGGATGGAGGACCTAAGTACCATAATCTTAGTAACGCATGAGCAGAATTGGACCATAAGAGGAACTGGCCGGCTCCATCTCACACATGGTACGTGGGTGTAAAAGTTACTCAAAACCATATGGCTGAAATCCTCCACATGTGCATTTTGAATGTATTGGGCATCATGTCCTGTTTTAACCATGAGAATCCAGTGAGGGGCGGCTCAGTGGGTAACAGGGCTGCCTTGCAGCTGCAGTGTTGAATGTTTCCATCCTTCTCCTACGCTGTCTGTGTGGCGTTTGTTTGCTCTCTTTATCCCACATGGGTTTCTTCCTGCAGCGACTCAGACAGGCATCTGTAAATTGTCCGGACTCCATAACTGTGAGTGTGCCTTGTGATTAAATGGCATTCTATCCATGGTGGACCCCAGCTTTGTACCCTGCGTTTCCTGTAATTGGCTCTGGGATACCCTTGTGATAAGTGTTTGGAAGATGGATGCATCACATCTTAGTACTTGTGACGATCTATCCCGTCTCCTCCTGATTGGGCCAGCAGAGCTCACTGCTGACACTCCGTAACTCTCCTAACCCTCCCCAGCTGTATCCCATCGTTGACGTTCTCCACCCTGGTCTGTTATCCTCCTACACCTCTCTCCCGTCGCTGATTACTGTGTATAAATGTTCCTGCTCTCATGGTTCCTCAGCTCCGTCATCATTCTTCCAAGTGTTGTTTGCTGTATTCCCTTAATAAAGCCTGTGTCTTTCCCAGAGCTACTGCATCTGAGTCGTCCTTAACCCAGATTATATTACTCATCACATAGAATATCCATTTACATTTAACCCCATGGACACTAAGCTTTTCTCCCAGGGGTCTAAGGTAAGTGAGACCAATTGGACCAATTCGTCCAGATAAATACATTTGTAAAAGAAGTAGTGAATACGTTTCCAATCAATTCCTATTACACATTGATGTTATAATCAGAAGCCACATTATGAAATGGAATATATCCAAACAGCATTTTAATCTGACCAGTAGGGCATGCTGTTGTACCACTTGTAGAAACACTTTTGCATTTACCAGACTTGTTTATCCAAAGTGACTTACAGCAGTGGGAAGGGTTATGTTTTATGCATATTCTTGGGGGATTTGAACCCATGACCAATGCATCATAAATGCAACACTCTACTTGTTCAGCTAGAGAATCTCTATGAAAAAAGTCCTAATGACTTGAAGTAATCAGCTCCTAATGCCAGGTAGCTGAAAACACAATGAGGTTCTTCCTCAATGTGATGCTGCCCAACCCAGCAGACGGGAATCTGATGAATCAGACACGCTTGCCAGTGTCCAGTTTAACCTTTGGGGTCCGTGGACTCGACGGCCAATCAGAGATGGCAGACAGCTGTCCACATGGCCCCGATTGAGCGGTACGTTTGCGTAACCTGCTGGCTGTAAAAGGAGACCATGTGTTTGAATGCTGCATCGCAGGCCTGACACATGAGAAAGACCAGATGCCAGCCACCTCAGACATGTGGATTTTATCTGTGTTCCACAGGCACTTTCATATAAGTGATTTACAGGAACAGCCAGTCTAGTGCAGGGCAGCGCAAACACCCTCATGCATATACTGGTTTTAGCACAGCTTCATTGTAAAGCATATCAGATGGCCTCAGAATCCTGCTCCCTGCTTAATACAAGGTGAATAGGGAGTAGGAACTAGGGGACTAAGGACTATGGGATTAGGGGCCACAGGACTAGGAGACTATGGGACTAAGGGAATAGGGGACCAGGGGAAAAGGGGCTACAGTGTTAGGGACCATGGGACTAAGAAACAAGGAGACTAGGGACTTGTGGATCATGGAAGTGGGGCAAAGGGGAATTGGGCACTATGGACTATGTTAGGTTGAAGAAACTGTTAGTAATCATTTGTTATCATTTCTGTATAATCAGCAATGAGTGTAAATATGTATATACATTATTTTGTTTTCCTTTACCTTCATACTTTAGATTATATTAGTTTACACGTATCCTGAGCACGTGTTTAAATAGTTGTCCACCTGAGTAAAACCAGAACTTCTTCTTACTCTCACAGTCCTTTCTTTGTTCTCACTCCAAGACCCCTGCCCCCCATTGACTATAAATAAAGGTGCCAAGGGGAACCACCCTTTGTAACACATTCCTTTGTAGCCTAGCATGCAGAGAGTGTGGTTACCCTTGTGCAAGTAAAACTCTAAGTGTGTTGTCTCGTAATTAATGGTGTGTACAGAGTTGGAGTGGAAAGCCTGTCGCTTTCTCCAACATATACTGTATTGTAGTTTGGTCCTGTGTGCAGGGTTGGAGTGGAAAGCCTGACGCTTTCTCCAACAGACTATGAGACTAAGGTATAGAGGGACCACAAAATTTGAGCACTTAAGACTAGAGGACTGTGGGACTGCAATGCAGCATCTCCGGAAACCTGTTTACTCCTGCTGGGCAGCTTTCATGTGGCACCCCCTGCTGGACAGTGGAGACACTACAGAGGCTGTGTATTGTGTTCAGTCACCTTTTACTGTAAATCACACATGGGTTCACGCTCATTTGTGTCTGCTCTGAATCCCCATGCGCCGAGGTGAAAACTCCATCCACTTTAGGTAATTCAGGGGCCTCTTGCCAAGTTATGTGAGCTTCGTGTCTTCGTGTCTGTCGATTCTTTGGGCTTCCGTACTGGAAGCAGTCCAGGGTAATTCTGGGAAAGTGTGGAGCTTAGACAAACCAAACTACAGCGTAACATGCTGCCAAGGGGGATTTTAAGATTTTGGTATATTGTGTGGGCATCTTTCTGTTCTTGATATTGATTGATGTATGTAATTATGTAGTATTTTTAATATACGGATAGCGCACTATTGTATACAAAGCGACAAGCCAAGCTTGCAGTTTTGCAGTGTTCATGTGCTGCCACCTTCTGGGAAAACGAAGAACGGATTTTCAGATTAAGATCTAAAAAACTACACATTTACATTTTAGCCCATGTTACACTGGGCTTTTCTCCCAGTGCAGTAAGGTCAGAGAGACCTACCAGAGAGAAATCTACCATAGTTACTGTTGTATATACATTTATACTGACTTACATTTTACTTATTTATCAGAAGCTTTTATCAAAACGACATACAAATGAGGAAGCAGATTGACACTGTACGGTGCTGGGCGTCGCCCCGGTATGCAAAGTGCTTGGAAAGATTAAAAGCGACAAAACATTGTATAAAAGATCGAGTCCAAGTGCAACAATTATTAAAAATAATACTTAAGAATATCAGTAACAGAGCTCAGCACCAGCATGTATGGGCCCTCAGGACCTGTGATGATGAGCACAAAAACACCAACGCAAATCCCCAAACTGCACAATATTGTGTTTTGAGTGAAACCTCAATGAGTCTTTAGGTCCATGATACTGTAATAATTTCGAGGAACTTTATCGCTGCATGCAATTCCCAAAGCGCACCACTAGGTGGCGGCTTCCTACCGTGAGCTGAAACAGCCGCCGTAGGGGCGATACGCGGCAAGTTTCCCCAGCCGCCAACCGGCGTGCACCGGGGCTGCGTCTGGGTCAGGCTTTTGCCTGCTGCTTTCCTCCAGCTTATTTTCTTGTGTAACTTGGTGCTGGGCTCCTCGCCATATAAACAAACTCAGCCTAGCAAACATTAAGAAATCTGGATGCTATGAAAGGATCGTCTACCATACTCCCATATTCCACTCTGCTTTCATCCAATTGTCTTTGGTTTGTGCTGCTGGGAACCATTATCGCTGTCCTTTTATTTTGCTGCAAACGTAATCGTATGATCACATTATATCGCGACGTCCCTTGTCCCCACCCACTTTTTGTTGAAACTGCATGAAGGTCAGACCCACTTTTGTACCGTTTGAAACACATGTTGATCATTTTTTCTCCTGCAAAAAAGAGCATTTACTTTTATTTTGGAGATATTTTTTTGCAAAGCGACTTACAATTGAGAAAGCGGCGAGTTGAGCAGCAAACTTAAGGCGGTGTGACTAAGCAGGTTTGGACCCATGAAGCTCAAATTCCACAGTCAAACAATTTAAAATTGTTTCTTTGAGAAGGCAGACACAGGCAGTCACCGGTGCGTTTGGGGTTAAGGGCCTTAGTCACAGGAGCATAGTGATATAAGCCACTGAGCCAAACGCCAACCCACAGCACTGACCTCTGGCAGAATTCACCTTTACAAGCATGTTTGGCAAATGCCACTAAGTACAAAACTGATGCACTTTTACATAAATAATTGTACTTATCATCAGGGTTCAAGTGTCAGAAGTGCTTCTGCTACTCTTTAGTAAGGTTGCAAATTCCATCTGTCCATCCATCCATCTTCTGTAGCCAGGTATACACAGACGCACACACACAGACGCACACACACACAGACGCACACACACAGGCGCACACATGCACGCTAATGCGCACACACACACAGACGCACATGCGCACACAAACACGCACGCACACGCGCACACACACAGAGGTTTGTAATTATATCTTTGTGGGGACTCTCCATTTGTTTCTATGGTGAAAACTCTAATCCCAACAATGACAGTCTACCCAGCCCCAACCTTAACCATAAGTAAGGAAACAAAATACAAGATTTTAGGTATTTCCAGTTTTGTGATTCTATTCACAGATTTTTTTATGAAATTGAGGTTATGTTTGTGGGGTGTGGGGAGTGAAAAATATCCTTACATGGCAAAAGGTTTTTATCTCATCGTGGGGGACAATTGGTTCCCACAATGTAATACACTGTGTTCACAATTATTAGGCGAGTTGTGTTTTTGGGATTAATTTTAATAATAAACAAATATAGTGTCATCAGTCAGTCCAAAATGTTAATGAACCTGAAGCCTGAATGTTATGCAAGGGAAATAATAATAATAATCATCGACACTTTTATTGTCCCTGTAGGGAAATTGTCTTTACACCTCCCACAACTTGCTCTTTTTTTTCCATAGAGGAAGTTGTCTGCGAAGGGCTGCCACCCGTAGCGGCACCCAGGGAGCTGGGGGTTAAGGGCCTTGTTCAAGGACCCACAGGCTGAGGCTGGGTTTGAACCTGCGACCTTCTGATTACAAGCACACAGGCTTAGCCCACAGAGCCACACGCTGCTCCCAATGTTCTCAGAAATGTGAGTGTGAATATTATCAGGGGAATACATGTCTGTGCACAATTATTACACAACTATTAGTGTGCAGAATTATTACACAACTATTAGTGTGCAGAATTATTACACAACTATTAGTGTGCACAATTATTACACAACTATTAGTGTGCACAATTATTACACAACTATTAGTGTGCACAATTATTATGCAACTAAATGGAACACCTACATTTTCCCATCTCCCTTGTTCATTATCATCTTTCAAAGTGCGATTAATAAACAAACATCACATAATTTCCAAATAAACAATTCTGACATGAAATATCAATTAGTGAGCAATATAGCCACCTCCTTACGGACGCAGCAGGAAGTGTGAGTGTCCTGCAGGCTGGAGAGAGAGCTGCTGATGACGCGCTCAGCGGTCCGGACCCTTCAGAAGACTGTGCAGACCGCTGAGTGCATCATCGGCAGCTCCCTCCCCAGCCTGCAGGACACTTACACTTCCCGCTGCATCCGTAAGGGCACCAGCATTGTGACTGACCGGTACCATCCCACCCACCAACTGTCTACTACCCCTCTTCCATCCGGAAGAAGATTCTGCAGCATCAGGAGCAGGTCTGCACGACTGTGCAATAGCTTCTTCCCTCAAGCAGTCTGGCTGCTGAACAGCAATAAGTCCTCCATTCATGGAATCTGGTATTTTCTTGTTCTGTTGACGATTAACTTTTTGTGCAGCAGCAACCACAGCCTCCCAGACACTGTTCAGAGAGCTGTACTGCTTTCCTTCACTGTAAATCTCCCATATAAGCAGGGCCCACAAGTTCTCAATAGGGATTATGTCAGGTGATTATGTCATTATTCTGTCATCCTTAAGGCCTTTACTGGCTAGCCATGCAGTGGAGTACTTCAATGCATGCGATGGAGCATTGTCCTGCATAAAAATCATGGTCCTCCTGAAAGATGCTGACTTTATCCTGTACCGCTGCTTGAAGAAAGTGTCTTCTAAAAACTGACAGTAGGTTTGGGAGTTGAATTTGAATCCATCTTGGCATTTTCTGGGAAAGTAGAGTGTACCCTTGGGGAGGTGGGCTCCGGCTGGGCTTAAGATACGGTTTCATTAATGAGACTCACATGGTCAGAAGGTTTGAGGTAAACGAGTCTCACTGGCTGTTTCTGAAGGTGGGACCCCCCCCCCCCCCAATAAAAATCTCACGTCTTCAAATTAAAATAATAATTGTAACTCTCCACTACGATTATTCATGTTACAAGGTCCAACTGACAGCACTACTTTGAGGAGAGTTCTTCATCTTCTACCTGTGTGTTGGTAGAATAGTGATTCAGAACATGGGCTTGTGATCTGAAGCAGGCGGGTGTTCGCCGTTGTACCTTTGAGGAAGGTTCCTCACTAAATTAGCCTAGTTGTGGGCATCTCCATCACTGCAGTTTGCGAGGGCTTGGTAACCTAGCCACTTGCAGTTGTTTCCCGTTTTAAGGTTCCCTTTTAATACCGCTTGTAATCAGTCAGTGGATGGCGATTTGGTGGAGTGTTCCCGGACCGGCGTGAGCCAGGCAGCCGGTGGGATACTGAGCCACTACAATTGCTGCTGTTTTCTGCTTTTGTTTAGTTTATTTTGTTTTCGGGTTTCCTGTTTAATTAGTATTAAGTATTTATGTGTTTTGTTTAGTTTGTTGTACGTAAACCGTGGGGCGCCGTTGGGGAGGCTTGGTGTTGGGTGGTGAGGATCTGGTTTGGGGGGGGGGTAGGTCCTGGCGATATAGCGCTGTGTGGTCGCTCTGCCTTCTTAGCCCACCCCCCTGGTGTGTGTATCTACGCCATGTGATGTGCTGACCCCGTGGAGTACCTTCTGACAGTGTCCCCCCCCCACCCCAAGGTAATAGCTGCCGGGTTTGGGTTTCTTTGTGTGATTGGAGTGTTATTCTAACATGATCTGATTTGTACCATTTGTGGGTAATTTTTAAAGTAATTGCTTTGCTGTTTGGTTTTTCCTTTGGAGTGTTAACTGAACGCAGAATAATAAAGGCAGTGTTCATGGTCTTCACGTCTCCCGGGCGGTGATTATGAATTTGTGTGCTTTTATATCGGAGTGGGCGTAGTCGGCAGGATTTCACCAGTACATGGTGCAGATGTGACTCCCTGATCGCTCCCTGAGGAGGTTAGGTGAGATTTTTTTTTGGTTTTTTATTTTTTGGTGTTTAATTTGTCATAGTGGAAAGGCAAAGTAAAACAGCAGCATTAGTTTCCCAGGAGCCGCTACTATTTTGAGTAAATTTAGTTTGCCGGGCTTCGTTTGTGCCGTCTAGTTTTATTGTCCTATTGTCATTATGGACGACGAAGTGCAGCAGCTCAGGAATTTGTTGGGGCAGCTCCAGCCTGATAATGATCGTTTGCACCAGGAACGAGCAGAAGTTCCAGGTCCCTCTACTGCCACCCAATCCTCCCCCGCACCTCCACCTGTTTCGGTCGAGCCTCGTGTCTATACTGAACGTTTTACTTTTATTTCTAGAGACCGGAAGTGTCCAATGTTTGGGGGCAGGTCTGGTGTGAGCTTTGAGGAGTGGGAGGAAGAGGTGCGAGTTTGTATGCGGGCCCGGCTTCTGTCGTCTGCTGATCAAGCATTTTTTCTTTTTGACCATTTAGAAGCGGAAGCTAAGGAGGAGATTAAATATGGCCCTGCTGTTGAACGGGGTGACCCAAAAAGGAGATACTGGCACATGGAGAGTCACGTCTCCGGTTACAGGGTGGTCCCACACGCAACTACAACCGGATCTTATATACGCACGCTGGCCACAACAATTAATCTATCAATTCAACAAAATCACGATACCTGAAAAGATCGCACATGGAACTCATGTTTTTTTTCATTGGTACATGTCAGGGTCTTATGTTCACCAGAAATGGTTGTCAGTTCAACAAGACATGTATCAGGATGCACCAAGAGAGCTACAGAAAGTCAGTGATACCAGAGGGGCATGCAGGTACTATGCATGTAAAAATCTGATGGACAGACTGCCAGCTGTATTGCGTGTACTACATGAGATAGATGGAGAGAGCAGTGCGGAGAGATCAGTGGATGCACGGGGCCTGCTTTCACAAGTAGACCTTACCTTTATTGGAATTCTAGCAGTTCTTAGGAAGATTCTTGGGGAAGCCAAATATCTGTCAGACATGCTTCAAGCAGCTTCCCTTGATCTAGCTAGAGCTGTGGACCTAATCCAGGCCCTACAGGACACTTTATGGGAGTACAGGGGTGAATCATGTTTTGATCAACCGTGACAAGATACTGTGTACAGCAAAAATGTATAATGTTGTAGTTGAGGCTACAATGTAGAAGGCACATACAGGACAGAGATACCACAAGAATAAATGACAAAAAAGCAGCAAGAGAAAGGAGAAAAAAGAAAAGAAAAAAAGAAAAGGAAACACAGAACAACTTTTCACACTTGACATGTTGGCAGCAAACTCATATAAATTAGACTCATATAAACTTCAAAGAAGCTCTTTAAGAGCAGCAGCCATACTCCTCCAGGTATTTACAGTGATTGCTTTGCCTTGTTAATCTTTGCAGTGGTATACTCTAAATAGACAATGTAATGGAATGAGACAATCCAGAATTGCTTCAGGTTTGTATCAAGGTGTATCCATCGCTGTAGTGTGGTTTTCTTAGCAGCTGTAAAGCCTGCCTTTAACAGTTTTTTATCACGTAATGAGAACTGGTACATCAAGTCATCGTTAAGCAATAGTAAGCAAGGCTCCATGTCAAAGTATAGTCCAGTAAGATCACATTACACACGAGTGACAAGCTTCCATAAATGTTGGGTCACTGGACAGTCCCAGAACATGTAGAAACGTACCGGTAGTGTCAGTGTTGCAAATGCTGCAGTATGGATGGGGAGCAGGTTTGATGAGATACCGTTTGTAGGGTTACAATAGAAACGATGGATAGTTTTAAAGTGAATACGTACATAACTAAGGTTTTTGGAAGTAAGGCAAAGATTCGACCGCACTGTTTCCCAAACCGGGTGGAATCCTAACCTAGAAAGTTCTAAATCCCATTTTGACAGAATCTTCAAAGGCTTATGAACATTAAGGAGTAAATTGTTGTAAATGATTGTGACTGTGCCTTTAGATGCCTCGACAGGATCGATCCAGCTAAACATTGGGTGATCATCTAAGACAGAATTCCATGGCACAGCATAGGTCTTCATTGTGGATCGTAGCCTGAGGTCGAAGAAAAATGAGAAGCCAGGCAGACTGTATTCTTGTCCTGGAATGTGCGCACAACATTCGCATCAAACGTATTATAAAATGTGAAAACCCCCTTGGATGACCAGGGGGGACAAACAAAAGCTTTATAGTCTGACAGAAAGTGGAAATTGTTCCATAAAGGAGATTGTTGACCTATTACTTTTTCGGCGTTGTACCATGCAGCTAAGGTGGATGAAAAGATACAACCAAGTTTGTGTCGTGATTTATAAAGACCTACCCCTGGGAAAGGTAAGTCCTGGAGTCCGTGGGGATGCACTATAGCCGATTCAATACCTCTCCACGACACTACACTGCCTGCGTCTGTCCAAGTGCGCATAGCCCTAATTTGAAATGCCCAATGCTAGAGCTTAAAATCAGGGAGGGCGAGGCCACCGTCTGATTTGGTGCGCTGTAAAACTGAGAAGCATTTCCTGGGTTGTCTGCCGTTCCAAATTAATTTGGATACAATGAAATTCAAATCTTCAAAATAATTTGGAGGTGGTACACATGGAATCATAAAAGACCAAAAGATAAGTGAGTAAAATATTCATTTTGATTGAACGGCATCTTCAGCTAGAGAAAGACGTGGAGACAAAAGGCTGGAGGAGATAAAGACAGGATTTTCACCTTGTTCACGACCTTCTCATGAAGGGAGAAGGACTTGTGATACCTCCCCCCTTGAGAGCGGATGTTCTTCAGCGTCTGCATGAAGGCTATCAGGGAATTACTAAATGCCGAGCCAGAGCTACACTGTCAGTATGGTGGCCCGGTATCACAGCACAGATTAGCCAGATGGTGGACAGCTGGGTCCTAAATGGCCAGATCTGCAAGTTTTTCGCAAGCAGGATGAGGAGAGAAGGCATCAGCAGGCAAAACACTACAACCGCAGACTCCGCTCCAGACCTCTCGCAGAACTGACATCTGGTCAGACAGTTTGGATTAGCACAGAAGGGACTGCTGGGAGTCGTCAGACCTGCAGATACTCCTAGACCATATGTTGTAGAGACTGTAAAGTTCATCTTTGGCCTACAGGGACTGTTACTAGGTCAAGTTGACTGGAAAACCACCTGACAGAATGGACTTGTGAACAAAGAGGGAAGTTCAGTAGAAGAGAGAGAGAAAGAGAGAAGGAGGTTGTTGATAGCAGTAATAGAAATTAATGTCAAAAGGTACACAGCACATTTGACTTAAGCTAAAAGAAGGAGATGTAATAATAGGACTACTGTTCCCTTAATGCTCTATTCCCCACATTGCTTTTGTGCCTTGTATGCAGTATTCCGTTGTTGTATTAAACACGATCTAACCATATACTGACAGTCCCATCTGCTCATTATACAGTCAGGGTGATGGACTAAATCCCAGCAACTGAGGGGACAGTTAAGTTACTTTGGTTAGTCTTTATTTATTTATTATTTTTTTATTTTGGGTTATTTCTGTATGTTTTTCCCTTTTTTTAAATTTTCTTTAATTACATTTGGTTGTTTGGAGCCTATTGACACTTGGTAGAGGGATTTAATGGACAATAAAGAATGTGCATCCTATCCTATCCTGTAAGGCCTTCAAGTTTGTCTGGTGGCCCACAGGCCAGCAAGTAAAGGCAGTTTAAAGTTTATAAAAGTTTAGATGAATGCAAGTATTTTCTGGCTGATCATGTACACGGGACTGATTGCTTCCTAATCGTATAGTTTTTATTGTTTATCGTTTTATATGTTTTATCCTGATTAATTTGCAAGGTATAATGACAGACAGACAATATGTAAAAGAATTGTATGTAAATCAATTTTGAAATTAGCCTAGGGCTGGGCAATATTGTACAATAGTAACGTTTTTTTTCATATGAAATGATATTAATAATTATTACGATATAATTTTATTCCATATTTTTACTTAAAATTCACATAATTGCGTTTAAAAAGGCAACGTGAAAATTGAGAAACGTGGAAATTGAATTGACTGCAAACTGAAATCTAAATTTAATAAATCATATATATGATATTTGAAAATAGCCTTTGTAGAATTCTATGTGAAGACCCTCTGGGCCAGGCGCCCTGCCGCTCTGCATTGTTTTCTTTGCATGTACAACTTTGTACTCCATAATTTTTATATTTTATCACGAAGCCTGAAGAGCAATATGAACTGTATCATGCTTTAAGTAAATTGTCTCATCCTTTATTAGATTTAAACACAGACACAATCCACAGCAAACTGCACTTACAGCCTTCATCCTGCTCTTCAGTCTCTGAGGTGCTGCATCTAAATGGGGACTCGTCAAAAAGCCAAGTGGAGCTGTCATGAATGAAGGCCTTGTTCAAGCTTCCCCTGCCTGACAGCAGGTTAGTCTCTCATTTGACTAAAGTATATTTAACTTCTACAGAACTTTGTAGGCTCATCTAGGATGGAGAATTTCTGCTGCTGAGCGCGTTAGAAAAGATTCTCAGAGGGAGATACTGTCATGCCCTGCTCGTCGGCTCCTCGTGTGTGCCACGCCCCCGGATTACCCACGTGTTCTTTCCCGATTGTACCCAGCTGTGTCTGATTATTTTCAATCAGTCCTGTGTATTTCAGTCCGTATCTTACCTGAGTCCTTCGTCCGTCATTGATGTCTGTTGCCGTCCTGTGTTCCCTGCCCCTGATTTCCTGAAAATAAACCCCGTTCGTCCCGAATCCGGCCTGCCTGCTTCCTGATTCCCCGCTTGCCCTCACGATCGCCGCTCTGCCCGCGATCTCCCGTGACTGATACGAGTCCTAGGTGCCTGCTGGGTACATATTCAAGACAGAGTTAGGACCGACGCCAATAATTCTGCACCAGATTAGAGGAAAAAATTGTATCTTACTGAAAATTTCATTCATAGAATTTTACCTTAGACTTGGTCAGCAGCCATGTGGATAAATTTCAGAACTACAGACGGTCTGTGGGTTGGGGGTGACAGGCAGGTTGGCAGGTGGGGGCACGCGGAATGCTCCTGGGGGTGTGGTGGGTGTGCTTATATGATTTACAGGAGCCGAGGCTAACAAAGGCACTAAACTGCTCAAACAGCCTCCTGTACGAAGTTTTACATGAAAAGAGGCCATGGGCTTGTTGGCGCTATGTTTCTCAGCAGACTGATTAATACAGCCAACTGGACCATCTACCTCTTCAAAAACATCCATGCAGAGTTTCCTGCCTGTTTCTGACAGCTTTCACTGTTATTCTTTTGCTCCAGTCCTTTGCACTTTTCCAGGTTTTAGTACCTTGACCTTTGCAATCTGGAGGATTGCTACCCTCCAACTAGCTGTTTTGGGTCAAAATGGCCCCACCTGTGTTAATTTGCATCATTAATTACAACATAAATTGATACATTCCAGATGAATTTTTAAGGTAATTTCAACAAAAGCCTGTAATATCATTTTCGACCACCATGTGACACCACAAGCCATTGGAAAACCACTAAGATGTCAATATGAGATTTGGCAGAACTGAAAATATGATGTTAAATATATCACAGTGCAATAGTTTTAAAAATAAATCACTGACTTTGCACGACTATTTTATGTGTTTTGTCAAATAAAAAACCTGAAGTATTTGAACTTGAACTGATACTGAGCAAAATATTACCTCTTACTTACATGAAGGTTCGCATTATCTATGATGTAGAATAAAAGACACAAGTAAACAATCCATTTCTTTGTTTTAACAATACAAATGTTAAAGTAAGAAAACAAGATGATACAACAATTCAAATTACATATTAGAACAGCAAAATCAGATTGTAATCTGGTAAAACTGCAAAATACAAACATCAGTAAATCAAACAATAATCAAATAACACAAAAATCCAACTATGAATGAACACTGAACAATAACCAATCAAAAACATTGCAAATGCTCTGCACTAGTGTTGTACATGTACATGTGTGTGGTTTGCTGACATAACATATACAAGTAGCACAAAGCCTGGTCGTCTCGCAGACCTTTGTACAGTAATGGCATCTCAGCCTTTTCTCAGGTCGGGGCTTTTGTTCCGGAGCCTGTGCAGCCAAGCTGCCACCAGGACTGGAGGGCTCTGTACCAGGGACCTTGGGAGGCAGCAAGATAAGAGATGAGCTAACGAAAAACATCTGGTGATCCTGTGCAGGGACGTCACTCGCAGAAAATGGATGCTGATTTGTAAGTGGGGGCTTTTCTCCTCTGTATGCGGGGAACCCCTGTTCAAACAAGAGCAATTAACAGGAAACGTCTTCTAACTTAAGGGGTGAACTGCTTCGTCTGAGAAAACTAGACTTAGGAAACAGGGGGCATCAGCGACACATCAATAGAGCAGCAAATGTTCCACTGAGGATTAATATATACAGCAGTAAACTGACTGACATCTCATACAGCCATATTGTATCAAATACACAGATACTGAGGATACAACATGAAACGGTCTGGGGGAGGGGAAACATTTCCGCATGTAGGGGGTTGGAGGCATTTAATTATTTACAGAAAATTCCACAGAGCCAATGTAGGAACCTGAGGCCAGTTTAACACAGGTCACTGTCCGTGGTGCTGAAACCTCTGCTTGATGGGCTGGTGCTGAACGAATAGGACGACTGACCAAAGTATCTCACTGTCTGATTCCACTGACTGACACCTTCTCAAGTCAGAGCGGCTGTGTGAGAGAGACCCAATACGGGTTTAACTCTTGTTTCACTGACCTCTTCACGATACTCATATATATAGAATCTTACATGTATGTTTGCAATGCAGGTGTAGTAACAGCATTAGAATCGGTGCTTATGAAAAAGGGCAAATAGGCCTAATCTTTGAAATTTCCATAAGAGATACTGACTTTTATTCTCTGGAATGATTGTTATCTTCTGTCAAATTAAGATGAAGGGCATTAAGACAGGACAGCTGTCCAACGTATCTCAGTATGTGTTTCCACTGACTGACACCTTCACATGTAATGTGACTGTTAACAATGAGGAAAATTTTACAAGTTACTACAGGAAGCAATATTTACATGCCTGTAGCTTTCATTTCTCACCACAGAAAACCCAAAAAAAAAGAAATAAGAAATACATTCATGTTATATCCAATATATCACTTCCTCATTTAAAATCATAAAACATATCTGACTGTTAATCTCTATGTTTTAATAATTTCAATAGCATTGCGTGATTTGCTTATTTTTTTCTAACGCCACTGTGGAACCGAAATTTAAAGAAGTTTGGTCCCCTTATAACAGCATTGGGTAAGAGAGCCGAGGGCTGCTGGGATTGTTCTCAATGTCTTGTTGGTGCCGTGTGGGTTGTGCTGCACAAACAGCTTCAAGTTATGAGATAACATGAGCAGATGCCATTACGTCATTAGTGCTACACAAGATATTGTCATGACCTGGCTCAAGGCCATAAGAAAAAGTGGACCAGTGTTAAATCACTGTGCCCTCAGACCTCTTCAGATTGCAAGCCCATTTAAATGGCACAGAGGTACACAATGGGTGGCCTGTATCTGCTTCACTTAATGTGCACCAAAGACCTCATATGAGGACCACAAGAGCCACCCCAGATTTACCCACCATCATGAGAAAGACTAAGATCAACATGGATCAAATGGCCTATTTGGGTGTACAACCACCCCCAGACCACTCTGACTGGCTTTGGGTTTTTGAGACAATATGAGAAGGGCAGGTGCCCTTTTGCGTGGAATTTTTCCTTCTTCCTCTTTTTGTTTTCTTCAAGTGCCAACAAGAGAAATTAATGACAATGCCAAAGCATCTGTAATTGCAACAATTTTCTAGGAGAAGGGGTGTGTTTTTGACACAAGTGCAGGGGTGCCAATATTTTTGGCCTTGACTGTAATAGTTATTTGTGATTTGTAATAATTATTTAATTTTATCGATCCATCTACTTACCTACACTAAAAAATGTACTGTTGGATGTAATTAATTTTAAGACTAGTAGTTACATGAAATTACTTTCTAAGAGCATTTTATTTTGTAATTCAAATTTTTCTTATTTTTCAAACCAAAAAGTTACAGCACTTCAGCCATTCACATTTATAAAACAATATGACCAATCACTAGTTCAACCTCCCAGCCATTTATCCTTCAAAAACATGGCCCTAGAAACGTTCCCACATTTTCATCATATCTTGTTTCCCATTTAGTCTGTCCAACATTTTTTCATATGAAGCTGCCTTAATCATCTCATCGGTCCATTCCTATATATTGCGGATTATTGAGGATTTCAAATGCCTTAATATTACCCTCATGGCAGTTATGAGTCCCACCATCACAGCCTTAAACTGTTTATTATTCACCTTTGGCAATTCCACTCTATCTCCTAGCAGACAGAGTCGGGTTTGTGGGGTAAAGTAAAGCCTAGCCATTTGTCCAGGAGACCAAGAACTCTACCCCAAAATGGATATACCTGAGAGCACTGCCACAGCATGTGTAAATAAGCCCCCACCTGCCTTATAAAATTCCAACACTGATCAGTATTAATTAGTCCAGTTCTATTTAGTCTAACTAGTGTCCAGTATTATCTGTGTATAATTTTATACTGAATAAATGTACCTTTTACTTCCCTATAATATTTCCCCACTCTAGAAAGTATTCTTGACCATTCATCTTCTTGCCATTGTTTCCATACTTTTTCCTATTTGTATTTCAGGATTGTGCCAAATTGAGGAATATGGCTGCATGTCATGTGATACTTTAAGCTTCTTATGTATTTTGATCCATATATTCCTCAAAAAAGATATTATCGGGTTTGTGTTTCTTATATTGTCCCCCCATTGTGACAGAATGTGCAGAGGTTGAAATAGTGAAGCCAAATTGCTCTCGATAGCTATCCAGTCCACATCAGAATTCACATTCTTCCAGTGATAGTAGAGTTTGGCTATTTCAAATGACATGCTATATAATCTAACATCTGGCAATCCTAGACCTCCCTTGTCTCTGGGCGAAGTAATTTTAATCCTATAGGTTTTTTCTTTCCCTACAAAAATCTTTTACTATACTCTCGTACTGTTCAAATATCCTTTCCGGAATATTAAATGGAAGCATCATAGAGAGATAATTAACTTGAGGCACCACAACCATTTTAGTAACATTAACTTTCCCCCCATGAGGATAATTTCAATGCTTTCCATTTGTCCATATTAGGTTTAATTTTGTTCAATGAGGGTTCAAAATTCTGAATTATTATTTTGTCAATATATAAACAGATTTAAATTTCATGTTTATAGTTCAATTTTATGTTATATAAACAAAATAATTTTAATACAGTGCATTTTTTTATTAATTCAACAGCACCCATGTTCAATCCACTTAAGTTTGGAAGGTGTATTGGAAGGTAACGCAGATATTTCTTAAGTGGGCATCCAGAGATATCGTCCCACCTCCAAGCACCCCTTTTCTCCACTAGTTCTGTATGGAGCTCGACAGGAGGAATGGAGAGGTAGAGAACGGGGTTAGTCTCACACATAATGTAATACAAAATAAAGAGTAAATACAAGTGCCATGAAGCAGAATTGAGCTCCAGCAGGCCTCGACTTACAGTAAAGGAATTGTAAGTCAGACATGCTAACAAAACAGCTTTACATTCCCAATTCCAAACCATTAATGGGCAACCTTAGAGTGACGACGGCTAAAAAAAACCTTAGCTATAAGTAGGAATGAAACATTGTGAAAAGCCAAGACTCCACATGAACATGTTCTCCCCTTGCAGAGTCAGATCACGCATTTGAAGTGTTCCCAAGTGTTTGTGTGTTTTAGGTTCCTGTTAGTGAGGGGTCCTTTGCCGTTCTGTCTGACATCCAACAGAAAGTCCACTGTGTCTCTGCAACTTAAGCTGAGTCAGTGTAAGTGTGTGGCTCAGTAGCTCAAGTATTTGGGCTTGTAATCCAAAGTTTGCTGGTTTAAATCCAGCTTCAGATGGATAACTGTATGTTTATGGGCCATTGAGTTATGAAAAATAATCAATGTAGTGAATCACTATATTCTCAAATTACTTCTTGTACTTTTATGAACAACACCGTTTATTAAACAAACAAATCTGCATTGGCAGAATGAAGAATTAAAAATGAAAATAAACTATCATTTAAGAAACTGTGGAAAACTGAATTTACAATATTTGTAAATTGAAGGAAGAGTCCATTAACGTAACGGAAAATGTGCTGGTAATTTTCTGCCAGTACATTTTCCATTTTTTGGTGGATTTTTTTTTTACAGTGTATGACACGCTTGAATTCACTGAGCTCAAGTGTATGTGAAAATTAATATATTTACATCTAGTATGTTTCATGGCTTCACTGTATTTCCCACTGCAATGATCAGTTTCATCTAACTGCTGATGTTAAAGGCAGAGCTGAAATTTAGTTTAGTCATGACCTCAAAATTTAATTGAGTAGGTATTCTGTACAACCAGACGGAACTGCTGGTTGGGCTGGTCATCACCTGCATTTTCTAAGTGAGGTCTAAATGTAACGTTTCAAATTGCACAATATATATTAATCTGTTTTTTAATGTTTTTACAAAATATTTTTTTATGTGTTTGCATCTTATATTTTGCATAATGGGCTTGTACATTTGATTCTTCCTTGATTTTGGTGTAATGAAGTGTAACTAGTGAAAAAGAGAGAAGCTTTTGGGAAGCATTATTGAGCTGATTGTCCAGAGTCACTTGGGTGACAATTCAGGTCAATATAAATCACTTATTACCCACTGTAATCCTTTGTATTCCCCCCGCACAGTCTGTTAACAAAATAAGAGGGTTGAAGTCAAATCAGGTTAAAAATGTAAATTTGATCCTCCGCCTATCGCGGAAGATGTGTTCCAGGCCCATCAGCGATAGGTGAAAATCCACGATACAGAAAGACCATATACATTTTCTTTAAGTTTAAGCCTTAAAATACCCCTCCCACATGCTTTAAACACATGTAAACTCATTAAAATAACACATATCTGTTTAAATAACAAACATCTGTTGGTCAGGCTAAGGATATGAGTGACATAATAATAATAATAAAAATAAATAATAATATGCAATATATATATATATACACACACACAACTTTCTCTCTATATATGTAATGGAATATATAAAAATAAAAACATATATGGCTCTTACATACTCTTTTCATCCTTCTTCATGTAGCGTACTGTTGATTCATTCAAGCCATAATGGCGAACGCCGTCCGCATAACGTTTTCCTTCCCGAAGCACATCCAGAAGTTTTACCTTCTCCTGAATGGTCAATGTCTTCCATCGTAGGGCTTAGAACAAAATGAAAACAATCGGACCACAAACAATGTACGGGATATGCAGAGAATTGTGAGGCGTCGGAGGAAAATCCGCGATATAGTGGGGGAAATCGCTGTAATGTGAAATCTGCCAATCCTGGTTTTCAGCACCATGGACAGAAACCTTTCGTTTATGCCCATTTTCACTGTTCATAATTGGATTTTTATCTTCTCCTAGAATAGATTCACCCTTTTAATAGGTGATATCCTAGAATCCAATATATTATTGCAGGGCTGTTTTCATTTGATATTAACCAAATGTGATATATTTATTTTTACTTTTGATATCTCATCCTTTTCCCCTTATCTGATAAGAGCCGCTGTCCGCTGAGACAAGCTGGTGTATTTTTACTGCTCATTTAAAAGTGGGTGGTGCGGACATTGTGTATTACATCACACTCTGAGACAGTCACTGATTGGTGGGCTCTGAGGGGGCGGTGTGACCTGAAAATCATCCATCAATCAACCCAGGATGGGGGGCCAGCCTATCGCAGGGCACACTCACACACCATTCACTCACACATGCTCTCCTACGGGCAATTTAGCAAGTCCAATTAGCCTCAGCATGTCTTTGGAATGTGGGGGGAAACCGAAGTACCCAGAGGAAACCCCACGACGACATGGGGAGAACATGCAAACTCCGCACACATGTGACCCATGCGGAGACTCGAACCTGGAACCTTTATAAAAGATTTTCAAAAGGTTGAAATCTTTATAAAATTTTCATATTTATTAAATCAAAACATTGGGCAGTATACATGCTATAGCTACTTATTAATGAATAAGCAATATAATAAGATTCAATTTTGCTTTCACTACTTAAAGCGCCAGAACAACGTATTTGAAAAATTCAACAGCAATATCTCTTACCAGAAATCAGGAACAGGTTAAGAAAATCCACAGACTTCGTCGCGAGCAGTTTAATATACGAACTATTTCCTTCTACCCGACTCCACACACCAATAATATCACTGCGCAGCAGATATCGCCAGGGAGCTCGCGCTTGTGTCTAATGCGAAGTGATACGAGTAGTGTACTTCGATAGAAGCCCGACATTTCTACGGCTGATATTTCCAAACCTGAACAACTCCCAGCAGAACTTTGATGAATAGATAGCATTAAGGCCCCTCTAAAATATCTTTTTATAGTTTTGGGGTGAACCTCCCATTTAAACGAAGTACATCGTGGTGCTCATGAATTTGAAAGCCTAGATGCCTCACCTCGCTTTTCCACAACGTGTCAGCAGCGCCACCATCTTGGAGCGATAATTAGACATAAACAAGCAACATGTCAGGGTGTAGATGGAAAGATCTTTTAGCCATAACTTCTTTACTAATTAACGCATTTATATCTTACAATTATGTAGAATAAATAAACAAGCCCACCACTACTGCCCCCCCAAATTTATGTAGTACTGCTCATAGTATTCTCAACAAAAACTAATCATGCTAGTATCCCGTCAGTATCACAGGATAGTAAACATGTTATGTATCTTATTTGACCGTACCGCAGATTTTTTTACCTGTGAAATGTGGTTCCCTGTTTTCTAGTTTTAACATTCCTCATGTTGTTGCAGTTTCGAAAATAGTCGGTTCACTAAGTCATATCTATGAATCCTCTATGTCACAATTACCGCGCCAACATCGCGTATCGGCATACAGGGTTTCAAATCTATGGCGGTGCTGCCTACGCTACTACCAGTCACATGACACAGGAGCTACCGAATACCCGCCAATCGGGAGCCGGCTAGATCAACCACGCCCACCCGTCACATAGAGAAGAGTGAGGCGAAAAAAGCGAATCAGTTTAAAAATGTCACCATCAACGCAGTGTTCAGTAGTCTGAAGATATTTTACTTTAAGCAAGGCACAAAATAAAGTTGTAGTATTTGTAATAAAATTTGAAGATTAGCCATCCCCAAGGAGCTGACAGGAAAGCCAGGTACAGGTTTAGTCCTCCTTAATCAGCTTGTCGGTTACTAAATGTCGGCAAATAAGCTTGCCTTTTTCTGTGATTTTTTTTTCAGTTAAATTGACACTTGACGAAGTAATCTGAGACCTGAGATATAACATTGGCAACGATGGTCATTTTTACAATCATAGATTTTAACATTGAGGACGTGTGTCTCATGTCATTTTCACATAGAGGGAGTTTAATTGTTTTTATCTGTGTTTGTGTGTCAACATATGTCTATTTAGTTATGTCACTCAAATGTATGATTAGTATTGACATTTCCGTAGACTACTATGTTGTCATAAAACTGCATGGTCCTCTGGGAGTTGGGCAATAGAACGGAATTGTAAAGTATCAATAAGAAACACTATTAATGAAGTAGCCGCCCTAACCTTTTACTTTGTATGAAGTGTGCATACAAAACACAAATAATGCAGTTGTACTGTTATGTATGTAATTTAAAAGGTATACTTGCCAGCAAAAGATTGAGTTAATAAAATTAAATGAAAAGTATTAAGACCCCTTGTCATTAATAGTATTATATACTTCTTAATTTTACAAAGACTTTTTTTTCTCTCATATATTTAAGTTTTTGAAATTGATAATCTGGAAAACTGCTGCCTGGGATCCACTATCCATTCTTGACTCTTGGAATAGGAATTGAAGTCGAATCAAACAGCCTTACAGCACCCTCTTGTGACATACAGTAATATGAATGAAGTGTCCCGTTTTAAGAGGCAGACGTTGAGGCCGAATTTAAGTTGGTCACAAATGTATTTTTCTTCTGCAGCTAGAAGCGTCGTCTGAGCCTGATTTTAACTGGCATGTCGGTGTGGGATTCTTGTAGTAGAAGTTATGTGAATTGCGGTACTCTGAAATTAAGTGATATGTGTATTAGAATCGTGAAGTGTCATCTTCCTTTTGTTTTCGGTTCGCCCCGGGCATTTTTATGAACTGTATTACATGTAATATCAGACAGTGTGTCATGAATTTCTGAAGGGATGTTATATATGACCGTTTCTTGGATACGTCTCTTGTACAGTAGTTGCAGTTTGTCAGGACAAGACTGTTTGTCTAATCTGACATGGTGAACAAGTCCTGTGATTAAAGCATGTCTGCTGCTTAAAACATTGTGTTGTATGCTGAAGGTTTCTTGCCGGTACACGTTGAATTACCGTTCCATTAGAATATTCAAGTGTTATTTTTAAAATCATTTAATGAAATAGGTATTTATCTCATCATTGATGACTGTGGTCCACCTGTGTGACAAGTAACCTGTCCCAGACAGAGGTTTCTTCAAGGCCTGTTGTAGGAACCCCATGGTGTAGCATTATGAGAAAGTATACAGGGAGTAGTACAAATGAGCAGTCGCCCTGCCCCTCTTTTACTCATTTTGGATGCTTAAATTACTAAATTGTGTCTTTAATGCTAATCTGTATGATTCTATGGTCTGAGTGAGTCTCCAGTACTACATGAATGGTAAACCTAAAAACTCTACTTCTCTTAGCTTAATAATATTTTCTTTATTGAGTTGAATTAGTTTGTGTCTAATTTTCATTTTATTGATTTTCTGCACGGGGGCGGCATGGTGGTGCAGTGGTTAGCACTGTTGCCTCACACCTCTGGGACCTGGGTTCGAGTCTCCGCCTGGGTCACATGTGTGTGGAGTTTGCATGTTCTCCCCATGTTGTCGTGGGGTTTCCTCCGGGTACTCCGGTATCCCCCCACAGTCCAAAAACATGCTGAGGCTAACTGGAGTTGCTAAATTGCCCGTAGGTGTGTGTGTGAGAGTGAATGGTGTGTGAGTGTGCCCTGCGATGGGCTGGCCCCCCATCCTGGGTTGTTCCCTGCCTCATGCCCATTGCTTCCGGGATAGGCTCCGGACCCCCTGCGACCCAGTAGGATAAGTGGTTTGGGAAATGGATGGATGGATGGATGGATGGGATGATTTTTTGCACACTTGGATTATTTATTTGCCCCCCTTGTCTTTTGTACATCTTACTTTGAAAAACTTTCATGTTATATTTTAAAACATCTGTACATCTTACTTTGAAAAACTTTGATGTTACGTCTTAAAACATTTGTGTAACTAAAAAATTATGGTCAAGTTATATTACCAAAAAAACTTCATTTGATAAATTTATATAATTTGTGCAACATGTTTGAAAAATAAACAATGTACAACTATGTTCAAGTTAGATTAAGAACAACACATTTGATAAATGCATACATTTGGTATAACATCTGTAAAATGTTACACTACTTGATAATGGTTGTCCGTTCTTCCCCATTGCTAGCATTCCGATCTTTTGCTCACCCCAGACATGGATATTACATTACAAGTTTTTTCAACGCTTGCATCTCCTTACGCCCCCGACTATCCTTGAACAGCGAGTGGAAGAAATCCCCCTTTTCTTCAAACATCCGCATCCAAATCACAAACGGTATTCTCAGCCCAAATCAGTCGCATTTAGGCCGCTGACATATATTCAGCATTCTGTCCCCCAGCTCCCCGGTCGCGTCCCACTTTATAAAGGTCCTCCGATCTGTACCTTCGTCAGGATTTTTAAACTGCATGGCCAAATTGTAGATGTTCCCCCGATTGTCAGGGTTGGTGGTCGCTTTCATCATCGGGACGCTGATAGACTTCAAGTTTCCCCATTCATCTTCAGGGGAACTCAGTAGATGCGGGTCGTCTTTCGCGGGGTCTGCGCCGTCTACGGCGATCTGAAACATGTGCAGTTCCTCCTCATCGTAGTCAAAGAGCCAGATCAGTTTATCCCCGTTGGGCATCTCGCAGGTACAGATGTAGCCGCTTGAATTTTCCCCTCCCAGCCGGCTGCCTGCCGGTTGCCTGCCAAAAGCCAGCCAAAGGGACTGACCCCCCTCCTTCTGGGGGTGAGCCTAAATTATCGTCTAAACCCGCCCATCTATTCACTTGCACTTGTTACCATGAGATAGCGCTTTCTTTACAAAAACACATTTTAGTTGTGGTCACAAGTTTACATACAACAGGTATCAACCAGAATCTTTTGGTAGCCATTAGCAAGCCTCTGGCATAATTCTGGCTGAATATTTGACCACTCTTCTTTGCAGAATTTCTAGTTCATTTAAACTAGTTGGGTTCCAGGCACAGACCTGGCTTTTCAGCATAACCCACAACTGTTTTGAAGCTTGGCATCCTGATCAGGAGTGACAATTTATATAAAAACATAAAAACATAAGAAATGTATAAACGAGAGGAGGCCATTCAGCCCATCAAGCTCATTTGAGGAGAACTGTAATAGCTCAGCAACTAATGGCTAACTAATTTGTTGTTCTAATATTCATTTATTGTATTGTATTATTCCTGTAATATAATGTGATTGCACATTTTATACTTCAACGTTTAATCTGTTACATGTTATAAACTGTGAAAAGGCTAGTATTGTGTGTTTTCTTACAGTTTTTTTTCATTTGCTAAGACAGTACCATAGATTCTACTCTGTCTCTTCACATACATGATCCATCCTTGGCATTGCTCTGGAGAAATATCTTGGCATACAGCATTCATTGTTTGATCTTGTGTGAATTTACATAATTTGTTTATTTTATGTGTTTTTTACAATCTATTTTAGTCTTGATAGTAATTTAGTAAAATGATATATTTCAGTTTTGACTGTTTTACTAGCAGTTTTAGGGTCAGTATGTACTTATGTGCAAAATGGCCTCTGATAAATTAATTGAAGAATAAATTTTGAAGACTTTAGTTATTGATTGCATTTTGTATGACAGCAAAGCAAAATGCTTAACAGTTTAGCTCACATGAGCTAATGTTGTGGTGAAGAGTTTTGAGAAAGCAACTTCAGTATTGCAGTATCTGTCTTAGCAATTGAAAAAAACTGTAAAATTCACACTGCCTCTCCAAACTGATTGGTGTGAGGAGCAGTGACAGACATTCCAGACTGTTGGGCCATTGACAGTATGCAAAGGTGTGGTGACTCCAAAGTCACTTCAAAGTTGTAACACTTTAGTAATCAAACCTCACACAATTCTTTGAATATCTCATTCACCTTTGTGTAGCCAGCCCCAATGTCTATAAGCTTCAGAGCTCAAACGTCTTGGCTAGAAATGTTTATAATGTGATGTTTTACAATTTGTCAGCACCACTGAAAATAGGTTTCGAAAAGTGTATGTTTAAAGTTGATTTTAACAAAAAAATAGAATAATCACATTCAAAATTATCTCAGATTATTGATGCTGTGTTTGTGCTGAATAAAAGCCTTTGTAGCACTTTGGGATAAATATTGTTTAGATAAGTGAAATATTTTACAGTTTTTCTGAATTGCTGAAATATTAGAAATCATTTTGGGAACAAAACTGCATGCCAATTGCCAAAAGCCATGTATTGAAACAATCACTTTGGCAAAACTTTTTGACTTTTTTCACTTGTGGGCGGGGCTTGTGTAGGCGGGGCTTGGTTGTGGTGGTACGATGTGACGTCCCGGGAGTTGGATTTATTTATTTATTTATTTATTTATTATTTTAAATTATTATTTATTATTATTATACATTATTTATTTATTTTAAATTATGATTTAATTATTATTTTATTTTTAAATTATATTGAGGAGAGTGCTATATTGAGGAGAGTGCTTATGAGTGTGTGTGTTATTTTAATAAGTTATTATTTTGTCGGGCACCGCCGGGGCTGAGCGGGGGTGGGTTACCTGATGGAGCGTGAGCGTACGGCGTGTCTGGTGTTGCGGAACCGTGGTAAGGTCCCAGGCTTTGGAGAATCACCAAAGGACTTAGAACGCTGTGTCTGGTGCGGTACTGCGCTAAGGTCCCCACGGTTTTGGATAATCCTCGGAGAGAGCGATGCCGGAGAGCTGAGAGCCGTGCCATTGCGCGAGTCTGATGCCAGAGAGCTGAGAGCCGTGCCGCTGTGCGAGTCTGATGCCGGAGAGCTGAGAGCCGTGCCGCTGCGCGAGTCTGAGAGAAACTCTGAGAGCCTGAGACTCTGGGAGAAAATGATAAAGTTGGAGCAAAGAATGAGAGGAGGAGGCGGAGGGTCTGTCGTCCAATAAAAACGCTTGGCGGTAGTTTTGACAGTGTATGTGTGTTTCTTCTTCACGCAAGCGTTTGTATTACATCAGCGTATGGGGCCACACTTTTGAAGGCCGTCTCTAACAACTTGGGCCATATATAAAATCTGTTTGAAGTTTTGTTTTTCATATATGACCTCGCACAAGTACAGATATGGGTTAATAGAGACACGATATGAGTGCACCTGGTTAATAGCAATTAAATAATCTAGTAAAGACACGCAAGCGTTGTATTACATCAGCGTATGGAGCCATACTTTTGAAGGTCATCTCTAATGACTCGGGCCATACATCAAGTTGGGTAAATCCTGTTTTTCATACATGACAGTACAGATATGGGTTAATAGAGAAACGATATGACTGCACCCGGTTGATATTGCGGCGAGCGGGGGGGGCCTATTCCTCCTAGGGCAGAGGCACAAGTATCTTTGAGGTCTTACCCTTCCTGCCAGCCAAAGAGCCACAAGTTTCATCCAGGCCTTACCCGGTGAGTATATTATTTCTTTTATTCGCGTGATAAAAATGCTAATTAATTAAATCAAATTAAAATAACATTCTAATAATAGGTATTCTCTGTTTTTTTTTCTATGTACAAGAGAGAGACTGCGCTGACCGGTCAAGAGAAAATCTACAAGAGACCTGAATCAGCAGTGTTATAAAGCACATAGCCAACGCTAATTAATAAAGAATTTAAGCATAATAGCCCAGACGTACCATGGCCTATAGCTGGTAGAAATGGAGCTATCCTACGGCCTACAAGATAAAAGCATATGGCACCAAATTGGAATCAGTAGTCTTTAAAAGAATAAATGGACTAGCAACTGTCTCTGGGGGAGCACCCCCGGTTAGGTACTATTAAGCAGCATTTAGTGACATGCATCAAAACACATTTTTAAAAACTTTGACAGAATAAAGTCTTAGTTATTTTAATAGATACGTTTTTCAGTAAATGTTTATTCACGCGCATGCGGAGAAACACACACCCCGGAGGTCAAACTAAAAAAAAAAGTTGATACAAACTACAGTTGTATCGGACACGCACACAAAAACACAAAAGAGTTTGCTCAATCAAAAAAACACCAAACATATATAGTTCACGTTTTTTATTAAAATGTATAAGGATTGTTTTGTTATAGCGAAATTTTAAATTAATATGAGTGGGATATAAGTCATTTAGGCAACAGGATTTGAGTATTTGAACGGCTAGAAATGATCGACCAGGCAGGCAGAAGTCTGCTTTTCTTATCTCACAAGTCATGGAAGAGTGGGAGGGGGCCACATAAGTGTGGGGTAGGAACTGTGGAATCAGGCAGGGGTGTAAGAATTTAGGATATAGTCTTGTTATTTTAAAGAAGGTGTACATGATTATTTAATTATATTTAATAGGAACCAGTAAGCTGCATTTAGCACCATGCTGCAAATACACATTAAAAACTTTAAAGAATAAGGTCTTAGTTATTTTAATAAATATGTTTTTTCAGTAAATGTATATTCATGCTCATGTGCACGTGCACAAGCACGCACACACACACACACACACACACACACACACACACACACACACACACACACACACACACACACACACACACACCAGTGGTCAGGGGCTTTAGAGTTTAACTTTAGGTCTGTGAAAGTATAGGACCGCGATGTGTATACAGACCCCAAAACATACTAACTTAGTCGTTCATGAGTCTTATTGTGAAAAACCACACAAAATAGACTTGTAAATTTTAAAGAAAAGACATTAACAGCTTTTGTTAATGTTTAAATGTATAAAAACTTTAGATGTGTTTGTTAAACAGTCAAACAAAAATGTGTTATTTTAAAGTAGTATAAAATATAACCTTAACTTTGGACGCAAGATGAACAACCTACACACACACACACACACACACACACACACACAGCAAAACCCCAAGCATGCGCACAAGCGCACAACCAAAGGTTGGGAAGTGTGCTTTCCTTATCTCACAAGCCATGGAAGGGTGGGAGGGGGGCCACATAAGTGGGGGGTAGGAACTGTGGAATCAGGCAAGGGTGTAAGAATTTAGGATATAGTCTTGTTATTTTAAAGAAGGTGTACATGATTATTTAATTACATTTAATAGCAACCAGTAAGCTGCATTTACACATTAAATGCAAATACACATTAAAAACTTTAAAGAATGGTAATATAACTTGACCATAGTTTTTAGTTACACAAATATTTTAAGACGTAACATGAAAGTTTTTCAAAGTATCCATCCATCCATCATCTCCCGCTTAATCCGGAGTCGGGTCGCGGGGGCAGCAGCCTCAGCAGGGAGACCCAGACTTCCCTCTCCCCGGCCACTTCGTCTAGCTCCTCTGGGGGGACCCCGAGGCGTTCCCAGGCCAGCCGAGAGACATAGGCCCGAGCCACCTCATCTGGATCCTCTCGATGCGGAGGAGCAGCGGCTCTACTCTGAGTCCCTCCCGAATGACTGAGCTCCTCACCCTATCTCTAAGGGAGAGCCCAGCCACCCTGCGGAGGAAACTCATTTCGGCCGCTTGTACCCGCGATCTCGTTCTTTCGGTCACTACCCAAAGCTCATGACCATAGGTGAGGGTAGGAACGTAGATCGACTGGTAAATCGAGAGCTTCGCCTTTTGGCTCAGCTCTCTCTTCACCATGACAGACCGATGCAGCGCCCGCATGACTGCCGACGCTGCACCGATCCGCCTGTCGATCTCCCGCTCCATCGTTCCCCCACTCGTGAACAAGATCCCGAGATACTTAAACTCCTTCACTTGGGGGAGGACCCCATCCCCAACCCGGAGAGAGCACTCTACCCTTTTCCGGCTGAGAACCATGGTCTCGGATTTGGAGGTGCTGATTCTCATCCCAGCTGCTTCGCACTCGGCTGCGAACTGCTCCAGTGAGAGCTGAAGGTCACGGCTCGATGAGGCCAACAGAACCACATCATCCGCAAAAAGCAGAGACCTAATCCTGAGGTCACCGAACCGGACGCCCTCAACGCCCTGGCTGCGCCTAGAAATTCTGTCCATAAAAACTATGAACAGAATCGGTGACAAAGAGCAGCCCTGACAGAGTCCAACTCTGGCACCGGTCATACAGGGACCGAACCGCCCTTAAAAGGGAGCCCGGTACCCCATACTCCCGGAGCACTCCCCACAGGACCCCACGAGGGACACGGTCGAATGCCTTTTCCAAGTCCACAAAACACATGTAGACTGGTCGGGCAAACTCCCATGAACCCTCCAGAACCCTGCTGAGAGTATAGAGCTGGTCCACTGTTCCACGGCCAGGGCGAAAACCACACTGCTCCTCCTGAATCCGAGGTTCGACAATCCGGCGGACCCTCCTTTCCAGGACCCCCGAATAGACCTTACCAGGGAGGCTGAGGAGTGTGATCCCCCTGTAGTTGGAGCACACCCTCCGGTCCCCCTTCTTAAAGAGGGGGACCACCACCCCGGTCTGCCAGTCCAGAGGTACTGCCCCCGATGTCCACGCGATGCTGCAGATGCGTGTCAACCAGGACAGCCCCGCAGCATCCAGAGCCTTGAGGAACTCTGGGCGAATCTCGTCCACCCCCGGGGCCCGGCCACTGAGGAGCTTTTTGACCACCTCAGCGACCTCCACCCCCGAGATAGGCGAGTCCACCCCCAAGTCCCCACACTCTGCTTCCATATTGGAAGGCGTGTCGGTGGGATTGAGGAGGTCTTCGAAGTACTCCCTCCACCGACCCAAAACGTCCCGAGCTGAGGTCAGCAGCGCACCATCCCCACCATAAATAGTGTTGATGCTGCACCGCTTTCCCGCCCGGAGCCGCCGGATGGTGGACCAGAATCTCCTCGAAGCCGTCCGGAAGTCGTTCTCCATGGCCTCACCAAACTCCTCCCACACCCGACCACCAAAGCCGTATTCCGCTTGGCCTGCCGGTAGCTGTCAGCTGCGTCTGGAGTCCCACAGGCCAGAAAGGCCCGATAAGACTCCTTCTTCAGCTTGACGGCATCCCTTACCACCGGTGTCCACCAGCGGGTTCGGGGATTACCGCCGCGACAGGCACCGACCACCTTGCGGCCGCAGCTCCGGTCAGCCGCCTCCACAATGGAGGCACGGAACATGGCCCATTCGGACTCAATGTCCCCCGCCTCCCCCGGGATATGGGAGAAGTTCTGCTGGAGGTAGGAGTTGAAACTCTCCCTGACAGGGGATTCCGCCAGACGTTCCCAGCAGACCCTCACTATACGCTTGGGCCTGCCAGGCCTGGCCGGCTTCCTCCCCCACCAGCGGAGCCACCCCACCACCAGGTAGTGATCGGTTGACAGCTCCGCCCCTCTCTTCACCCGAGTGTCCAAAACATGCGGCCGCAAGTCCGACGACACGACTACAAAGTCGATCATCGAACTGCAGCCTAGGGTGTCCTGGTGCCAAGTGCACATATGGACACCCTTATGCTTGAACATGGTGTTCATTATGGACAGTCCGTGACGAGCACAGAAGTCCAATAACAAAACACCGCTCGGGTTCAGATCGGGGGGGCCGTTCCTCCCAATCACGCCCCTCCAGGTCTCACTGTCGCTGCCCACGTGAGCATTGAAGTCCCCCAGCAGAACAAGGGAGTCCCCAGGAGGAGCGCTCTCCAACACCCCTTCCAAGGACTCCAAAAAGGGTGGGTATTCCGAACTGCTGTTTGGCGCATAAGCGCAAACAACAGTCAGGACCCGTCCCCCCACCCGAAGGCGGAGGGAGGCTACCCTCTCGTCCACTGCGGTAAACCCCAATGTACAGGCACCCAGCCTGGGGGCAATAAGTATGCCCACGCCCGCTCGGCGCCTCTCCCCGCGGGCAACTCCAGAGTGGAAAAGGGTCCAACCCCCCTCAAGGAGACTGGTTCCAGAGCCCAAGCCGTGCGTCGAGGTGAGTCCGACTATATCTAGCCGGAACTTCACAACCTCGCGCACCAGCTCAGGCTCTTTCCCCATCAGAGAGGTGACATTCCATGTCCCTAGAGCTAGCTTCTGCAGCCGAGGATCGGACCGCCAAGGTCCCCGCCTTTGGCCGCCGCCCAGATCACTTCGCACCCGACCCCTATGGCCCCTCCCATGGGTGGTGAGCCCATTGGAGGGGGGTTTTTTCAAAGTAAGATGTACAAAAGACAAGGGGGGCAAATAAATAATCCAAGTGTGCAGAAAATCATCCCATCCATCCATCCATCCATTTCCCAAACCACTTATCCTACTGGGTCGCAGGGGGTCCGGAGCCTATCCCGGAAGCAATGGGCATGAGGCAGGGAACAACCCAGGATGGGGGGCCAGCCCATCGCAGGGCACACTCATACACCATTCACTCTCACACGCACACCTACAGGCAATTTAGCAACTCCAGTTAGCCTCAGCATGTTTTTGGACTGTGGGGGGATACCGGAGTACCCGGAGGAAACCTCACGACAACATGGGGAGAACATGCAAACGCCACACACATGTGACCCAGGCGGAGACTCGAACCCGGGTCCCAGAGGTGTGAGGCAACAGTGCTAACCACTGCACCACCATGCCGCCCCTGTGCAGAAAATCAATAAAATGAAAATTAGACACAAACTAATTCAACTCAATAAAGAAAATATTATTAAGCTAAGAGAAGTAGAGTTTTTAGGTTTACCATTCATATAGTACTGGAGACTCACTCAGACCATAGAATCATACAGATTAGCATTAAAGACACAATTTAGTAATTTAAGCATCCAAAATGAGTAAAAGAGGGGCAGGGCGACTGCTCATTTGTACTACTCCCTGTATACTTTCTCATAATGCTACACCATGGGGTTCCTACAACAGGCCTTGAAGAAACCTCTGTCCGGGACAGGTTACTTGTCACACAGGTGGACCACAGTCATCAATGATGAGATAAATACCTATTTCATTAAATGATTTTAAAAATAACACTTGAATATTCTAATGGAACGGTAATTCAACGTGTACCGGCAAGAAACCTTCAGCATACAACACAATGTTTTAAGCAGCAGACATGCTTTAATCACAGGACTTGTTCACCATGTCACATTAGGCAAACAGTCTTGTCCTGACAAACTGCAACTACTGTACAAGAGACGTATCCAAGAAATGGTCATATATAACATCCCTTCAGAAATTCATGACACACTGTCTGATATTACAATACAGTTCATAAAAATGCCCGGGGCGAACCGAAAACAAAAGGAAGATGACACTTCACGATTCTAATACACATATCACTTAATTTCAGAGTACCGCACCGACATGCCAGTTAAAATCAGGCTCAGACGACGCTTCTAGCTGCAGAAGAAAAATACATTTGTGACCAACTTAAATTCGGCCTCAACGTCTGCCTCTTAAAACGGGACACTTCATTCATATTACTGTATGTCACAAGAGGGTGCTGTAAGGCTGTTTGATTCGACTTCAATTCCTATTCCAAGAGTCAAGAATGGATAGTGGATCCCAGGCAGCAGTTTTCCAGATTATCAATTTCAAAAACTTAAATATATGAGAGAAAAAAAAGTCTTTGTAAAATTAAGAAGTATATAATACTATTAATGACAAGGGGTCTTAATACTTTTCATTTAATTTTATTAACTCAATCTTTTGCTGGCAAGTATACCTTTTAAATTACATACATAACAGTACAACTGCATTATTTGTGTTTTGTATGCACACTTCATACAAAGTAAAAGGTTAGGGCGGCAACTTCATTAATAGTGTTTCTTATTGATACTTTACAATTCCGTTCTATTGCCCAACTCCCAGAGGACCATGCAGTTTTATTACAACATAGTAGTCTACCGAAATGTCGATACTAATCATACATTTGAGTGACATAACTAAATAGACATATGTTGACACACAAACACAGATAAAAACAATTAAACTCCCTCTATGTGAAAATGACATGAGACACACGTCCTCAATGTTAAAATCTATGATTGTAAAAATGACCATCGTTGCCAATGTTATATCTCAGGTCTCAGATTACTTCGTCAAGTGTCAATTTAACTGTAAAAAAAAATCACAGAAAAAGGCAAGCTTATTTGCCGACATTTAGTAACCGACAAGCTGATTAAGGAGGACTAAACCTGTACCTGGCTTTCCTGTCAGCTCCTTGGGGATGGCTAATCTTCAAATTTTATTACAAATACTACAACTTTATTTTGTGCCTTGCTTAAAGTAAAATATCTTCAGACTACTGAACACTGCGTTGATGGTGACATTTTTAAACTGATTCGCTTTTTTCGCCTCACTCTTCTCTATGTGACGGGTGGGCGTGGTTGATCTAGCCGGCTCCCGATTGGCGGGTATTCGGTAGCTCCTGTGTCATGTGACTGGTAGTAGCGTAGGCAGCACCGCCATAGATTTGAAACCCTGTATGCCGATACGCGATGTTGGCGCGGTAATTGTGACATAGAGGATTCATAGATATGACTTAGTGAACCGACTATTTTCGAAACTGCAACAACATGAGGAATGTTAAAACTAGAAAACAGGGAACCACATTTCACAGGTAAAAAAATCTGCGGTACGGTCAAATAAGATACATAACATGTTTACTATCCTGTGATACTGACGGGATACTAGCATGATTAGTTTTTGTTGAGAATACTATGAGCAGTACTACATAAATTTGGGGGGGCAGTAGTGGTGGGCTTGTTTATTTATTCTACATAATTGTAAGATATAAATGCGTTAATTAGTAAAGAAGTTATGGCTAAAAGATCTTTCCATCTACACCCTGACATGTTGCTTGTTTATGTCTAATTATCGCTCCAAGATGGTGGCGCTGCTGACACGTTGTGGAAAAGCGAGGTGAGGCATCTAGGCTTTCAAATTCATGAGCACCACGATGTACTTCGTTTAAATGGGAGGTTCACCCCAAAACTATAAAAAGATATTTTAGAGGGGCCTTAATGCTATCTATTCATCAAAGTTCTGCTGGGAGTTGTTCAGGTTTGGAAATATCAGCCGTAGAAATGTCGGGCTTCTATCGAAGTACACTACTCGTATCACTTCGCATTAGACACAAGCGCGAGCTCCCTGGCGATATCTGCTGCGCAGTGATATTATTGGTGTGTGGAGTCGGGTAGAAGGAAATAGTTCGTATATTAAACTGCTCGCGACGAAGTCTGTGGATTTTCTTAACCTGTTCCTGATTTCTGGTAAGAGATATTGCTGTTGAATTTTTCAAATACGTTGTTCTGGCGCTTTAAGTAGTGAAAGCAAAATTGAATCTTATTATATTGCTTATTCATTAATAAGTAGCTATAGCATGCATACTGCCCAATGTTTTGATTTAATAAATATAAAAATTATATAAAGATTTCAAAAATACTTCATACTTAAATACTTCAAATAGTTCATGATTTTCAGGAGCGGTACAGTGGTTAGCACTGTCGCCGCACACCTCTGGGTTCCAGGTTTGAGTCTCCGCATGGGTCACACGTGTGCGGAGTTTGCATGTTCTCCCCATGTCGTCGTGGGGTTTCCTCTGGGTACTTCGGTTTCCCCCCACATTCCAAAGACATGCTGAGGCTAATTGGACTTGCTAAATTTCCAGTAGGAGAGCATGTGTGAGTGAATGGTGTGTGAGTGTGCTCTGCGATGGGCTGGGCCCCCATCCTGGGTTGATTGATGGATGATTTTCAGGTCACACCGCCCCCTCAGAGCCCACCAATCAGTGACTGTCTCAGAGTGTGATGTAATACACAATGTCCGCACCACCCACTTTTCAATGAGCAGTAAAAACACACCAGCTTGTCTCAGCGGACAGCGGCTCTTATCAGATAAGGGGAAAAGGACGAGATATCAAAAGTAAAAATAAATATATCACATTTGGTTAACATCAAATGAAAATAGCCCTGCAATAATATATTGGATTCTAGGATATCACCTATTAAAAGGGTGAATCTATTCTAGCAGAAGATAAAAATCCAATTATGAACAGTGAAAATGGGCATAATAGGTCCCTATAAACGCAAGGTTTCTGTCCATGGTGCTGAAAACCAGGATTGGCAGATTTCACATTACAGCGATTCCCCCACTATATCGCGGATTTTCCTCCGACGCCTCACAATTCTCTGCGCATCCCGTACATTGTTTGTGGTCCGATTGTTTTCATTTTGTTCTAAGCCCTACGATGGAAGACGTTGACCATTCAGGAGAAGGTAAAACTTCTGGATGTGCTTCGGGAAGGAAAGCGTTATGCAGACGGCGTTCGCCATTATGGCTTGAATGAATCAACAGTACGCTACATGAAGAAGGATGAAAAGAATGTGTAAGAGCCATATATGTTTTTATTTTTATATATTCCATTACATATATAGAGAGAAAGTTGTGTGTGTGTATGTATATATTACATATTATTATTTTATTTTTATTATTATTATTATTATTATTATTATGTTACTCATATCCTTAGCCCGACAAACAGATATATGTGTTGTTTTAATGAGTTTACATGTGTTTAAAGCATGTGGGAGGGGTATTTTAAGGCTTAAACTTAAAAAATAATTTATATGGTCTTTCTGTATCGTGGATTTTCACCTATCGCTGATGGGTCTGGAACGCATCTTCCGCGATAGGCGGAGGATCAAATTTACATTTTTAACCTGATTTGACTTCAACCCTCTTATTTTGTTAACAGAGTGTGCGGGGGGAATACAAAGGGTTACAGTGGGTAATGGGTGATTTATATTGACCTTAATTGTCACCCAAGTGACTCTGGACAATCAGCTCAATAATGCTTCCCAAAAGCTTCTCTCTTTTTCACTAGTTACACTTCATTACACCGAAATCAAGGAAGAATCAAATGTACAAGCACATTATACAAAATATAAGATGCAAACACATAAAAAATATTTTGTAAAAACATTAAAAACAGATTAATATATATTGTGCAATTTGAAACGTTACATTTAGACCTCACTTAGAAAATGCAGGTGATGACCAGCCCAACCAGCAGTTCCGTCTGGTTGTACAGAATACCTACTCAATTAAATTTTGAGGTCATGACTAAACTAAATTTCAGCTCTGCCTTTAACATCACCAGTTAGATGAAACTGATCATTGCAGTGGGAAATACAGTGAAGCCATGAAATATACTAGATGTAAATATATTAATTTTCACATACACTTGAGCTCAGTGAATTCAAGCGTGTCATACACTGTAAAAAAAAAAAAAATCCACCAAAAAATGGAAAATGTACTGGCAGAAAATTACCAGCACATTTTCCGTTACGTTAATGGACTCTTCCTTCAATTTACAAATATTGTAAATTCAGTTTTCCACAGTTTCTTAAATGATAGTTTATTTTCATTTTTAATTCTTCATTCTGCCAATGCATATTTGTTTGTTTAATAAACGGTGTTGTTCGTAAAAGTACAACAAGTAATTTGAGAATATAGTGATTCACTACATTGATTATTTTTCATAACTCAATGGCCCATAAACATACAGTTACCCATCTGAAGCTGGATTTAAACCAGCAAACTTTGGATTACAAGCCCAAATACTTGAGCTACTGAGCCACACACTTACACTGACTCAGCTTAAGTTGCAGAGACACAGTGGACTTTCTGTTGGATGTCAGACAGAACGGCAAAGGACCCCTCACTAACAGGAACCTAAAACACACAAACACTTGGGAACACTTCAAATGCGTGATCTGACTCTGCAAGGGGAGAACATGTTCATGTGGAGTCTTGGCTTTTCACAATGTTTCATTCCTGCTTATAGCTAAGGTTTTTTTTAGCCGTCGTCACTCTAAGGTTGCCCATTAATGGTTTGGAATTGGGAATGTAAAGCTGTTTTGTTAGCATGTCTGCCTTACAATTCCTTTACTGTAAGTCGAGGCCTGCTGGAGCTCAATTCTGCTTCATGGCACTTGTATTTACTCTTTATTTTGCATTACATTATGTGTGAGACTAACCCCTTTCTCTACCTCTCCATTCCTCCTGTCGAGCTCCATACAGAACTAGGAGAAAAGGGGTGCTTGGAGGGGGGACGATATCTCTGGATGCCCACTTAAGAAAGATCTGCGTTACCTTCCAATACACCTTCCAAACTTAAGTGGATTGAACATGGGTGCTGTTGAATTAATAAAAAAATGCACTGTATTAAAAATTATTTTGTTTATATAACATAAAATTGAACTATAAACATGAAATTTAAATCTGTTGAGTTTATATATTGACAGAATAATAATTCTGAATTTTGAACCCTCATTGAACAAAAGTAAACTTAATATGGACAAATGGAAAGCATTAAAATTATCCTTATGGGGGGAAAGTTAATGTTACTAAAATGGTTGTGGTGCCTTAAGTTAATTATCTCTCTATGATGCTTCCATTTAATATTCCGGAAAGGATATTTAAACAGTACGAGAGTATAGTAAAAGATTTTTGTTGGGAAAGAAAAAAACCTATAGAATTAAAATTACTTCGCCAAGGGAGGTCTAGGATTGCCAGATGTTAGATTATATAGCATGTCATTTGAAATAGCCAAACTCTACTATCACTGGAAGAATGTGAATTCTGATGTGGACTGGATAGCTATCGAGAGCAATTTGGCTTCACTATTTCAACCTCTGCACATTCTGTCACAATGGGGGGACAATATAAGAAACACAAACCCGATAATATCTTTTTTGAGGAATATATGGATCAAAATACATAAGAAGCTTAAAGTATCACATGACATGCAGCCATATTCCTCAATTTGGCACAATCCTGAAATACAAATAGGAAAAAGTATGGAAACAATAGCAACCCAAAGGGGTGAAAACTCTTTGGGATTTATTCGGAAATGGGATGTTTATGTCATAATCAGACTTCAAGAGTAAGTATGATGTAGGAGGAGGAGGGAGTTTTTGGAAGTTTTTGCAACTGAGGCATTGAGTCACGAGTATTAAAATAGAGAAGATGAATGGTTAAGAATACTTTCTAGAGTGGGGAAATATAGGGAAGTAAAAGGTACATTTATTCAGTATAAAATTATACACAGATAGTACTGGACACTAGTTAGACTAAATAGAACTGGACTAATTAATACTGATCAGTGTTGGAATTTTAGAAGGCAGGTGGGGGCTTATTTACACATGCTGTGGCAGTGCTCTCAGGTATATCCATTTTGGGGTAGAGTTCTTGATCTCCTGGAGAAATGGCTAGGCTTTACTTTACCCCGCAAACCCGACTCTGTCTGCTAGGAGACAGAGTGGAATTGCCAAAGGGGAATAATAAACAGTTTAAGGCTGTGATGGTGGGACTCATAACTGCCATGAGGGTAATATTAAGGCATTTGAAATCTTTAACAATTCCCAATATATAGGAACGGACCGATGAGATGATTAAGGCAGCTTCATATGAAAAATTGTTGGACAGACTAAATGGGAAACAAGATATGATGAAAATGTGGGAACGTTTCTAGGGCCATGTTTTTGAAGGATAAATGGCTGGGAGGTTGAACTAGTGATTGGTCATATTGTTTTATAAATGTGAATGGCTGAAGTGCTGTAACTTTTTGGTTTGAAAAATAAGAAAAAAAAAGTTATCGCCAAAAATATTGGCACCCCTGCATTTATGTCAAAAAACACACCCCTTCTCCCAGAAAATTGTTGCAATTACAGATGCTTTGCTATTGTCATATTAATTTCTCTTGTTGGCACTTGAAGAAAACAAAAAGAGGAAGAAGGAATAACAGGAATGGGAGACATTCCACGCCAAAGGGCACCTGCCCTTCTCATATTGTCTCAAAAACCCAAAACCCCAGAGAGCAAGTCAGAGTGCTAAGAATTATAACGCCAACAAGCCCATGGCCCCTTTTCATGTAAAACTTCGTACATGAGGATGTTTGTGCAGTTTAGTGCCTTTCTTAGCCTCGGCTCCTGTAAATCATATAAGCACACCCACCACACCCCCAGGAGCATTCCGCGTGCCCCCACCTGCCAACCTGCCTGTCCCCCCCAGCCCACAGGCCGTCTGTTGTTCTGAAATTTATCCACATGACTGCTGACCAAGTCTAAGGTAAATCAGATTCCATCTATTAGAAATGAAATTTTCAGTAAAATACAAATTTTCCCCCATCTGGGAGACAGTGCAGAATTTTTGGAGTCGGTCCTAACTCTGTCTTGAATATGTACCCAGCAGGCACCTAGGACTCGTATCTCCCTCTGAGAATCTCTTCTAATGCGCTCAGCAGCAGAAATTCTCCATCCTAGATGAGCCTGCAAAGTTCTGTAGAAGCTAAATATACTTTAGTCAAATGAGAGACTAACCTGCTGTCAGGCAGGGAAGCTTGAACAAGGCCTTCATTCATGACAGCTCCACTTGGCTTTTTGACGAGTCCCAATTTAGATGCAGCACGTCAGAGACTGAAGAGCAGGATGAAGGCTGTAAGTACAGTTTGCTGTGGATTATGACTGTGTTTAGATCTAATAATGGATGAGACAATTTACTTAAAGCATGATATAGTTCATATTGCTCTTCAGGCTTCGTGATAAAATATTAAAATTATGGAGTACAAAGTTGTACATGCAAAGAAAACAATGCAGAGCAGCAGAGCACCTGACCCAGAGGGTCTTCACATAGAATTCTACAAAGGCTATTTTTTCCTGTTGGATTAACAGCTTTGGTTGTCTTGCCCTTTAAAGAAATTCTCTCAAGAAAGAAGTTGCCTCTTACCATGTCACAAGCAATTAGTTTCACGCAAAAAGGAGGAGGACCCCTCTCTGCTCCCCGTGTTAGTAGGTTCTCCCCAACTCCTCCTGCTTATTCCTCTCTCCCTCCCTCCTATTTGCGCTCTCCTCCTCCTTTTGGTTTCTATTCATGTCTTTTGGTTCAGCAATAAAAACCACAAGGCTGCCCTTGGATTGTCCCTCTTCCCATCGTGACATATTATGTATTACATGATTATGAAGTGATTTGATTATTATACAATAGTCAATTAACCACTTTGTTTCTTCAACTTGTCTTTCTTCTGAATCATCAGATATATGTCGTAGCTGGTAATTTGTTACACTCTGCTGTCAGTGCCAGTGTAGCCTAGATCCAACCAGTCGTATGTTTCGGTCATGCTGATGTTTGAACATTTTTTGGGAACAGATTTTCATAATGTTTTCTCATATATGTGGTGTGATAATTGAGCATGACCCCACTGTTGCTGTGCTTGGTGCTCCTGTCATGACCTGTAATCTCTTATTTTTTCATGTCTCCTCCCACTCATGCCAGCAGAGGTCGCTGCTGGCCCTTTGTAACCCTCCTAATTCTCCTGTATCCCATTATAGTTCTCCATCCTAACCCTGTACACCTGTTTTGTTGCTGATTAGTGTGCTGTGTATAAATATGTCTGCCCTCACTGCGTTCCCCAGCTCAGTCATTGCTGTTCCATGTGTAGTCTGTGTTTCCTTAAAGTCCACGTCTGTCTCAAAGCGGCTGCATTTGAGTCGAGTCTCACCCGATGCTCACGTCTCCCCGCAGAAAAACAATACACCGCCTCACAGGCCAGAGCCACAGCCTTCTCCTCTCTGCTGGGTGGAAGAACAACTCTCACGCAGTGGAAGTCCTCCAGACCCCCTGCCTTCAGACAATAGGTTAAAGATGTGTTTTCTATGTTTCCTATTGAAAATCTGAGATACAGCAGAGGCAACTGTAAGAAGAGCTTTTATGCTGTCTGGTCTCCTTTCACTGAAAATGTGGAGGGCCTGTATCTCACTTGGAAGATATTATTTAATCCCTTATATTACAAACCAAAGAATATTGCACTACACCATTACTAGGCTACACAAAGTTATTTTAACAACCACTGAATGGAAAAAGGTCAGTGCTGAATATATATAGCTGTGGAGCAGCAGCAGGCCTTGCTGGGCCGGAAATGCAAGCAGCATTGTCCACATTACCACTCTCTGTACTTGGATTGACCGAATGCTCAGACCGTAGGATAAGAATTAATACTTTTTATTGATCCTAATCAAGATATTTTCGTTTTGCCTCCCCCAACTTGCTCAGAGTGAGCTGGCCGTGACGGGCAGCCAGTCATAGTGGCACCCAGGGAGCTGGGGGCCTTGCTGAAGGACCCACAGATGTGCCCATGCTGGGCTAAAGTGGGCTATTTTCTGATCACAGGCTTAGCACACTGAGCTACACACTGCCCCTAAATTTATATTTATATGTAATCTGTGTGTGTATGTGTTATCTAGATTTGCCCTGTATGTTTCTAACTAAATCTAATCCACTAAATCTACCTACTATAATTATAAGTACCTCACTATACCTATATCTAACACTGCTATTCATCACCAGTGTTACATGTCAGGGCTTCGCTGCAATAGATCCTTCAGTGCTGCAGGTTATTACTGTGACTTTGCACACACACACGTTGCTGCTTCCTCAGCCAGTGTCACATATACTTTATTACACACAGACCTCAGTAATCTCTGCTACACTCACACCTGCTCACTTTACATCCATGGTTAAATTCTCCTAATGGAATTTATCTTAATGTCTTTATTCTATTTTATTTTAATTGTTACCATATTATTCATTGTATTGTTCTTTCGATTTTATTTCTATTTTATTATTGCTAATACACCGGATCTGAGTGCCTCATTTTTTTCCCTTCATGTAGAACACGTTTTGTAATGACAATAAAACATCCTTATCCTCATCTAAATCACACTGTCTAACTACTAACCTGTTTAAATAATATAATTGGATTTCAAAGGTTAATAGTCACTCAATTACCCCCTCAGCCCAACAGTACCACAAACACCCAACATGCACGGAAATTTTCTCCTAAGTTGTTTTCCCTGCCTGGAACAATACCACAGCAGTCACATGGACTAATGTTTCAAAACATTTTGGAAACCTTGCATTGAAACTTGAGGTCTTTAGAAGGGATCAGTCCTGGGTGGCAAAGTTACCATCACAAAGGTTTTTGATTAAGGGATTCATGATGCCAGGTAGCCATCTTTCACAAGCTGGTGGGCTGTGCCACTGATGCCTTTGCTTGGGTTTTATATGTCTGTCCTGGTTTGTGTTCTTGCCACTTCAGGGTCCCTGGTTTTGGTCTACATTCCTCGGTCCTCTGCTGTGGAGTCTACCTTCTGCTTCACCTCATTCTGGAGTCGCCCATCCAGTCAGCGGCCCATGTCCCCCTGGTTCCCTGTTTCCTGAGGTTAGTCTGCTAGTCTCCGGGGCCAGGGGGCAGAAATCTGCCATGTTGGATGGGTGGCTCAGGTTGGGGTGCTCCATCATAGACTGGTACATGAAGGATTATAAATGGTTTTTAACCAGTATGTACCGAGTGTGCGTCGTGACGAAAAGAATGTCATGGGAACATTTAGGACTGACTGCAGTATTAGTTCAAAGCATGATTGTGTTTTTCTTAATTTTTATTGATTTATTTTTGGATTATTATTTTTTTAAAGTAACTTGATTCAGTTAAAAGGGGTTTGTCCATTTGCTTTAGCAGAAGTTTGTGTAAGTATGATGTTCACCTTGCCTTTTCATAGTCTAGTCTTTGCCAAGTTTTATGCTTATTTCCCCTGGTTAAGTTAATCTGACTTGTGTGTTCAGGAGGGTCATACAGGCTTTTTGTTTGTAATGGAAGCACATGGTCTGTACTTGCAGCTTATTTGCCATGCTAATGGAAGCATTTTACCTTCCTCTCTAATCTCTCACTGCAGTCTCCCCTATCTCAGGGTTTCTCAACCCAGTCCTTGGACCCCACTGCAAAGATCCACAGTTTTGCTCTGTCCAAGCTCTCAGCACAGCAGTAAAAGGTGACTGTTTGGGTCATGCATGCAGGGATCTGGGACAGAGCAAAAACGTGGAGTTGTCTGGTGGGCTGAGGAATGAGTTTAGAAATGCTGCTGTATGAAGTATTAAACCATTTGACCAGTTGGATAAATGTTAAAATGTTTTCTCAAAATATAAAAAGAGATAATCTTCTGTTTTGCGTCTCATTACAAGCAAACTTGTTTTTTGTTTTTATGTCACTCTAGTACTTGATATCTAATTTTCAGTCTTCTGGCAATATAATCTGGTGAATGGGGAAAGACTTCCAGCAGGGGCTCCGGTTTCCTCCCACAGTCCAAAAGTGTGCAGGGTAGGTTAATTGGCAAATCTGAGTTGTGAGTGTTTGCACCCTGCAGAGTGTTGACTCCTGCCCAGGGTTGGTTCCTGCCTACGCCTGTTGTTCCAAGGACAGGCTCCGGTCCCCCCCGCGACCTCAGTTTGGCTTGCTGTCTCCCCGCTTGGTTTTCTTTGGTTTACGTCTTCACTAGCCCCCTAGTTGCTTTGACTTGTGTGTAAGTTATGTATGTGTGATTGTATTGCTGTGTAGGCAGTGACTGCTATTTTGTTTTGCAAGTGTGTGTTGGACTCTGTTTATTTGGTTAGGGAGTGAGGTGGAGTGTTTGTCTTTTGGTTTCCTTTTCTATTGCACTTAGGTGAGATTAGCTGTGGGTCGCACTTGATAGTTGGGGATTTTGTTTGTTATTTTGGCTGTGGTCACTCCCAAAGTCTTTTACACCAGGTTATTTGTTCAGTGTCAGTATTATACATGAAAAAAAAATGAAAATACAAAAAATATCCCTTTGTCCACTGGTGTTCCCTTGTTGCCCTCACCCCGTTTGTCCCTTTATCCCATTCCCCTTTCCTGTGAATACTGTTACACTCCAACCCTAGACAGGATTTCAAAATAGCATCTTACCTATAGTTTTAAAAGAGATGAGGGATATTATTCATCGACCTTTAACTTTGCTATTTCAGAAATCCGTATCTGCTACCTTGTGACTGGAAGTATACACTGTAAAAAAAGTACCTACCTCTTATGTTAAATGACAGAAAAGTTTTATCAAAACTACATTGCATAAACATATTTTTATGTACAGTTTGTAAAATAACAGAGAAACCCCTTTAGTGAAACTGGTCAATTTCTTTTCTGTATTTTTATAGAAATTAATCTTATGGTCATATGCTTTATTTGTAAAATTTTAATGGTTTTACTGTACCAACATGTGCCTTCGTTTTACTAAAACACAACAGCTGTTTTCTATGATTTTGCTTTCATTAACTTTAATTTTACGTTCAGTGTACATAAAATCTACATTGTTTTACTGTCATAAACCAGATATCCACCATAATTTTACTGTGTTGTTGCATATATTCGAAATGGTTTGCATAGAGCTAAGGTTATAAACATAAAAAAATGACTACAAACATTAAAAAAAATTAAAAATATAAACCCTATTGTGACGCCCGACCCGTCCGCTCCTCATGTGTGCCACACCCCCTGATTACCCACGTGTGCTTCCCCGATTGTTTCCAGCCCCGTCCGATTATGTTGCCCAGCTTTGGTGTATTTAAGTCCTGGTCTCCCCTGTTTCCGTGTCTGTCATTGTGATGTTACTGGTCTTAGTGGATGTCCGTGCCTGTCCTGAATAAACCCCAGTCTGCCCCGATTTCTGCCTGCCTGCCTGCCTGTTCCTGATCGCTCGCGCTTCCTGAGCGATCTCCCGTCCGGCGTTTGGCGTGACACCTATATTATAGGGAATATGCGAGTCATCGAACTGATATTGTAACGAACCCAAACTAGCGTCAGAGGCTGTGAAAGGAGAACAGATCACCACCAGACTGCAGCTACAGTTACAAAGATAATTTTATTCAGTACAATTCATGCAGCGACCCATCGGGTCGGATCTGGATTCACAAAGAGTTCGGTCCCGCTTTCTCCCCGTAGCAGACCACCCCTTTTTAAGTGTGTGTTATTAACCCACGCTACCGCACAGTAAATCCCGCACCACACAACATCCCCATTAGGGCACGGCACACCAATAGCACTGCAATGCACAGTAATCCCCACACTTCGGGCACAGGCAAGCGTTACGGGACCCGAACCGCCTCTATAGTCCTGTCCCGACCCTAAGCGGTTACACTGCGCATTTAAAACACACAGAACACTCACACAATAAAGACATAGTTAAAACAGAACACCCCCCTCCCCCCGAGGATCAGGACTCTCCCCCGGGGAAGGAATAATCACACCGGTCCGTCACCTAGAACGTCCCACGGAAAGGGAATTTCCCCCCCCCCCTCCAATCCGTCCCTATGAGGGTGCCGCTACTCCCGTCTATCAACCATCCCGTCTAAGCAGTGGTCATAGCCTCCTACCCCCACTGTCCTGACTGCCCTCGCCCTACCGCACCGGGAACTGTCCCTACCGCCCACTCTCTGGCTTCACAGCCGGCAGCCCTAAACGGCATACGAGCGGCACCTCCCTCCCGGACCCCACCCGTACGGTGCCTACCAGACCAAATCTCCCTAACGCGCCTCCCACTCCCTCTCTTAACCCCAGATCCCTCACAACCCAGGTGTGGCCACTTAATTAACTATTACCTTCCACGCCCATCCGTCACCCCCCACACATCAAAATTACACTCCCCCACCCTTAGGGCAGACTCGTCCTTGAGTCACAACATTTCATAGTCCTTGGACCATGTTGGTGGCCTCCTCTGACGTCGCAGACGAGTCTTCTGAACTGGAGCCCCTTCCCTCCGTTCTTGTTCCTTGGCCCCATGCATAGCAGCAGGCCCATCGCTGTGTGGCTCTGGAGGGACCTTACGGGCTCGGCTCCGCCAGGTTCAGGTAGGCTGGTCCCCTTCCCCCTGCTGCCCTCGTCCAATTGCACTTGCCTCTTCTGGCCGATTCGCTGCCATTGCCCACACTTCTAGCCCTGGCACCCCCCCTCCATCTCGCCACCCTTTTCTACTTAGGGCCGTGGTTGCGGATAGCCACCACCAGGGGGGGAATCTTTTAGCTCAGGCAGGGTACCAACAGGCATCACTTGGTCTCTGCCCTCCTGATTGGCAGCCTCTGTTACAGTAGAGAGAAATGGTTTAAGTCGAGGAATGCACCACCACCTCACTTCCCCCTTCCACTGGTACCACTCGATACAATACCTCCGTTATCCTTTCCACCACCTTATATGGACCCTTAAACCTCCTCTGTAACTTTGGACATAACCCCCGTCTTCTAGCCTTCCTCCAAACCCATACCAGTTCCCCTCTGAATAGTACTTGACTTGCGCTCTAAAGTCATACGCTTGCTTCTGCTTACCCGAAGCTCTTGCCTGATGACATGTCACTGCTCCCACCACTGTGGACAATATGTCCCCTAGTCTGGCCACATATTCCGTTACAAAGGAAAATATTTCCCCCTCGTTGAGATTCAACATAACATCCACTGGCAACACTATCTCTTGCCCAAAAACAACCTTGTACGGTGTAACCCCAGTACTAGAGTGAATACTACTCCTGTAAGCCATCATCACACAAGGCAACAAAACATCCCAATTGGACTGATTTTCCTCCACAAAGAGAGACAACATTGCCAACAATGTCCTGTTAAACCTCTCAATCATCCCATCTGACTGGGGGTGATAAGCTGATGTCTTAGTCTTTTGAATGTTCAACAATTGACACACCTCTTTAAATAAATTTGATTCAAAATTGCGACCCTGATCTGTATGGATAGAGCGACAGACCCACTGCTCCGCCAAGACCTTGGCCACAGTGGAAGCTTCCTGATTAGGGAGAGGGAATGCCTCAGTCCATTTTGAGAAATAATCCCCAATGACCACAATGTACTTATTTATCCCTGGAGTTACCGGTAATGGCCCTAAAATGTCCAATGCTACCCGTTCATATGGCCTAGCGGTTACAACAGACTGCAGCGGGGCACCTCCCTGTTTCCCCACCACTTTCCGGGAACCACAATCCACACACTCCCGACACAAGTGCTTAACATCCCCAAACCATCCCAGCCAATAAAAGCGATCTTTCACCTTTGCTTGCAACTTTTGTATTCCCAAATGACCCCTAGTGGTAGCATCATGCAACTGCCTCAAAATTTCTGGCACCAAAGACTTGTCGATAACAACCTGGACTTGGTTTGCTGCATCAGAATGCAAAGGTGGATATCGTACCAACCTAGAACCCTGCACCTGCAACTGATCCCACACTGATGCATATTTCCACAACTCATTTGGAGGCTGACTACCTGCCCTCCCTCCCTTCCTTTAAAGCAAAAATCTCCCGCAGCTCAGCATCTCCTTGCTGATCCTGCCCCAGCTCATCACACTCCTCCTGACATGCCACTGCCTCCTGACACACCTCTTTCACCGCACATATCACCTCTCCCCCTTTTTCCTGGGTAGCTGGCAGTGAGTCTGAGGTTACTGGCAGAAAAGCGGGCACTCTAGAGAGGGCATCCGCATTAGCGTGTCCCCGACCCGGCCGATGCACTCTCTTATATTGGAAGCTGGCCAGCTGCTCCACCCACCTAGCCAACTGTCCCTCTAAACCTTGGAAATTATGCAACCATCTTAAGGAGTTATGATCTGTCCGTAAGACGAACTCCTTCCCCAACAAGTATTATTTAAAATGTTTTATGAAGGTAACCATACTTAACTCCTACTTGGTTGTTGCATATTTCCTTTCTTGTTTAGTCAAAGCCCTACTAGCATATGCTATCACCTGTTCCCGTCCCCCTTCTACCTGGGACAATACTGCCCCAATACCTGCATCACTCGCATCCGTATCTAATATAAAGGTTTTATTAGGGTCGGGGTAAGACAGGACTGGTACAGACATCAAACTAAGTTTGAGCTGTTCAAATGCTGCCTGACAAGCTTCTGTCCATGTAAACCGTCTGCCCTTCTCGGTCAGCTGGAGCAGAGGACGAGCAAGTTCAGCAAAACCCCGAATAAACCTCCTACAATAAGAGGCAAGGCCCACAAAACTCCTCCCCTCTGTCTGATTTTTAGGCACCGGCCACTGGCGCACAGCTTCCACTTTAGCCGGATCAGCTTTCACACCCCTAGCCGATATTATATGACCCAAATACTGCACTTCTGTGGCAAACAAGTTACAGTTCGCCGGTTTAACCTTCAGATTAGCCTGACGCAATTTCGTTATAACCTCATCCACATGGTCCAGATGTTCTTGAAAGGTACGGCCAAATATTATTGTATCGTCTAAGTACACCAAACAAGTAGTCCACTGAAGACTCGCCAACTCTAAATCCATGAGACGCTGAAAAGTTCTCAGACTGTTACACAGGCCAAAACTCAGCACATTAAATTGGAAAAGGCCTGACGAGTGATATCTTATCTTTTGGATCCACCTCGACTTGCCAGTACCCACTGGCTAAATCCAATGTAGAAAACCAGCAAGCCTTGCTCAAACTACCCAACGCATCATCAATTCGGGGTAAGGGGTACGTGTCTTTACGGGTAACATCATTCAATTTGCGATAATCAACGCAAAACCGAAGGCCACCATCTCGCTTCCGTACCAGAACCACCGGCGCTGCCCAAGGGCTATTCGAGGGCTGAATGATGTTATTCTCCAGCATCTTCTTTAAGTGACCAGATACTTCCTCCTGCAAATGGAAGGGGACACGGCGGGGAGGCAACTTTACCGGCTTCGCCTCACCAGTATCAATGTTATACAACATCAGGCGAGTTCTCCCCAAATCTCCCTCTCCGGCACTAAATACAGACAAATTCTTCTGCAACGCGATATAAATACCAGTCATATCGGATGAGGCAAACCCCTTCTGGTGCAATCAAAATATGTTACAAGCCTATCGACTGTCCAGGGCACAACAGAATCCTCCTCATCCTCACCCAGGTCTACATTCTCTGCTTTCCGACTCACCTCAATACCCGTATGCAAGGTACCTACCCTCATCCCCCCATCATTATATTACACTGGCTAGATGCCGAATCCAAAGGCTCCAACATACCCTCAAAAGCAGCCCCACCTGTATTCTCCACCTTACCAGCAATGATTGCCTCACTTCGAGGGGGGGGGGATTACAGTATCTTCTGGAACCATGACGACCCGAGGCTTGTCCACATCTGCTGGCACAAGGAGAGGTAATAATTGACCCATAACCCGACACTCCTTCCTACCAAAATCCAACACCACCCCATATTTACTTAGAAAGCTTTTCATCCCCTCTTGCATCTTAGACACCGTGGTACGAAGCGATTTTACCTCCTGCCTTAACTCCTCTACCACCCCCAACAACACCTCCATTTGTTCATCCCTTTCTAATTTATGCTCCACCACTCCCCTCACTTTAACGTCAGGTGGCAAAGAAGTCTGCTCCAAACTTCTCAGCAACTCCATTTCAGAAGCAAGTTCAATGACATCTTCCAGCGTATTAGGCTTGGCACTACACAGGCTAACCCGAAAATCACCGGTAGCAAAATGCGTAATAAACTGGTCTCCTGCCAACAGATCACAAATCCGATGATCAGCCGTGGGATAAGCCCTAGCGGCTAATCTCCGTAAGGCGTTACCAAATTCCCTTGCCGTCTCGCTATGCAGGCGGCGACGGGTGGTAAAACTAGCTCTATTCCAATCACTACTATCACCAGGTTCAAAACACCTTGCCATAGCCGCTTTTAACAACCCATAATTACTTTTAGCGTCACTCGGCATCCCACTATACATCTCTCTAGCACGGCCAGACAACAGCAAAGACATAAACTTAATTTTCAGAGACTCATCCCACCTGTTTACCTCAGGCGCCAGATAAAATTGTTCCGACCAGTCAGACCACTCACGCCCCACACCATTAAAAGTTTCCGGTATAAATATTGGGTGAGCAGGGGGGGCCACCGGGAGATTGAGAAAACACTCTCTACACGTATAACAGGACAATCAGCGCCCTCATAATTAGGAGATTGTACACTATCCTCCGCCTCTGATATGTTAAAGCTAATTCTAGGTTTCTAAACGGGAAAACCACAAAGGAAAGAAATGATCCCACCGCTGCCACCAGTCAGACCTACAGTGTGAGGTGTAGAGCTGGGTGGCGTTCGATGCCATTGGCTTTAGATAAACTGAACTGTCAGCGCTGTCACTCTAGCTTCACCATCCCTTGTGGAACTGGAGTGCTGACATTTCAGGGACTCCCCATGCCTGCATTCCCACTTGCCTCTCCCTCCTACTTATGCTGCCATTGCCATATCTGCCGGAGCTTGCACTTTGCACTTCATATTGCACTCACCTAACTGTTAGCACTGCCTATAGTCTCCCCTATACTTTGACTAATTGCACATTTTATTTCCCCAACTCCTCCTGGGGTGTGCTGCCTGGAGACCTCAATCTATCAAGATTTTCAGCACACCCTGCTACATGTGACATGTACCCATGACGTCCTTGCATCCAGCTCGCGTTCTGCCTGTGCCATCTTCCATGTATGACCCGCTGCCTAATTACTTCTGGTTGCCTGGCGATTGGAAGGAGAGTCGGCACGGGCTTGTCATCACCTCCCTGCTCCCCGGTTGTGCCTCAAATCCTATGATTTGGACAATGTGACTTGGCACTTAGCCATCTCTTCTATTGGACTCTCCCTGCCGGCCCCTGGAGGTTGGGCTCCCCCTTTGAGTCTGGTCCCTCCCAAGGTTTCTTCCTTCTAGAGAGTTTTTCCTTGCCACTGTCACCTATGTCTTACTCACTGGGGGCTTTGGGTGGGGATGCTGTAAAGCGCTTTGAGACAATGTATTGTTGGGATAACGCGTCATACAAAAATAAATTTGTTGTTTTTCTGTTTTAAAACCAAATGGGAAAACCATAAAATCACCTTTTTTTGTTTCTTTTCTATGAGTAAATTCAGATCTAACAGATACCAGAGATGTAAGATACAGCCTAATGTGAACTTTATCTTAATTTTACAACATTAACAGTCCCAGTCATAAGCTTGGAAACACCCACCCTTAGAATGGTGTATTTTTGTAATATTTTCTACATTTTAGGATAAAATATGAAGCCTGATTTTTTGTTTTCTGCTTTTCGCTTTTTCCCCTTCTGACAGAAAAACCAAAAAAGGCTGCTGTTGTTTAGTTTTCCTGATTTCGTTTTGGACTGGAAAACCCAAGGACAAACGATACATGGACTTTTTGCATTTGTTTGGCTTTAATGTGTTTGATATAAACCTAGAGTTGAGAACCTACAGATGTGTGTGTTTGTATGAGTAATCCATCCATCCATCCATCCATTTTCCAAACCGCTTATCCTACTGGGTCGCGGGGGGTCCGGAGCCTATCCCGGAAGCAATGGGCACGAGGCAAGGAACAACCCAGGATGTGGGACCAGCCCATCGCAGGGCACACTCACACACCATTCACTCACACATGCACACCTATGGGCAATTTAGCAAGTCCAATTAGCCTCAGCATGTTTTTGGGCTGTGGGGGGAAACCAGTGTACCTGGAGGAAACCCCACGACGACATGGGGAGAACATGCAAACTCCACACACATGTGACCCAGGCGGAGACTCGAACCCGGGTCCCAGAGGTGTGAGGCAACAGTGCTAACCACTGCACCACCATGTCGCCTGTTGTATGAGTAATATAATGTAAAAATTTAATTCTATTTTATGTCCAGTACAAAGGGCAAGCATATCATACAGGTAAAACACCCACATTTAAAAAATGTTTTCATGAAAGTCTGTAACAGTAGAGTGAAGGAACTGACCAGTGCCTGGGCTACTGATATATGGTATGATGATGACCATTGAATGTTTCTCAACTTTTTAACCCTAAAAAAACACACCACTTCCAGAGATGATGATATATATATAATTTATTTAAAATGTAATGTTTCCTGGGGGCTGGGGAGGACACCTGCAGGAGAGAGACAGATATTGATCATGTAAACATCCTTCAGCAGTGCAGTAGTCATACTTCACATTTTTTATTGGGATTGTTTGGCGGGGGGGGGGGGCACATGCAGCCATGGTACCTAAGCTCTGCTCAAGTGAGATCTGAGTTACAGGGAAAGGTCCATAGACCTTGTTTATATGCTGCTGTTCCACAGACTTCCAGTAGGGGCTCCATGTGAGGAAAGAGTGAGGGCTATGCTCTCTCTCAAGTACACACAGAGTCACAGAGTAGGTCAAAGAAGCGAAAACAAAGTACCATACCTGAGTTGTTGTCACTGAACACGAAGTCCCGGTTTGCTCCAAACTACAGGTGAGAAAGGCCCTCCTCTAAACTGGCCTCTCTCATGCGGGACGGGGGCCGTAAGGTGGCGTGGACCTCAGGAGCAGCGTGCAGCAGTATGAGCAGCCATGCCTGTGCCAGCAGCACCACTGCCTGTACCCGGTTGTCCCATGTTGGGGACAGGCCAAGCGCCGCGTTGCCATACAGGCAGAAGGTGATCCAGGCCACCCACAGCAGGACTGAGGCCAGGCAGGTGATGAGCAGCCACGCGGTCCTGCACCTCCACCGAGGCTGCTGCCTCCACAGACTGCAGGCCGCCCCCACCAGTGCTGCCAGGAGCAGGACCAGCACATACGTGGTGGCCAGCGCAAAGTCCAGCGGCTGGTATTCACAGGCTGGCTGGCACGTGGACATCGTGGCTAGAAGGATCCACTCCGGATCCAACACGGCCAAGGCCACCGCCAGCCCCATCAGTTGACCTGTGCTGGGGCTATGAGCACCTTGTCCCAACCGGCGCAGTCGCAGACCCTGGAACACTAGGCAGGTGTTGCAGATAGCAAGCAACACCCCCCTCAGGACACGCCGGGCGAAGCAGAGGCTCTCTTGGTGCTCAGCGATGTATCCCAGGCTGAGGCCACAAAGCCCAAATATGGCAGCGAGCAGCAGGAGTAGCGGCGCCACCCCGCTGCGCTCCTCAGCCTCTGTGATCTTCCGCAGGCGACACAGTACCACCAGGAGCAGGATCAGCGAGGCGAGGGCCGCCGCCGCTGCCGCCACCACCACCACCAAGCCCCACACCGCATCCAGCTCACACAAGGCCGTGTAGGGCCTTGTCAGGATGGAGCCGGATCCGCAAGGCGAAGCTTCGTCCCATGAAGAGCTGCCCCCCACCAGGGACAGGACGAGGAAGGTGAAGAGATTGATAGAGGGAGCCATCACTGGCAGGGAGAGAGAAAGGAATCATTTAATGGGTTGAAGAAGTATTAGTCCATTAAACGCAATGTAGCCTGCTGCTGTGCAGGACACATCACAGGCGACACGCTGAGCATGCTGACAACTGAGCAATGGACTTCTACAGTCTGAGACTACATGCACTTTCTTAAAAAGCAGTAATCAATGCCATGTCAACCAGCTGAACAACTTCACAAGTAAATCGGCACATTATATAGGCCACCATCGTTACAAAAATTTATTATTATTTAAATTCAGGGGTCTCAAACAAATTACTGTATCTGGCCGGCCGATATCAGAGAAAAATTAAAACCATGTAATGTCATTCCAGCGCAATTGACACCCGCCAGTCTGCATGTTTTGCGGTCAGGAGTTTAGCATCTCCCAGCGTTTTTTTTAGTTTAAGACCTTTGATCTAAGTGAAGTATACATTTTGAAGGGGAGGCCTTACCTTCACTGTCAATGTCTTTCAGCTTCACTTGCTCTTACAACACGTACGATGCACTCACGAATCGTTTGTGTTTGCTTCTCCCTTATCAAACAGATTATTTATAAGCGGTGCATCATGACGTAGTACTGCATTTTTTACGTAATGGAACGCTAACGTTCTAAATAGGGTGGGGGCAGGGAGGGGGCATTAAGTGTCATCCTTTTTGTGTTTACTTTTGAAAAATTGAGATATAACCTTTAAAAAGCACGGATATAATGTAAGAAACTTTTTAAAAAATAAATACAAATAAAAACGAGCAAATGCATTCAATCTCATTTCTTGTAGCTAGTGCTGGAAACTTTGGTGGACACCAATAACGATATATTTTTGTCCAGTAATATTACCAATACCTAATGTTTGTCCAAACCCATGCAGCGCTCTAAGAAACTCCAGCTTCTGCGATTCCCCCTGCAGACCGCTACGGCTGATACAAAGACAAATGCGCAAAAGATGCTAGTAAGATACAGAGATTGGTCATTGGTTAATATTATATAAATATATTATATAAAATTAATAATATGACAAGTGGCAGTATTGCTACACGATTAAATAAACGACAAAAACAATAATAATGACTGATAAGTCATAACGCGTTTTTTTCTTTGATGGTGATAACATGTACATGCAGTACACCGATACCGAAATAAGAGAATTAATGCTATTAGCAGAAAATTATTACTGGAGACATAATTGTTAGGACACCCTCGGCAGGGAAACGCGGAGCCAGGAATGCGGAACAGCGCGATCTTTATTAGATCGAGCAGGTAACAGGCTTTCAATGGGCCAGGCAAGAAGAATGGTCGGGGACAGAAGGTAGATTCGGTAGCCGGGGAGATCCAGTCCAACAGGCAGGCACAGGACATGGAGACGAAGGGAAGGGGAGACGAGAGATCCTGGGGCTGGCAGGGAAGGCAGGACGGGAGGTTCAGGGACGAGGGCTGCTCTGGGAAAGGAAGGCAGGCAAGGTAAGGAACGAGGGAATGACACTGGACAAGCAAGCGCTTGATATAGAAATGAAACATTGGCAATACTTCGCAACCCCCGTTGCGTGTGCTGTCCCTTTGTAGTGTCCAGTATGCAGGCTTAATTGATGACATCCGCCGATGTACGTGACAATAGTTATGTTTCTTCCCGTTTGCAATCAAAGTGTGAGCTTCGGGCGTGACGTTAAGCGGAATCCCAGACCGATTGTATAAAAACGCAACAGGCTTCATTTGAGACTGTATAGGCTTCTGAATTTTTCGTATAGGCTTAATTTGAGTCTGTTTTCAAAGTAAATTAAAAAAATATAGATAACTGATATGTTATCAGTTAATTTTTCAAATATTCTCATTAAAGTGCTTCTGTTGAGAGGGCTTAAATTACGAAAATGTTAACATTGTTCAGTTATTTTTATGTCCAGTGTTGTGGAGTAGCTAACTAAAATGAACGACGCTACTAACTTTACTTCTTTCAGTAGCTTATCGGTAGAGCAAATACTTTTAAAACGCTGTAGCTTTTCCAGTAACTTTTTTTCCTTTTTTTTTTACAAATAGCGATATAGCAGCGACATCGTCAAAAATATTACAGGTCGTCGATCGCTGTCAAAAATATATTTTCATTTCAACATTATTTTCCGCGTTTTTTAATTCATTTGGTTTTTGATGTAGTTAGCATCTCCCTAGCACGGCCACACAATAGCAAAGACATAAACTTAATTTTCAGAGAATCATCTCACCTGTTTACCTCAGCCGCCAGATCAAATTGTTCCGACCAGTCAGACCACTCACGCCCCACACCATTAAAAGTTTCCGGTATAAATATTGGGTGAGCAGGCGGGGCCACTGGGAGATTGAGAAAACACTCTCTAGACGTAACAGGACAATCAGCGCCCTCATAATTAGGAGATTGTACACTATCCTCCGCCTCCGACATGTTAAAGCTAATTCTAGATTTCTAAACGGGAAAACCACAAAGGAAAGAAATGATCCCACCGCTGCCACCAGTGCAACTAACCTAAACTAGCGTCAGAGGCTGTGAAAGGAGAACAGATCACCACCAGACTGCAGCTAAAAGTACAAAGATACTTTTATTCAGTACAATTCATGCAGCGACCCGTTGGGTCGGATCTGGATTCACAAAGAGTTCGGTACCGCTTTCTCCCCGTAGCACACCACCCCTTTTTAAGCGTGTGTTAACCCACGCTACCACGCAGTAAATCCCGCACCACACAACATCCCTATTAGGGCACGGCACACCAATAGCACTGCAATGCACAGTAATCCCCACACTTCGGGCACAGGCAAGCGTTACGGGACCAGAACCGCCTACTGTATATGGTCCTGTCCCGAACCCTAAGCGGTTACACTGCGCATTTAAACCACACGTAACACACATACAATAAAGACATAGTTAAAACAGAACACCCCCTCCCCCGCCAGGGATCAGGACCCTCCCCCGGGGAAGGAACAATCACACCGGTCCGTCACCTAGAATGTCCCACGGAAAGGGAATCCCACCCCCCCACCGCCAATCCGTCCCTATGAGGGTGCCGCTACTCCCGTCTATCAACCACCCCGTCTAAGCAGTGGTCATAGCCTCCTACCCCCACTGTCCTGACTGTCCTCGCCCTACCGCACCGGGAACTGTCCCTACCACCCACTCTCTGCCCTAAACGGCATACGAGCGGCACCTCCCTCCCGGACCCCACCCGTACGGTGCCTACCAGACCAAATCTCCCTAACGCGCCTCCTACTCCCTCTATTAACCCCAGATCCCTCACAACCCAGGTGTAGCCACTTAATTAACTATTACCTTCCACGCCCATCCCTCACCCTCCACATGCACACATATCATCATTACACAGTATTTGAGGGATGGAGGGATGAGAAGAGTGGGATAGAGGGAAATATAAGGAGAAGGAGGTTCCTCGGAGCTCCGAGATGTGTTTGGCTGTAATAAATCTGGAATATAGCTATATGACATAGTTTTTGATAACACCAGCATTTATTTTTTAGGTTTGTCGAGCTCCGTCAAAACAATTAGAACGAGTCCATTATGTAACTGGAACCCCTCTCACATGTAAACACAGTGACACGCTACAGCGTTGGTTTGTTGTCTGAGGCTATGATACTGACCACAAACACATTCTCAAATTTCACTGCACCAATCACAGCATATGCAGGCAGAAAAATGATAGCAAACAACATTCAGTATTAGACTCTAAAACCGTCTGTAATGTCTGTGTTTATCCAGTGGACCATAAATTAAAATAAGCTTTCCTATTTCAGTTTCTTTCAGATGTTATAAAGTAGTAAATAAAGAATCATATTAATTAAACCATGTATTACTGAGGCGGCATGGTGGTGCAGTGGTTAGCACTGTTGCCTCACGCCTCTGGGACCCGGGTTCGAATCTCCGCCTGGGTCACATGTGTGTGGAGTTTGCATGTTCTCCCCATGTTGTCGTGGGGTTTCCTCCGGGTACTCCGGTTTCCCCCCACAGTCCAAAAACATGCTGAGGCTAATTGGACTTGCTGAATTGCCCATAGGACTGCATGTGAGAGTGGATGGTGTGTGTGTGCCCTGCGATGGGCTGGCCCCCCATCCTGGGTTGTTCCCAGCCTCGTGCCCATTGCTTTCGGGATAGGCTCCGGACCCCCCGCGACCCAATAGGATAAGCAGTTTGGAAAACGGATGGATGGATGGATGTATTACTGACTATCAGACAACTTCAACAAGTTACCAAATGGATGCAAAATCAAAGATATTCATTTGCGCCTGGCACTAACCATGTACTCCTTCACAGTACTAAGCCATAGAAAGGGCCCCAATGAAACCCCTGCATTCCTGCATCGCAGATACTCTAATCTCAGCATTTATAAGATTATATTTGTACTACCTGCCAATTTTTATATTAGATGAGACTAAAAATTGAGAAATATCTATATGCAGAAGTAGTTTTTCCTGATAAGAAGGATAATATCAAGACTGTCAGCATTTACAAATCGAATTATGACATATCTGAGTAGCCCAGACTGTCCGGAAAATGGCTGACTAATGTACATACAGTGTAATAAACTTATAATCAAATGGATAGAAAAACGCTCAATAATGGACAGGATTCAAAGGGTAAATAAGGTGCATCATGTGGAAGAGAAGTTAGGTGGCGTTGGGGTGCATTGTGAGTTTCATCTGGTAGCTAGAAGGGAATAAACAGGGCTTTGGGGGAGGGGGGGGGACTTCTCCGGGGGCTACATCGCTCTACCTTTTTTTAAAATGATTTATTAAAAAAAAATCTTTTCTTCTTACACTATAATGGCAGGTTTAGGACTAATACAGTACAGTCATAACCAGTGTCAAGGATTCTATGCATCGCTACACAGAGACAAGTCCATATATTGAGCCCAAGGCTAAAATTGTGGTTTACTTACAAGTGCACTTTGCTGGGCAGTGGGGGTGTTTGTCCTTCTCTGCTCACATTTTCCCCTCTTATCCTGTCTTCTCCTCCGCAGCCCTTCCTCCTTCTCTCTGTTGCTCCTATATTCCCTCCCCTCCAGTCATCTATGTTCTCCTTCCTCTGTGGTCTCTCCTCTTCTCCCATTCTTCAGTTATACTGTCTTCTCCGCTCTCCCTGTATCCCTCCTGTCTTCTGGTCCTGTCGTCTCTTCTCCAGTCATCCCCTGCTTCTCAGTCATCTCTGCATCTTTTCTCTCATTTGTTTGCTTATTCTTTGATTGTTTGTGTTATTCGTTAACCCACCACCCCATGCTGGATGAGTCTTGATGTTTTTTGTTCTTTTTAAAGTTAGGCTTCTTCCTTTGTTTTTGTGCCATATCTTCTGCCCTCTTCTGGTTGCGGCAGTGCATGACACGGCTGGAAAAATAGGGTTTATTACAACACACACATCAAAACCAAAAGGATGAGGATGGATCCAAAATAAACTGCAAATGACCAGGAATGAACTAAATGATGGAATAAACACAACTAGAGAACTATATACATACATACATACATACAACATACAGCTATAATGAAGCATCAAAGAACAGAAGCAGAACAGGCACTTAAATACACAGCTAACAAGACACAATGCAGGACAGTGAGAATCATAACCAATAACAAGGACTGAGGGCAACCCAGGAACAGGCGTTACAGTTAAACAGCACTGGTGAAATCAAAGTGACCTTTCAGCCACATGGTCAGCTCTGCATCGCCCTCTGCTGTTTGCATTAGAAGCTGCTTGAAATTCCCACTCTCCTTACCAACACCTCGAAAAGCCAGGCCTTGCCGTGCCAAGTACTTAAGTTCAGAAGATTTTTCCTCACTTGCTGCTGCTCTTTCCAGCTCATCTGAAGGTTGAATATTAACAGGATTGATCTTCTGAATCCATGTCATCAGTGCTAATCTGTGGCACTGCCTGTCTTTATGTGCACTGAATTTCCCCAGTGCCTTTTCCAGTTTCACATGCCAGTCTTCACAAGAGCTGAATGTGTCTTTCATGCCAGTTTAGACATTTGTGTTACAAATTATACAGTAGAAACAAAGAACCCCCCTTAAGACGAGGGGGGGCTGTAAGGGAGCCCAGTGTGATCTTTAAACCATTTCTCCTGAAAGCAGGGTCTCCTGTTTGATAGACGTGACATTTACATTTGGCTGATTTGGTGAAGGTCCAAGCTCCTCCCCCCTCCTCCCTAATACACCTTCATCTTCACCTGCCTGTCTGCTCTCTCTCTCTCTCTCTCTCTCTCTCTCTCTCTCTCTCTCTCTCTCTCTCTCTCTCTCTGCTATTGACTCACACTCAGTCTCCCTGATTAAATGCTGTATCTGAAATACACACCACAGGCCAAACTAAGAAGCATATTAAACTAACATCAGGATCAGGCTGCTGTGACGTCATTATTCACTCTTAACCATCAATATTTGCTCCTTTTCTCACTCCCCTCCATGTCGCCTGCATTCTCTGCCGTCAGCAGCCTCTTGCTGTCTCTCCCTCTTCATCTTTACTCTCAGCACAGCAGAGTTTACATGAAAGCAGTTATCAGTAAACAAGTGGTGTTTCTTGGCATGATGCTCAGGAATGGATTTCTAAGGATTTGTTACCTGAATGGGATGATTAATATATGAAGAACCTTTGACTCACATACTGTATACGTCTATCATCTGACTGGCACTAATTATCTCACTGTCTCTACTTACTTTCCTGCTTTTCTGTGGTTGCCCAAAACCTCACGATTGTCACACTTCCTCTTCATGATGACAAGCTACTCACTGTGAATAAAAGCTGACTGTAATAAAACTACCTGCATTTAAATCACACATTAATAACGCAAAATACCTTAAGTAAGCAAGTATAGCTTTCTACAGTAATGGAATATAAAATTAATTAAACCTATTACTGTCTACAAAATAACACATTCAGCACTATATCAGACTTTACATCAGCTTTCTGACCATTATAAATATACCTGAGTGAGCACCGTTGTTAGTTTCTAGGAGAATGTGCAGTTAATAACATTTCCAGGTAATTTAACCAGCGTAACTGCACATGAGGCAATTATTATAATTATAAACGTAGTAGGGGTAGGGGGCGATATAGAGCGAAAGGGTGACTACGCCACTCTGTAACTGTCGCTAAGACGGTTATTTTATAATCACCTTTTGCTGGTTTGATTTAATATAGAATGTATACTGTGAAATGTATGCCAGTGCCCTCTGCTGACTATTTAATTGATCCGTGTTAACCCTTGAATACATGGTCATGTGACGGAATAGGGTAGGAGTAAATGCATGCTGGGAGATTCATGGAGTCAACTTGTGGTTTGTCGGCTTGTCACGGCAGGATCTGTAATAACTCCTAAGCATTTGGTCAGAAGGCGCACACGGTAATTTATATTTATTGTATTTACTTGTTGTCTTGTATTGAAAAGTGGAATTGCGGTGATGTATGAGCCGCTGTTTAGCGGTAATATCATGGATCTTTTAGAATGTCTTGTAAGATTAAATGTAATGCAGGAATTTAATAATATGTGTATTTTATAGTTTTTCACGGCGTCTAGAAGAATAAAGACGGAATAAACTTCAACATCTGTCAGGCGTATGTTTTCTGTACCAGATGAAGAACTTTGGGAGCTGTTATATCTTCTATAGTAAAGGTAACCTTACAGTAAATGACGTCTGCTGTCATCTGACGCTATATAGAAAATGTAATTAAATAAGATTAAATTTACCTTCTGCGAGGGGCACCCTAATATAATGATATATATAATAATTATAATATAATATAATTATATAATTATAATAAATATAATATAATTATAATATAATAATACACTGCTGTCTGTCTGCCATAAAATAAATAAAAGGGGGAATTGGAATTGCATATGACTATGGAGATTTTTACTAATTCACATAAGGGACAGCATAAAGGGTTGTTTAATTCAGTATCAGAGGAATTCATATATTTGTGTGATTATGATAATCACACTATTATAACTTGATAGTACATCTCTTGAATTGAACTAATTACAGTGTCATGTATAACACTGCACTTTTTAATACATTGTCTGGCAGAACAGACTGCAAAACTGTAGTCTCAATGGAAAGCTGGATGAAATTCCTAGGGTGGCGTAGTCAGCTGTCCACTGAGTCTACAGTTTTGTAGTTTGGTCTGTCACAGTCTGGCGCAGTTGGCAGGATCATCGTCCTGAGAGCAGAGACGCGTGTTCAGTGTGAATGACTCTTCAGTTGTTTTTCTATTTTTAATTACTTTTTTATTCCTATCCATGTCTTTTTTTCCTTTTGTATGCTCATTATTCAGCCAGTACAGCTGTTTTTATTGTAGTCGAAAACAACAGTGAGTGCCAGTCACTGGCAAATCCCTTGGTTCCCGGTTCCACTCCATCTGTCCTCTGGTGGTCCCCTTGAGCTGTGGACCCCTTTCCAGTGTTCTGCAGCCAGATCCTCCTGAGCCGCACGGAAGCGGAAGTTGGCAAAGTGAGATGCGGCAGTAGGCCTATGCATGCAATTGACTGGAGTATGGAGAGTAAAGCCTTTCGTTTTCTTTAATAAAAGTTGTCCGTGTATTTTCTCATATGCGAGGACATCACAACTGCCACTGCACTTGTTGATGTGTACGTGTGCCCTATTCAAACAATAAAGAGAAACTACATGCAGCACTGAAAAACTATTCCACGGCCAAAAAAAATTTAAACATTCTTTCTATATCAGAAGCTAGTCTCTGACTGAAATTTCTATAAATCTTTATATAAACTGATAGCAATTAACCTAAGAGTGCATGCTTGGATTGTAGTATCTGCATGTACTGTGGAACTAAAAAGAATCATAATCAACATATATAATTACGTAAATGAAAAACAAATACGTTGCATTTTCCTTAATAGTTTTGCACGTTGCCATAATTTATATTTAATTTAAAGTATGAAGCACCCAAGCTAAGTTTATGTTGAAATAATACTCAAGATTCTTACCGTAAGTCTTTACTCTGGCACAGTGGTGGATCTAGAAAATTTTACATGGGGTGGCAAGAGATTTTAACAGAGTGGCATGGAGGTTCAGTGAGAAACCGACTATCATTCAGAATCGTGGAGCTCAGGAACATACTTACACTGAAAAAGTGACAATTTATCTAAGCATTTGGACTCTCATGGTTAAAACAATGCTGATTGTACTTTTCATTATCACTGACCAGTTGTTTTTCTTTGTTGTGCTGTGCAGCAGAATGTTTCACAAACATATCCAAATTAAGAGCCTTTGCACGCTGATTCTCAATGCTCAGCAGAGTTTCCAGGTCCGCGGTGTTCATGCCCAGTTGTGCTATTTTGAAAACATAGTTTCGGGTAAATATTAGGAGGTCATGGGTTGCGGATTTTTGGGCTGATTTCATAATGTTATACAGCAGCAGACTGCAAGGGGAAAAAGAAACTAATTATTATCAGTGCAAGTGGCTCCTAATCCTGAGTAATGCTGGATCTCTAGCCACTTAAAGTAAGAGACAGATGCACACGGAAAGCAGGGCTGCCGACTACCATGCATCTGGCATGACTTTCACGCTCTCAGACACTCACGCAAGGAATCTTCCACTATATTATTCCACTATGAGCCTAAATGTAGCTCCATCAGAAGCGTTGGTGTAGTTTGCAAACCCTACATACCATTTAGAACAGGGGTCACCAACATGGTGCCCACTGGCACCAGGATGCCCCCAAGGACCACATGAGTCGCCCACGGACCTGTTCTAAAAATACCACAACTCACCAGTGGGCAGCGACTAAAATTTAATTTTATCTTGTTGCTATTCTTCTTTAATCACATTTGTATTTATATAGATTTGAAAATGACAATATCCAAAAAAGCATTTAAAACGTGTTTATTCTACATGAAGTTTAGATAAGTTTAGGTAAAGTCTGTTCTGGTAGCCTTTGTATGGCTCAGTACCCGTGAAGTAGCTCTCAGTTTCAAAAAGGTTGCTGACCCTTGATATATAGTATACCCCAATCTTGGGTGATATATCCTAATCAGTAAAATAACAGTCGGCTAAATTCCGCATAGTGATCTCATTAACTGCGTGTTGTTGCTGAAATACATCACACAGACGTCGGGGGAATGTCGAATCATCAGAATATGTAAGATTTATACATTTGGTTAAGTTGAATGCATTTGCTGTTGAATGCAATTCCTATCACATTAACAATTACTGGTTGAAAAATGAATTGCTGTTAGTGTCTTAAATCATACTGCTGTAAAAGTAAAATTTACAACAGAAATCAATATGCTTAGAATATGGGTTAAGATGGAAAATAATTTTTCCATCCCAATCCCAATCATGTTAATGCAAATTTACAGCAGTGTGGATTCTCAGAAAAAAAGGTACTCTGACATAAAGATCAGCAATACAGTGCAAATAACATTTAATTTAACATTTATACAAAAAAAGGACAGGGCATTTCGATGATAAAATCTGTAGTGAACAATAAGTCGCATCAAAACAAAACCTGGTATTCGGTCATGCTACCTTAAGGTTAAACATTACTTTGTGCAAAGTTCCTTGTTCTGAAATAAATACTTTCTGCAATAGCACATCCAACCATATTCACACAGTCTTTATCGTTATTTATTTATTCAGCCGTTTTTTTCTTACTGCCAGCATCTCATAAAAAGGGTCAGTGCTCACAGCAGCAGTGATGCTCTGTATCCACTTGTCCTTCTCCTCAGGGGTTGGCGCAGAGATGCGGTACACCACATGATTGCCCTCTACCAGGCGGCCGTCCGCCTCCGTTTTGCAGGCTTTCATCAGCTGTCTGCTGTTGTTAGGGATGTACAGTTCAAAGCAGTTAGGCTTCCTGAGATCCTTCACCTCACGGATGCTCAGATTCTCCAGCGGAATGATCACCCTGGGTTTCTTATCCGTAGTATGTTTAAAGTAGTAAAGGCAGTTATCCATCAGGATGAACCACCGCCTTTTCCATGTTTTCACCCGTCCTCCTCCCAGTTTGAAGAGCCAACCCTCTCTGTCAGGGTTGAAGAAGGCATTGTTCCCATTGTCTTCAGGAATCTTGAATGGCTCATTCTTTATGCTCTTATAAAGATTTCGGAGGAGATCATCTGGCAGGTTGCCTCCATCATTGATTCCTCGATTCATGGAGATGAACCTGTCCACACTGGGCTTGTCTCACACATTTGGATTATGAAGGCTAGTGTTTAGCATGATTATGGAAAATGAAAGTACATAGCAGGTGTCAATGTTTTGGAAGACTCCAGGATTACATTGACAGTACCTCTGCGTAAAGGCCTCCATCATCCTGTCAATCTTTTGTGCTTCTTCTGGCAGACGGAAACTCCAGAGGAACTGCCTGAGAGCCTGTACCAGGTTGAACCCTGCGAATTCATGAAGCCCAAGAAATGTTTGGAGGACTTGGATATTGAAGTCGTCTCTCTCACCCAGGTAATCCCCAATGGCTGTTTTGTTCAGCCCCTCTCCCTTGTATAGGAGCTGGGCGATGTCCTCAGACGTGTGCCGGAGAAGATTGTTTTGTACCATGAACAGGATACCCTTCTTAGGGTCCATGTTGAATTTCTTTCTTCCCATGGCGACATGCCTATTCTTTTCTAAGATTTGGCAGCGTTTGGTGCTGGATTCAAGGCCCTTTACTTCCATGAGGGCCTCTCTCAGCGTCTCCCGCAGCCTCTGGATCTCCAGCAGAAGGGCTCCTCTCCTCAGCCGGATGTCCTCAAGTTCAGAGTGCTTCTCTGGACTCAGGTCCATGGAGACTGCAGCAGACAGGAAAAGGAGATCGTCAGCAGGTGTGGAGCTCAGCAGGTTGGCCATCTCTGCCAGTTTGGTTGTTGGTTCAACTCCCATGGCAGAGTAATCGTAACATTGTTAAGCCCTTGAGCAAGTCCCTTAGACCCAAGTGCTCTGACCCCAAACTCTCCTCACTTCGGACAAAAGCATATGCTGAATATATGTAATCCCAAAGGGCAGTTACAGAAGACCCCAGGACCGGAGTAACGTGGGAAGCAATTACTGATGCCTGGAAGCTTTGGGGCATGCAAATAAACTGCATCCAAAGGCAAATGGCTAATAAAGAATGCTCTGAATGCCAGGCATTCGTCCAGCAGTGAGATTGTAGAGATAATGAATAAAGATAGAAAGTGTGAATAAAGATAAAACATTTTGATTGTATTTGCGAAGCGATGCTGGATGTGCTGAGCTCGCCGGGAAGGTCATGTGGTCCGCATTCCCTCCCCATGCACACGTGATCAGCTCAATCACACCGAAATTGTCGGTTTGCTGCCCTTCAGGGAAACAATCTAAAGGGTGTTACGGGAAAAGTAATCGATGCAAGAGCCAATGATGTTCTCCTGGTGCCTACCCGTGTTTATGTTATCGTTACTGACACAAACAATGATGAACAATAATAAGCATTTATAAGCCATGATGACCGCACCATTTACGTGGAGTTGCACTAACGTCTGTTTTTATAGCTAACCAGCAAGTCAATCACACATACATAACTTACACACAAGTCAAAGCAACAAGGGGGCTAGTGAAGACGTAAACCAAAGAAAACCAAGCGGGGAGACAGCAAGCCAAACTGAGGTCGCGGGGGGGACCGGAGCCTGTCCTTGGAACAACAGGCGTAGGCAGGAACCAACCCTGGGCAGGAGTCAACACTCTGCAGGGCGCAAACACTCACAACTCAGATTTGCCAATTAACCTACCCTGCGCACTTTTGGACTGTGGGAGGAAACCGGAGCCCCTGCTGGAAGTCTTTCCCCATTCACCAGATTATATTGCCAGAAGACTGAAAATTAGATATCAAATACTAGAGTGACATAAAAACAAAAAACAAGTTTGCTTGTAATGAGACGCAAAACAGAAGATTATCTCTTTTTATATTTTGAGAAAACATTTTAACATTTATCCAACCGGTCAAATGGTTTAATACTTCATACAGCAGCATTTCTAAACTCATTCCTCAGCCCACCAGACAGCTCCACGTTTTTGCTCTGTCCCAGATCCCTGCATGCATGAACCAAACAGTCACCTTTTACTGCTGTGCTGAGAGTTTGGACAGAGCAAAACTGTGGATCTTTGCAGTGGGGTCCAAGGACTGGGTTGAGAAACCCTGGCATAGAGGAGACTAGAGTGAGAGCCAAGAAAAAAAGTGATTAGAGAGGAAGGTAAAATGCTTCCATTAGCATGGCAAATAAGCTGCAAGTACAGACCCTGTGCTTCCATTACAAACAAAAAGCCTGTATGACCCTCCTAAACACACAAGTCAGATTAACTTAACAAGGGGAAATAAGCATAAAACTTGACAAAGACTAGACTATGAAAAGGGAAGGTGAACATCATACTTACACAAACTTCTGCTAAAGCAAATGGACAAACCCCTTTTAACTGAATCAAGTTACTTTAAAAAATTAATAATTCAAAAATAAATCAATAAAAATTAAGAAAAACACAATCATGCTTTGAACTAATACTGCAGTCAGTCCTAAATGTTCCCATGACATTCTTTTTGTCACGATGCACACTCGGTACATACTGGTTGAAAACCATTTATAATCCTTCATGTACCAGTCTATAATGGAGCACCCCAACCTGGGCCGCCCATCCAACATGGCAGATTTCTGCCCCCTGGCCCCGGAGACTAACAGACCAACCTCTGGAAACAGGAAACCAGGGGGACATGGGCCGCTGACTGGATGGGCGACTCCAGAATGAGGTGAAGCAGAAGTTAGACTCCACAGTAGAGGACCGAGGAATGTAGACCAAAACCAGGGAACCTGAAGTGGCAAGAACACAAACCAGGACAGACATATAAAACCAAAGCAAACGCATCAGTGGCACAGCCCACCAGCTTGTGAAAGATGGCTACCTGGCATCATGAATCCCTTAATCAAAAACCTTTGTGATGGCAACTTTGCCACCCAGGACTGATCCCTTCTAAAGACCTCAAGTTTCAATGCAAGGTTTCCGAAATGTGACTGCTGTGGTATTGTTCCAGGCAGGGAAAACAACTTAGGAGAAAATTTACGTGCATGTTGGGTGTTTGTGGTACTGTTGGGCTGAGGGGGTAATTGAGTGACTATTAACCTTTGAAATCCAATTATATTATTTAAACAGGTTAGTAGTTAGACAGTGTGATTTAGATGAGGATAAGGATGTTTTATTGTCATTACAAAATGTGTTCTACATGAAGGGAACAAAATGAGGCACTCAGATCCGGTGTATTAGCAATAATAAAATAGAAATAAAATCGAAAGAACAATACAATGAATAATATGGCAACAATTAAAATAAAATAGAATAAAGACATTAAGATAAATTCCATTAGGAGAATTTAACCATGGATGTAAAGTGAGCAGGTGTGAGTGTAGCAGAGATTACTGAGGTCTGTGTGTAATAAAGTATATGTGACACTGGCTGAGGAAGCAGCAACGTGTGTGTGTGCAAAGTCACAGTAATAACCTGCAGCACTGAGGGATCTATTGCAGCGAAGGCCTGACATGTAACACTGGTGATGAATAGCAGTGTTAGATATAGGTATAGTGAGGTACTTATAATTATAGTAGGTGTAGGATCAAGGCCTGGATTAGATTTACATACAGGGCAAATCTAGGTTACACATACACACACAGGTTACATATAAATTTAAATTTAGGGGCAGTGTGTAGCTCGGTGGGCTTTAAGGAAACACAGACTACACATAGAACAGCAATGACTGAGCTGGGGAACGCAGTGATGGCAGGCATATTTATACACAGCACACTAATCAGCAACAAAACAGGGGTACAGGGTTAGGATGGAGAACTATAATGGGATACAGGAGAATTAGGAGGGTTACAAAGGGCCAGCAGCGCCCTCTGCTGGCATGAGTGGGAGGAGACATGAAAAAATAAGAGATTACAGATCATGACAGGAGCACCAAGCACAGCAACAGTGGGGTTATGCTCAATTATCACACCACATATATGAGAAAACATTATGAAAAACTGTTCCCAAAAAATGTTCAAACATCAGCATGACCGAAACATACGACTGGTTGGATCTAGGCTACACTGGCACTGACAGCAGAGTGTAACAAATTACCAGCTACGACACATATCTGATGATTCAGAAGAAAGACAAGTTGAAGAAACAAAGTGGTTAATTGACTATTGTATAATAATCAAATCATTTCATAATCATGTAATACATAATATGTCATGATGGGAAGAGGGACAATCCAAGAGCAGCCTTGTGGGTTTTATTGCTGAACCAAAAGACATGAATAGAACCCAAGAGGAGGAGGAGAACGCAAATAGGAGGGAGGGAGAGAGGAATAAGCAGGAGGAGTCGGGGAGAACCTACTAACACGGGGAGCAGAGAGGGGTCCTCCTCCTTTTTGGGTGAAACTAATTGCTTGTGACATGGTAAGAGGCAACTTCTTTCTTGAGAGAATTTCTTTAAAGGGCAAGACAACAAAAGCTGTAAATCTAACAGGAAAAAATAGCCTTTGTAGAATTCTATGTGAAGACCCTCTGGGCCAGGCGCCCTGCCGCTCTGCATTGTTTTCTTTGCATGTACAACTTTGTACTCCATAATTTTAATATTTTATCACGAAGCCTGAAGAGCAATATGAACTATATCATGCTTTAAGTAAATTGTCTCATCCTTTATTAGATTTAAACACAAACACAATCCACAGTAAACTGTACTTACAGCCTTCATCCTGCTCTTCAGTCTCTGAGGTGCTGCATCTAAATGGGGACTCGTCAAAAAGCCAAGTGGAGCTGTCATGAATGAAGGCCTTATTGAAGCTTCCCCTGCCTGACAGCAGGTTAGTCTCTCATTTGACTAAAGTATATTTAACTTCTACAGAACTTTGCATGCTCATCTAGGATGGAGAATTTCTGCTGCTGAGCGCATTTTGACCTTGAGGAGCAACTGGCTCTCATCCAATGCAACAGTGAGTTAGAGGAGCAAGTTAATACGCCTTTTAGGGAGAAGGTGTGTACGCCACTAGCCGGGAGGGGGGAGAATGAAGAGCAGAGAGGTCGAGAGAGCTGGGTGACCGTAGGTCGTAGACGCAGGAAAGGGCGTACACACGTTGCAGAGGCGGCATCACCTGAGGTGACTGTGTCGAACAGGTTTCAGGTTCTTCCAGCTTTAGAGCCGGAACGGACTGGGGAGGCAGGTGGGCCCTTGGGCACTGAGGAGCCCCCTCCCCCCAGGAAGAGGGAGGTTGTGGTAGTGGGGGATTCCATTATTAGGGGAGTAGACAGTTATGTGTGCACGCGTGATAGAGGGTCCCGTACGGTGTCTTGCCTGCCTGGGGTCCAGGTAGGAGACCTTCCAGATCGTGTGGATAAGCTTTTGGCCCCAGCTGGGGGGGATCCAGTTGTCGTGGTGCATGTTGGCACCAACGACATAGGCAAGGGTAGAAGGGCTGTTCTGCAGGATAAATTTATAGAAGTCGCCAATAAGCTTAGAAGCAGAACGTCCATGGTGGTATTCTCCGAAATACTCCCCGTGCCACGTGCAAGTCAGGCTAAGTTAGCTGAGATAAGGAAATTAAATGTGTGGCTAAAAGGATGGTGTAGGAAAGAGGGGTTTAGGTTTATGGGGCATTGGAGGACCTTCTGGAACAGGTGGGACCTGTTCAAGCCGGATGGGTTGCACCTGAACCAGAGGGGAACCAGTGTATTGGGGAGGCGTATGTGTAGAGTAGTTGAGGAATGTTTAAACTAGGGACTGGGGGGGCAGGGAGGTTAGTTAACTATGTCAGTGGGGGGAAACGGAAAGCCATAAATAATCATATTGTAAGTGGGCACCGTAATAGGCCTACCCTTTGTTGTCTGTATTTAAACGCCAGGAGTATTAGGAATAAAATTCATGATTTAGAGGCTTTTATCTCATCGGACTCTTATGATATTATAGGAATAACTGAAACGTGGTTGAGTGAAAAGAATGGACAAGAATATAATATGGATGGTTACACGTTGTTCCGTAAGTATCGTATAGGAAAAAAGGGAGGTGGTGTTGCAGTATATGTAAAGGAAAACTTGCAGGCAAGGGAACTTACTGATATAAATAAAACTACGGAAGCAATATGGGTAAAATTAGATGCTAAAAACTCAAATAGCCTAATTGTCGGTGTTTGTTACAGAACACCTAATATAGCTGCTGAGGAAAGCAGATTGTTATACAGTGATATTAGGACTATGAGGAATAAAAATGATGTGGTAGTTATGGGTGATTTTAATCTACCAGGAATGCAGTGGGACATTGTCACTGGCTCTTCAGAAAATGAACTGGAGATGGTGGAATTAGTACAGGATTGTTTTTTTACTCAGTTTGTTAACACCCCTACCAGGGGAGATGCCATTCTTGATCTTGTTCTCTCTAATAACCAGGACAGGATTGGTAAATTAGACGTTTTAGAACCACTTGACAGTAGCGATCATAACATGGTCAAATTTGAGGTTAAGTTTAGTGTTCGAAGAGCTAAGTCCAAATCAAAAATATATAATGTTAGGAAGGCTGACTTTAAGTGTATGAGACTAAAACTAGAAACTGTGAACTGGATGGAGTTAAATAACAAAACTGTTGAAGAGGCCTGGGAATTTTTTAAAAGCACATTATTGCAAGTGCAAGAGGACTTCATACCTGTTTCCAGCAAGAATAAATCTAGGAAATTGAAACCTAGGTGGTTTACTAGGGAAATAAAGTATAAAGTAAGGAGGAAAAGGGCTTTGTTCCAGCAATGGAAAATAACTGATGATGACAGAATTAAGCAGGAATATCTAAGTCTACAGGCTGAGTTAAAAAATGATATTAGACGAGCTAAAAGAAATGTCGAAAGGATGGTTGCATTGGAAGCTAAGGATGACGTTAAAAGTTTCTTCCAGTATTTTAACTCTAAAAGAGCTCTAAAACCTGAAATTACTAATCTGCAGGATAGTAAGGGTCTTATAATAGTAAATGACATTGATATAGTAAATTAGTTCAATGATAGTTTTGCACGGGTATTCACTGTTGAGGACCTTAGTAATTTACCAGTTATTACCCATCCAGCATTGTCTATAGCTAATATATATATAACTGAAGCAGATGTTTTGCAAAGCCTAGCTAAGCTCAAAATAAATAAATCACAGGGCCCTGATGGCATCTTACCTATAGTGTTAAAAGAGATGAGGGATATTATTTGCCGACCCTTAACTTTACTGTTTCAAAAATCCTTATCTGAAGGTGTGGTACCTTCTGATTGGAAGCACGCCTTCATAACGCCTATTTTCAAAAAAGGGGATAGAAGTAATTTGTCTAACTATAGGCCAATCAGTCTAACTTGTATAACTGGTAAAGTTATGGAGGCTATAATCAAAGAGAAAATGGTAGATTACCTGGACTCCAATAACATTTTGCGGGATAGCCAGCATGGATTTAGGAGAGGTAGATCCTGTTTAACAAATCTGTTGGAGTTTTTTGAGGAAGCTACTCAGGAAGTTGATGATAAGAAGGCCTATGATGTCATCTACTTAGATTTCCAAAAGGCTTTTGATGTTGTCCCCCACAAGAGGCTCCTACTTAAACTCAAAGCGACAGGTATTTTAGGTACCGTAGCGACCTGGATTGATAACTGGTTAACAGATAGGAAACAGCGAGTAGTTATAAGAGGCACAATGTCACAGTGGGCTTGCGTTCATAGTGGGGTACCGCAGGGTTCGATTTTAGGACCACTATTGTTCCTAATTTACATAAATGATATGGATACCAATATATACAGTAAACTGGTGAAATTTGCAGATGACACCAAGGTGGGTGGTGTAGCAGATACTGAATTAGTGGCTCAGCAGCTACAGCGGGATCTTGATTTAATTAGTGACTGGGCCGATACCTGGCAGATGAAATTTAACATCGATAAATGTAAGGTACTCCATCTAGGGAGCAGAAATATAAAGTACAGGTATTTCATGGGTGTCACTGAAATAAAGGTAGCTGATCATGAGAAAGACCTTGGTGTGTATGTTAATGCTTCCATGTCCCATTCTCGCCAGTGTGGGGAAGCAATAAAAAAGGCCAATAGGATGTTGGGGTATATCTCCAGGTATGTGGAGTTTAAGTCAAGGGAGGTAATGCTAAGATTATACAATTCCTTGGTGAGACCTCACCTAGAATATTGTGTGCAGGTTTGGTCACCATATCTTAAAAAGGACATTGTGGCCTTAGAAAAGGTGCAGCGTAGGGCCACAAAAATGATGCCTGGTCTTAGAGGAATGTCATACGAGGAACGGTTACTTGAGCTAAATCTGTTCAGTCTCAAGCAAAGGAGACTGAGGGGGGACATGATCCAGGTATATAAGATTCTAACAGGTTTGGATGCTGTTCAACCAAATAGTTACTTCAGCATTAGTTTAAATACACGAACTCGTGGCCATAGGTGGAAATTAGCGGGAGAACATTTCAAGCTGGATTTAAGGAAGCACTTCTTTACACAGCGTGTAGTCAGAGTATGGAATAGCCTTCCTGATAATGTAGTGCAAGCTGAATCCTTGGGTTCCTTTAAATCAGAGCTAGATAAGATTTTAACGACTCTGAGCTATTAGTTTAGTTCTCCCCAAGCGAGCTTGATGGGCCGAATGGCCTCCTCTTATGGAAGATTATAAGCACAAAAATTCAAATGGCAATTCATTTTGCAATTGTCAATTCAATATTCAACCAGAGCATGCATTTGTCATTTCAATATTTAATCTGTGCATGTAATTTGAAAATATATTTTGCAATCGGCAATTCAATGTGCAAAGTGCCTATGAAATCCTTAATTAATTTCATAATGTTTTGAATAAAAAATAGAATGACAATTCACTGAATTGCATTTCGTTTTGCCATGGGCTTTTTGCCTCTTTATTCAAATGGAAATTCATTTGGCAATTGTCAATTTAATATTCAATCAGAGCATGCATTTGTCATTTCAATATTTAATCTGTGCATGTAATTTGAAAATACATTCTGCAATCGGCATTTCAATGTGCAAAGTGCTTATGAAATCCTTAATTCATTTAAAAATATTTTGAATAACAAATAGAATAACAAATCACTGAATTGCATTTCGTATTACCATGGGCTTTTTGCCTCTTTATTCAAATGGCAATGGCGTCCCCGGGAATTGCATTGCATGTTCGGGAGAAAACTCAATTTGCAATTCCCAACTGTCAGACCGCTCATCAAGGTGGACCTTCATTAACGACGTCACTTCCTTGTTTAGGGCCTCGCTAGCATTCAACGGATTTGTTCGTTTAGTTAGAATGAGTAATGGCGGCAGAAGAGCTTGCAGTAAATATTTCTGCCTTAGCAGATGACATGGAAATTAATCGGGTATCAGCAGTAGATGCGTTTGATAGGTTGTTTGTGTTGTCACATAGGGTAACCAACTGCGTGACTTGATGTAACGCCTGAGCTACATTAGTTTGCACCCTTCTCGTATCAAGTCCAGTTAAGATTGTAAGTTCCTCTACCCTCTGTGACAACACAAACAACCTATCAAACGCATCTACTGCTGATACCCGATTAATCGTCGTTAATGAAGGTCCACCTTGATGCACTAAGACTAACTAACATCAATGACAGACCAGAAATTAAGGCAAGACATGGACTGAAATAGATGAGATTGGGCGAAAATAAGTGGACACAGCTGGGCAAGATCAGGGAAGCACACGTGGGTAATCAGGGGGCGTGGCACACACGAGGATCGTACGAGCCGGGCATGACAGCACCACCATGCCGCCCCTGAAGTAGTACACTCTTACTTAATTTATTAATTAACCAGAAAGTGTTAGTTATATACTGATCCCACGTTCGTTCATTCTTAATCATAACAGTTACTGTATTTGTTCATCATTTGTACTTGAGTAGTTACTGAGTTATTACTGAGTAATGTGTATTTGAACAATATAAAATATAATAATATATGTGCTATAAATCAACAAACCATTGTCCTTTCCTTTTATCCACTGCAGGGCTGCAGGAAGCAGCATACAGAGGAAATGCCTTGGGTGGGATGGTAGCCCAGATCAGGGCTCACATACTGGCTCACATGTGGGCAATGAAGAAGTAGTACTTCACGTGTACGGGAGAAAAACAGCAGCCAGAGGAATCCTATGCAATCTCAGTGAAAATAAACTCCCCAGACCCAGGACTGGGGCAGGAATTGCAGGATTCTCCTCTAGCATTTTTTTGGCATACTGTATTTATTGCTATTATCCTTGGTACATGTTTATATTTGCCAATAATTGAAATTGAAATAAACATGATTATTATTCAACCATCCTCGTACCGCATATCCCAGGTAGCATAGGACACAATGGTATACTTTTGGATGGGATGCCAGTCCATTGCAGTGAATGCACTCACTCACACACTGTGAGCAATTTAGAGATGACAGTCTATTATTATTAGGATACCTATAGTTTTTAGTAGTTTTCACTATTATTATGCTTTTTGCCATGGGAGTCTATGGCAGCCCATAGAGCTGATTGGCAACTTTTTTGAAATTTGGCACATCGATAGAGGTCAGTTCCAACTATTCATACCAAATTTGGGTTCAATCCATCCATCACTCTAGCGCCACACGCAGGCCAAATTTCAAGAAATGTTTTTGCCTTATTCTCTTTCTTATCATTGTATGATTATGCTATTTACTTTTAAATATTAGCATTACCTGTCTTGGTGACATCCCATAATACAGCTCTGATGACCTGATCACATATAAAACACTTCCCACGCAGCACATTATGCTTTATTATCTATTTATTATTCAAACATCAAACTTTGATGACGTCAATGTATATCCCTGACATAAATCACTGACGTGAAGCTATGGACATCATACTTAACTAGCTGACGTTTTAGTATTTTATATAGCATGATGGGTGCAGATCTAACTTAGTGTATAACTTAGTTTCGGCAGTGGTTTTGAAATATAGAGTCCATCGTCATGATCCCATAGTTAGCGGAAGCGAAAATAGTGTAATTAGTACAAGTACTAAAGAAATGTAATGTAATGTAATACCGAACAGCTTTCAAAAATGCGGTACCGCAATACCTTTTTCGCACCGGTATCCCGCGCAGCATCAGTCTGCCTGAGATATTTGATAAAGTGTGGATCTTCCTATACGTGCAGCACGAATAAATAAAAACCTCTGCTTTGTATACTTGACAAATCTGTGTGTGTCATCATACTCAAAACCGCGCCAAATAAGCCACGAAATTAACCATGAATTCTACCCTACTGTGGTACACAGCTTTGCTTCTTATGTTTCTTTCACACAAAAAGTTGCAGGTTGATGACAAAACGTGCTCGCGTCCGGACCAGTAAGTGCAACAGGGGGGCAGAACTGGGGAGGGGGGCGGGATGCGATCGTGCTCGGTTGCCGTATAAGGCAGCCGGGCCCAGTGTTGTACGCGCTTAGTCTAATTACAGGTTCTTGTGGGAAGCGTGTGTGATGTATAACCTTGTTCGTGTCAGGTTTTGGGCTGGTTGCGAGCGCGATCGCACGGGCAGGAAACAGGCAGGCAGAACACGGGGAAACTGGGATTTATTAGCACTAAAACTGGACGAAGCACGAACATCGACTAACTAACATCAATGACGGACCAGGAACGAAAGCAAGACATGGACTGAAATAGACAGGACTGGGCGAAAATAATCGGACACAGCTGGATACAAGGGGGAAGCATACGTGGATAATCAGGGGGGCGTGGCACACATTAGGATCGTACGAGCTGGGCGTGACAGTTCGACATACTGATCGCTATGTATCGCGATACAACAGTTTGAAATGTTACCAAAGTGTCATTTTATAATTCCCATATTAAACAAGTTACCGTGCATAGTGCTTTGGGGAGAGACAGATTCCAAGAGTGCAGTTCATTTCACGTGTCTTTAAGTCATTGTCTGATATTATCCAGGGCTGAATGTGTGATTCATGCTTACTACTATATTCTTGCTTTGCAGTTCTTACACAATTTTTTTTCTTATTTACTTCTAAAAGTAAATAAAAAACTTATAGAACTGTCATTATTATATAACAACTATACGTATTATGATGTTATTATTTAGTTATGTTGTTGCTTGGTTACATTTGATGCCTCCGCACGTGGGAAGCTACTGGTTTGAAAGACGCGGCTTCACTTGTTTTTCTGCACCAAGATGGCAAGGTACGTTGCATTTCTGCTCCCATTTTATCGTATAACTTATCTTATTATTTAGTATCTGTCTTTGTATGTACAGTGGTACCTCGACCCACGAACAGTCCTGATCACGAATAAATCGGGTTACGAACCAGATGTTCCAAAATGTTTTATACCGGTTGTCGAACCGTGTTTCGGGCCGCGAACACACAAACGTCCCGAAAAGGGTCCAATGAAAGCTCCCCAAAGAACCACCCGAAACGCGAAGAAATGTCCAGTATAATAATAAAAAAAAATCATATTTTCGAAATTACTGCATTTGACTGTTACTCAGTTTTTTAATGTTGATTGTTTAGTTTTTTGGGGGATGTTTTGTGGTTCTTTTCCGTTTTGGCGTCTTTCGAGCGACCAGCGTATGCTCAGTTTTAATGTTTTATTTAATTTAGCATTTGTTAGCATGTAAATGTAAATGTATGCTCTCAGTTATATGTGCACAGTCTGTCATAATTTGATTGTACGGTAGGGGGTGTTGAGTTGTACTGCGCGTGCTCGAAGTGTATATATGTATGTATAGAGTGACCTAAAGAGAAAGACGGCGATATGTCCTAGTTCATGGTGAATAACGTGTTGTGTGAACTTATTTTTCCATTTATAAATCCTCTATTATTGTTAGTCTTCTCCCGATTTTCTTACCGCTGCACCGACAGTTCGACGTGCCAACAGCATTATTTATTACAAGTAAGGTTATTTTAATTTAAGTCTATATTCTTGGTCGCGTTCTCCCCATGTCGTCGTGGGCTTTCCTCCGGGTACTTGCTAAATTGCCCGTAGGAGTGCATGTGTGAGTGAATGGTGTGTGAGTGTGCCCTGCAATGGGCTGGCCCCCCCATCCTCGATTTTTCCCTGCCTCGTGCCCATTGCTTCCGGGATAGGCAACCCAGTAGGATAAGCGGTTTGGAAAATGGATGGATGGATTCTTGGTCACAGAAAAATATTAAAAATTGAAGAAAATGCAGCGTTTCTGAAGTTTAAACATATTGAACATAATACATATTTACATTATTTGAAATGGGAAAATTGATTGAGGTCACGCACTTTTCAGGTCAGGAACTAAGTTCGTGAGCCGAGGTATGACTGTATATTGAAATATGTTTGTGTAAAATTCAGTATATTGTTTGGATTATATTTAAATTTTATGTGCAGGTTAGTTAGTGTCATATGCAGGGTTGCCAACCCTCACTCAAGATGTCTTGTAGTCAATCTGTTTTGTTCCATTATAAACCTAAAATTAGCTCCATCAAAAGTGTTGGGGTAGTCTGCAAACCCTCCAGACTATTTACAAGGTAGTAAGACTGTTACACATATGGAGATGAATGTGCAGACTTGTCTGGAATTGAGAATCTCACGCCAGCCAGCTGACCAAAGATAGCAGCTCTGCCTGTGCAGTAATGCGGTTGTTGATTGGGAAGGTGTGGGTCAGTGCAGAAGTGTAGTCCACATGTCAGGAGTGACTGACAGCTCCATTGCATTGCCTGTATGTTGTTTTTCCTCATTCAGAATCAGACGAATGGAGAAAGCTGTTTGCTGGAGCGACGACAGATACTGGGCAACTTGGGACAAGTGGGGAGAGGTGATTGACTGGGGAGATGAGAAAGAGCTGTGCTCCCCAGCAGAATCACCTTCTGACCAGACTGACAGTTCCACTGAGTCACATTCCCGAAGGCGAATTGCCAAGGCAGTTAGCTGGACGGATGATGCTTATTGGGCAGCCTGGGACAAGTGGGAAGAGATCATCTGCTGGGGTGATGAAGAGGAGTGCTCCCAAGTAACTCCACCCACTAGCCAGCTTGGGAGGGATAAGGGGATAGATGTACATGGGTTGGAGGCTTTTGTGATAAATAACAGGACAATCTCCATAAAGCCTGTAGACAACCATCAAGACAGTCTGGAGATAGGAGCTGTGCTGGTAGACCTCTGCCAGTTTGATCTCGAATATTTAGATCAAAGTAAATTTGATTTTGAAATTGTACAAGTACAAATTGGAGAAGTCAAAGTGGAGGAGACTAGAGAAAAGGCTTTTGAAAAAGCATTTGAATTGGAAATTGTGGATGTGGCAGTAGAAGTTATAAACAGTGAAATCCAGCTGAATGCTATAAATTTGGATATTGTTGAAACTAAGGTGGACAAATTATTATTGGAAGAACTGATCGTTGGCGATTTAGAAGCAGGCAATGTGAAGTTGTCAGTGTCAAATGGCAATGTGGTGAAGGTACCCTTAAGGTACCCTTCACCACAGAGGAACAGAAGGACCAGGCAACCTTAGACCATACTCTCTGGTGGTTGACTCGTGGCAACTGGACTTGTCTCTGAAAGTTAGAAACGTTTCGCTGCTCATCCAAGCAGCTTCTTCAGACTGAGGGAGGTAGTAAGTGTCCACATATTTATCCTCCTGGGTAAGTAGTCTAAGGGGGCTCGTTGAGTGAAACAAAGTGGGGGGGGGGAGTTGCGGGTAGATGTAACCATCACACCTTAGCAGTCCCTCCTACTCCAATAGAGTGGGTCGTTAAGGGTGGTCCACCTGGTGGAGGTGTGAATTGGGTCTGTTTTTTTCCTGGGAATTATTTTTGTTTTGGCAAATGATGAGGTTAAATTGGAGACAGGTTGTGCCTAATGCCTCTACCTCTGTTGAGTGAGGGGTTGTGCATTTGCACATGCAAAGCTGCTTGGACGAGCGGTGAAACGTTTCTACCTTTCAGAGAGGTACAATGTCTTTGGATGTCTTTTGTCTTATGCAGTCTGGGAGTTGACTGAATGCTGGGGCGGGGGTAGCTTTTCCTTTGTAGTGGGGTCCGGTGGGGCGCCTTGGGCTCTGTGGGGCCCGGTGGTGCTGCTGCTTTGGGCCCCGGTCTGGATGGGCCTGGGCCCCCCTCCCTGGATGGATTTCGGGGAACGGGGAGTGCCTATGGGGGTCAGCGGGGGAGCTGGCTCCGGGGGGGAGGTATTTTGCCCCCCCCCATTCCTTTCCTCCCCATCCCTAAATGCTTCCCTCCTCCCGCTCCATCACACCACCACACATGTAGGGCTTTGAGGTGTAGGTACGTTGCTGGGATGCAGGGTAGGTATTCCTCCTCTGTCCCCTCGCAACCACCTGTACCTCATTCATACACTACAACGTAGACACTCTCATTACTTACTCTCTCATGACACATACATTTAGGGCGTTGGGGATGGGCACACAGAATGGCATCCAGAGGGCGGTCTGTTCATTCAGCCTTACCTCTGGTGCCAGGGCCCACATCTCAATTTGAATCACACATAGACATTGAGGGCTCTGGGGAGAGGCCGAGCTAACACCAGCTGTTGGTCGGCAGGGGGTGGTTAGTGCCATGCCCTTCACCTGTTTTAAAAGCACTTTAGAACAACACACACCAACACCACATCTGAGCGGGCGAAGGGGGGCATGGGGTCTTTTCACACCCCCGTTCCCTGTTCCCCATTTGGGGCTGGTGGCCGAGAGGAAGAGCTGGCCGTCTGGTCGGGGTCTGGGCTGGTGGGCTTCTCGGCTACTGCGGGGTCCGGGGTGATCTTCTGGTCTCCTCGCCAGAGGAAAAATAGGGGTCCACATAGAGTATACATGGGGAGTGAGAGTATGTGTACAGCGTTCATTTCTGTGTGTCTAAATGTTGGGTGAATGTGTAAATATTTGTTTCTGTCTGCATGAGGGTGGGAACGTATGCTTGTATATGTGTGTGCCTGTTTGTCTATACACACGTGTCAGGTTGGGTCCTAGACTCCACCTGAAATAACATCTCGGGCACAATAAAGTGGTCCTCCGCAGAGGGGGGGTGGTGGAGGGAAAAAAAAAAAAAAAGCTTGTGACCCACCGACCGATTTCTTATTTGATTACTGTTGTTCCTTGTCTTGTTTTTGACCCCTCGTGGTCTGCTTTTGTTTTTATTAGTGTCTCTAGTGTTTTTCCCCTTTCCTCCTTTGAATCCCTGAGTGAGTCGTCCACTCTCTGTTTCTGCTTGCTCCATGACACGCTGTCGCTCTCAATCCGCCCTGGACCTGTGACAGTATTTCTGTTTTTGCTTTTGTTTGGACGTACTGAGTTTACGATATCTAGCTTAGAAGGAATAGTTTAGCCTGTCATGTGTAACGTTGTTAAATGCGCTGATATCAGTGTTATGTCACAGTACCAGAAACTTAAAATGGTACATTTTGTTTTCTTTTTGTTTTCTTGCAATTACTACATACAATTGTTTAATGTTTTGCTGACATCTAATTAGAAAATAAATGCATTTATGCTTTAAATGATCTTTTTGTTGTCTTCAATCATTTCAACAGGTGAAAATGACCTGAAATCAATGAGTTTGAACACTGGACACTACATTCCGTGTTTGTGTATAAAGTCATGTTTAGCGTACATGCGAGTTCATTCGTATCCTTTTCCCCAGAGACAAAAAGTAGGCTAGGCTAGTGGGAAAAAAACACACAAATATATAGACCTAATGTCAGTGTATTATTCATGAGGTTTTGTAATATCTTATATCTTATATAGTATTATATTTTGTAATATCTTTGGTGTGTTTAAAGCCATAAAAAAAAACTTTTTTAGAAATCTAGGCTGTTGATCAAATCATCATCAAATTTGGGGGGTGGGGGGAAACCGGAGTACCCGGCGGAAACCCCACGATGACATGGGGAGAACATGCAAACTCCACACACATGTAACCCAGGTGGAGACTCGAACCCAGGTCCCAGAGGTGTGAGGCAACAGTGCTAACCACCTCACCACCATGCCGCCCCATCATCATCATTATTATTATTATTATTATTACTACTACTATATAATAGGCTTTGCTAAGCAGGTAAATTCATGTGGACTTGTTCTTTTCATGTTAAGACATTAATACCAACTAGTTTTAAAAATAGTGGAATGTTACACTTTTTTTCTTCCGTTTGTGGCGCCCCCTGGATGGATGTCGCCCTTAGCATTTGCCTATATTGCCTATGCCACGGGCCGCCCTGACTTTAACCAAAAAGTGTCTCTTCTCATTTTGAGTCTATTTTAAGAAAAAAAAATTGCTTTTTCAAGACACTTGATGTTCTTTGTTTGATCCCTGTCTTTTTTTTGCTGGTTCTTTGCAGCAGAAAACTTAAGGTAATTTCTAGAGTGTAATATGGACTATTTCATTCATTTTGCTTGTTTGTTTTCAGCAAAACGTTAATGTAATTTCTACCCTCCAATCAAGAAAAAAAATCTTTGTGAAAGTTTTTATTGACGTGTAAAATGTACGCTGTACAGTGGTAAGGGAATGTGATCTCTACATGTTGGTTAATGACATGCATGTATGTTTGCGTCATTTCATTTTTTGGTAAGACATTTTATTATGAATTTATCCTTGAGTGAACTAAGTATGCTTAATAAAAGTTTGCCTATTTCCAGTTACTTAATGACCCGTACCAATAATAATTGATAGTTTGTTAATTAATGATAATTTCATGACTTTACTTGATGGGGCACATCATTATTAACTAATTGATGAAGTAAGTATGTAATTAAAAGTAAAATATGTGTAACAGAGAATGTAGCAATCTAGACCATGGGTATGTGAATGAGAAGCCAAAATTGCCTGTTTTTTGTGTTGGTGGCAGTTGACTATAGTTTTGACTTAAAGCAAACGTTTCTGTACAGAACTGCTCCAAGACCTTTGTTTTTGTGCCTTTCCATGTAGCTGATGTGGAACCGTTAAGGGCTGAGTACCAAGTATCTTCCTGTACTAACACATCAAAGCTGCTCTACACCCTCACAAAGGCTTAAGGTATGATATCTGCAGAAAATCCATCCATTTTCCAAACTGCTTATCCTTCTGGGTCACGGGGGTCCGGAGCCTATCCCGGAAGCAATGGGCACGAGGCAGGGAACAACCCAGGATGGGGGACCAGCCCATAGCAGGGCACACTCACACACCATTCACTCACACTTGCACTCCTACGGGCAATTTAGTAACTCCAGTTAGCCTCAGCATGTTTTTGGACTGTGGGGGGAAACCAGAGTACCCGGAGGACACCCCACGACGACACGGGGAGAACATGCAAACTCCGCACACATGTAATCCAGGCGGAGACTCGAACCCGCATCCCAGAGGTGTGAGGCAACAATGCTGACCACTGCACCACCATGCCGCCCCTACCTTCTCCCAATTTGAAATAAATGAAGCCTTTTCTGGTTACTGTAATCAGTTTTACACCACACATTTACAAATGAATGAAAACATGAAAGCCGTTGTCTGACTGAATCAGTCACATCTATACAGTCAGTCAAAGGCCATTTGGGCTGCTGCCCCTGTCTGCACTTCGGCTGCTACAGCTGCTGCTTGTTTCATGGAGTGTAGAACAAATTTAGGTATATAGACATATTTATTCAAAGCAAAGCTTTATACATCACAGCTCACCTGAAGCCTTTAAATAAGTGATTCTAAAGGCTGAATGAAACTGCACTTAAGAAAACAAGTCCATATTTATAAAACTGTGTGTGCACATGGCTCCACATAACTTGTTTATATTTCACCAAAAACTTGAAAATATACGCTTTAAAAAAAGCTCAGTCCCACCCAATACACTCCCGCACAATTCAGTACAAATAGTTAATACTAAGGCATTTGTGCTTTTCTAAATGTTGATATATATATATAAACAAGTTTGCACATTATTGCACTCCAATGACATTAAATGGAAGATCAAAAAATTGCTCTTAAAAGGTGTTTATGCAATAGTATAAATTTTATTCCCCCTTGACTTTTGTTGGGACAAAGTACAGCAGGTGTCTGTGTGTAAGAGATATAAAAACAACTGAAGATTTATTCGTAAATAAAAACATCTATTTTAAAAACATTACATTTACAGTTACTGTAAAATGGGTCTTTTTTGCAGTGTAATAGTTGCCGATCCTTATCACGACCACCACAATTTTTGCAAAACCTTTAACTATGTATCAGCTTGGTACAATTTTTATTTAAACGCTTCTTAAAACACTACTTACCTGCAGAATGTGTCTCTGTGTGATTATCTCGGCAAACTGAAACTCACCCCCCAAGGCAGACGTGAAATAAGAGGTCCAGCTGTGTCTGAGGAATGGTTATCCTGTTGGGGTTAAATATATATGTTCAAAGAATACTACAAACGTGTCTGTCTATAGCAGTTTTCATAAAGTCTGATGAATTGAACAGTTTTATGAAATAAAAGGAATGTTACAGGAACCATTCCAAAGATCTGAATGCTAGTATTTCTGCACTCTGACTCCCCAGTTAATATGAGGGAATAAAAAAGAAAAAAGTTTGAGATTAAATTATTTGCAGTGTCTTCTAGCAATACACTACGAACTACATCAGAGAAATTCTATTACTATTATATGGAGGTGGGTAACAAAATATTTCTATTAAGGGAGTCAAATCATTAGAAACCTTGACACATTTTAACTGTCAGAACTGGCAGTGGATTGTTTTTAACAATAATAAGAATGGATGATTTATTTATGTAGCTGCTCTGCAGCCCCCCTGCACTGCATGCTGAGGCATTGTGCTTCCTCCCCTGATCACCTGTCAGCGGTGCGACCTCATGTGTATGACTGCTGGTAGAGAGTCTGTTTAAACATTTCCTGAAGCGATTCACTTTTGAGGGCCTGCATGGTGGTGCTGTGGTTATCACTGCTGCCTCACAGTCTTCATGGCTCCATGTGTGTGGAGTTTGCACGTTCTCCCCATGTCGTCGTGGGGTTTCCTCCAGGTACTCCGGTTTCCCCCCACAGTCCAAAAACATGCTGAGGCTAATTGGAGTTGCTAAATGTGCATGTGTATGGTGTGTGAGTGTGCCCTGCGATGGGCTGGCCCCCCATCCTGGGTTGTTCCATTCTTCGTGCCCATTGCTTCCAGGATAGGCTCCGGACCCCCCGCAACCCAGTAGGATAAGCAGTTTGGAAAATGGATGGATGGATGGTTGGATGGAAGAAGGTAAGTGATCTACTAGAGGTTGTAAAGACTGTAGAGGTTGTTTCACTGTTAGAGAAAGTGTTGTGAAAATTCTGGTGAGAAGCTTCACTTCAAAATGGACCTCAGTGAGGCCAGGGCAGAGACAGGTTTGTCCATAACACTTTACAATACTGGTCAACAAATAAGCATATATTAAGAAATGAATGCCAAAGTAACCATGAGTTAATGCATTTATTAACAATGTACACATCAGTAAATCCTGAAGCATGCCCCTTAACACCCAATGAAGTCATACAAGATTAAGCATTACTTAATGTCTTTCTTACCTACTAACACATTTCTGACAAAAAAAAATTACTTAATTAATTAGTAATTAATACAATATTGTCTATTGCTCTGTTGTTTTACCTAAAGATGGTGGTGGTGGCCTAGTGGTAGGATACTCGCTGCTGGGCTAACAGGTGATGGTGGGTTTGAAACCTATGTCCAGCACTACCACCATTGGGTCCCTGAGCAAGACCCTTAACCCCAAGTGGCTCCAGCCAGACTGTCCCCTGTAGTTAGGAAATAGGAATCATTTGGGATAAAAGCATCTGTTAAATGCTGCATATGTAAACCGAATGAATGTAAACCTAAAGACGGTGCCCTAAGTTGGTGATTTCCAGGGAGATTTTCTGCAGACATGTTCTCCCCATGTCGTCGTGGGGTTTCCTCCGGGTACTCCAGTTTCCCCCCACAGTCCAAAAACATGCTGAGGCTAATTGGACTTGCTAAATTGCCCGGAGGAATGCATGTGTGTGTGAATGGTGTGTGAGTGTGCCCTGCGATGGGCTGGCCCCCCATCCTGGGTTGTTCCCTGCCTCATGCCCATTGCTTCTGGGATAGGCTCCAGACGCCCGTGACCCAGTAGGATAAGCGGTTTGGAAAATGGATGGATGGATGGATGATGATGATGACGATGATGATGACGATGATGATACGTAACTTTCCTATGAGGCCACCGTGGCGCCCCCTCCACTTGTAACTCCCCTCAATAACGAACACAAGTTGATCTCTGATCACGGGCATTTATTCATATATCTATCCGGTCAGGCATGCCGTGAGAACTAGATAAAAAAAGCACATAAATCATAAAATTAATCAGCAAAAACACAGGCATCCTCCTAAAAATAACCAAAGACAAACAAGAATACAGCTCGCTCACGCCATTAACTTGCAAATTGGACATAAAATCTCATACCTCTTGATAATTCAAGAGGAGTTAAAGAAATAAAACTTATGACTGCAGCTTATACAATAACTCCAATCTCCATGAATATTGACACTTATAAATTAAAACACTTTCTCAGCCTCATAACAAGTCCCGCGCTTACCTGATCGGAACGAAAATGTCACCAGCAAAACTCACCAGACCACAACTCAAACGCCAGATTAGTTCCTCTATAGAAATACTAGAAAGCTCCTTACAAACGTATGCCTTTAATTATAATCATGTTAATTACTAAATTCTTCATTTAAATCAAATAATGCTGCGGGTTCAGTTATGTTTAAATCATTCTTATATTTAAATTAATTAAATAAATGTAAAGCAGCATAACTGATCCTAACAGCAGTTACACTCCTCCGTCTATTAGTTTTTAATTTAGGGCACTGTCTTATTATTTAATTTGGGTTTACATTCATTCGGTTTACATGTGCAGCATTTAACAGACGCTTTTATCCAAAATGACTTCAATTTCTTAACTACTATATAACATGTGGTAACATCATCAAAATCACACTTTAGCTAGTTGATTTTTTAAAGACTGAACTGCACTTTAAAGTGTGACCAAGTGCTACTCTGTACTTCTGTACTACTGGTAGAATCTGGAGGCCGTTAGCTGGGAAAGATGAAAAGAATTGAGGTACGAACTTTATGTAGTGAAGGCTTTGCAAATAAATCTGCCGATCAGCTGGCTGTCATGACTTTCACAGTCATAAATAATCCATGTTGTTGCACATTTAAAAACGATGTCTATGAATAGATATGAAGGTGATCAAAAGGCTACAAAAAACACTGACAAATCCTGACAATCCCCAGTCATAGCAACCACTTTTGAAAGGCCAATACATCAAAATGTCTTAGAAAAAATGTTGTAGGTCAATGAAACGTGTCCCACCCCAGTGGTTAAATGACACAGAATTTGATGCACTCCCCAAAGGTGTGGCCCCAAGTAAAAATACCAAGTTTGGCCTCAAACCACCAAAGAATTGCTGAGATATGTTAACACACAGTGATTGGCGGCATCACCATCAAAATCATTTGAATGTGATGGACAAATCGCTTTGCAAGTCAAAAGTTCCTCAGGTTTCACTTATGAGGCTGGGTACTAAGACAATCCATCCATTCATTTTCTTGACCGCTTATCCCACTGGGTCCGGGGCCTATCCCACACCCTGTGGTGTGTTGGTGATTCCCCAGGGGTGGTTCCCACTTGTGCCCAGTGTTCTTGGGATAGGTTCCAGTCCCCAGGCAACCCCAGTTGGAATTAAGTGGCTTCAGAAAATGGATGGATGGATACTTAACCCCCTGTAGAAGCCCATGTAAACTGATATGGTTACTTTTTCCACGCTACATTTATCATATTGGGAAAAACTTAAATGCATAGCAGCGGCCCTTCTACCTCCGACGAGCTAAAAGGTGTGGCACAAGTCCCCTTATCCTCAGGACACTTTATAACTGTGTCATCAAGAGCATCCTAACTGGATGCGTCGCCGGCTGGTATGATAGCCACACCACCTACCCCAGCAAAGCTCTGCAAGAAGTAGCACGGTGTGGGGAATATCATTATGAGATGAGCTTCCTGTCAGGGTCAGTTCCTGTTGTCTCAGTCTTGCATCCATAGCTTCTGGCTTTGACCTTGAATAGGATAAGTACTACAGCCAATGGATGGATATTCCATACTTACATGCACTTCACACATTAATGTCAAATGAGAGTATAATTTTCACTATATATAATATGCACTATTAAGTATTAACATGGTCTATATGAGTAATTATGTAACTAATATTAAATAAATTTAAAGAATATATACCATGCAGTGTTGGCCTCCCATCTGCAGGGTAGGCCACACGAATCCCAGCCATAGTCTGTGCCTATGTGTATAGACTTTGCATGTCCTGAATATGTCACATTAGACATGGATTGATATCAAGCTTGGTACTTCATGATTAAAGCTAAATCAATAACGTAAAACATTCCCATTTAAATATTCAATTGCTTGGAAAAAGGCCTATTTACCAATTAAACCAGTAGCAATAGCACATAAATCCATTAAATACACAGATTAAGTTTAATTTGGTCTCAGATATTACAAAACCTCATGAATAATACACTGACATTAGGTCTATATATTTGTGTGTTTTTTCTCCCATTAGCCTGGCCTACTTTTTGTCTCTGGGGAAAAGGATACGAATGAACTCACATGTACGCTAAACATGACTTTATACACAAACACGGAATGTAGTGTCCAGTGTTCAAACTCATTGATTTCAGGTCATTTTCACCTGTTGAAATGATTGAAGACAACAAAAAGATCATTTAAAGCATAAATGCATTTATTTTCTAATTAGATGTCAGCAAAACATTAAACATTTGTATGTAGTAATTGCAAGAAAACAAAACGAAAACAAAATGTACCATTTTAAGTTTCTGGTACTGTGACATAACACTGATATCAGAACATTTAACAATGTTACACATGACAGGCTAAACTATTCCTTCTAAGCTAGGTATCCTAAACTCAGTACGTCCAAACAAAAGCAAAAACAGAAATACTGTCACAGGTCCAGGGCGGATTGAGAGCGACAGCGTGGCATGGAGCAAGCAGAAACAGAGAGTGGACGACTCACTCAGGGATTCAAAGGAGGAAAGGGGATAAACACTAGAGACACTAATAAAAACAAAAGCAGACCACGAGGGGTCAAAAACAAGACAAGGAACAACAGTAATCAAATAAGAAATCGGTCGGTGGGTCACAAGCTTTTTTTTTTTTTTTTTTCCCTCCACCACCCCCCCTCTGCGGAGGACCACTTTATTGTGCCCGAGATGTTATTTCAGGTGGAGTCTAGGACCCAACCTGACACGTGTGTATAGACAAACAGGCACACACATATACAAGCATACGTTCCCACCCTCATGCAGACATAAACAAATATTTACACATTCACCCAACATAGAGACACACAGAAATGAACGCTGTACACATACTCTCACTCCCCATATATACTCTATGTGGACCCCTATTTTTCCTCTGGCGAGGAGACCAATAGATCACCCCGGACCCCGCAGCAGCCGAGAAGCCCACCAGCCCAGACCCCGACCAGACGGCCAGTTCTTCCTCTCAGCCCCAAATGGTGAACAGGGAACGGGGGTGTGAAAAGACCCCATGCCCCCCTTCGCCCGCTCAAATGTGGTGTTGGTGTGTGTTGTTCTAAAGTGCTTTTAAAACAGGTGAAGGGCATGGCACTAACCACCCCCTGCCGACCAACAGCTGGTGTTAGCTCGGCCTCTCCCCAGAGCCCTCAATGTCTATGTGTGATTAAAATTGAGATGTGGGCCCTGGCACCAGAGGTAAGGCTGAATGAACAGACCGCCCTCTGGATGCCATTCTGTGTGCCCATCCCCAACGCCCTAAATGTATGTGTCATGAGAGAGTAAGTAATGAGAGTGTCTACGTTGTAGTGTATGAATGAGGTACAGGTGGTCGCGAGGGGACAGAGGAGGAATACCTACCCTGCATCCCAGCAACGCACCTACACCTCAAAGCCCTACATGTGAGGTGGTGTGATGGAGCGGGAGGAGGGAAGCATTTAGGGATGGGGAGGAAAGGAATGGGGGGGGGGGCAAAATACCTCCCCCCCCGGAGCCAGCTCCCCCGCTGACCCCCATAGGCACTCCCCGTTCCCCGAAATCCATCCAGGGAGGGGGGCCCAGGCCCATCCAGACCGGGGCCCAAGGCAGCAGCACCACCGGGCCCCACAGAGCCCAAGGCGCCCCACCGGACCCCACTACAAAGGAAAAGCTACCCCCGCCCCAGCATTCAGTCAACTCCCAGACTGCACAAGACAAAAGACATCCAAAGACATTGTACCTCTCTGAAAAGTAGAAACGTTTCACCGCTCGTCCAAGCAGCTTTGCATGTGCAAATGCACAACCCCTCACTCAACAGAGGTAGAGGCATTAGGCACAATCTGTCTCCAATTTAACCTGCGGCCCTCTCATCATTTGCCAAAACAAAAATAATTCCCAGGAAAAAAACAGACCCAATTCACACCTCCACCGGGTGGACCACCCTTAACGACCCACTCTATTGGAGTAGGAGGGACTGGTTACATCTACCCGCAACTCCCCCCCCCCACTTTGTTTCACTCAACGAGCCCCCTTAGACTACTTACCCAGGAGGATAAATATGTGGACACTTACTACCTCCCTCAGTCTGAAGAAGCTGCTTCGATGAGCAGCGAAACGTTTCTAACTTTCAGAGACAAGTCCAGTTGCCACGAGTCAACCACCAGAGAGTATGGTCTAAGGTTGCCTGGTCCTTCTGTTCCTCTGTGGTGAAGGGTACCTTAAGGGTACCTTCACCACATTGCCATTTGACACTGACACCTTCACATTGCCTGCTTCTAAATCGCCAACGATCAGTTCTTCCAATAATAATTTGTCCACCTTAGTTTCAACAATATCCAAATTTATAGCATTCAGCTGGAATTCACTGTTTATAACTTCTACTGCCACATCCACAATTTCCAATTCAAATGCTTTTTCAAAAGCCTTTTCTCTAGTCTCCTCCACTTTGACTTCTCCAATTTGTACTTGTACAATTTCAAAATCAAATTTACTTTGATCTAAATATTCGAGATCAAACTGGCAGAGGTCTACCAGCACAGCTCCTATCTCCAGACTGTCTCGATGGTTGTCTACAGGCTTTATGGAGATTGTCCTGTTATTCATCACAAAAGCCTCCAACCCATGTACATCTATCCCCTTATCCCTCCCAAGCTGGCTAGTGGGTGGAGTTACTTGGGAGCACTCCTCTTCATCACCCCAGCAGATGATCTCTTCCCACTTGTCCCAGGCTGCCCAATAAGCATCATCCGTCCAGCTAACTGCCTTGGCAATTCGCCTTCGGGAATGTGACTCAGTGGAACTGTCAGCCTGGTCAGAAGGTGATTCTGCTGGGGAGCACAGCTCTTTCTCATCTCCCCAGTCAATCACCTCTCCCCACTTGTCCCAAGTTGCCCAGTATCTGTCATCGCTCCAGCAAACAGCTTTCTCCATTCGTCTGATTCTGAATGAGGAAAAACAACATACAGGCAATGCAATGGAGCTGTCAGTCACTCCTGACATGTGGACTACACTTCTGCACTGACCCACACCTTCCCAATCAACAACCGCATTACTGCACAGGCAGAGCTGCTATCTTTGGTCAGCTGGCTGGTGTGAGATTCTCAATTCCAGACAAGTCTGCACATTCATCTCCATATGTGTAACAGTCTTACTACCTTGTAAATAGTCTGGAGGGTTTGCAGACTACCCCAACACTTTTGATGGAGCTAATTTTAGGTTTATAATGGAACAAAACAGATTGACTACAAGACATCTTGAGTGAGGGTTGGCAACCCTGCATATGACACTAACTAACCTGCACATAAAATTTAAATATAATCCAAACAATATACTGAATTTTACACAAACATATTTCAATATACAGTCATACCTCGGCTCACGAACTTAGTTCCTGACCTGAAAAGTGCGTGACCTCAATCAATTTCTCCCATTTCAAATAATGTAAATATGTATTATGTTCAATATGTTTAAACCTCAGAAACGCTGCATTTCCTTCAATTTTTTATATTTTTCTGTGATCAAGAATCCATCCATCCATTTTCCAAACCGCTTATCCTACTGGGTTGCCTATCCCGGAAGCAATGGGCACAAGGCAGGGAAAAATCGAGGATGGGGGGGCCAGCCCATTGCAGGGCACACTCACACACCATTCACACATGCACTCCTACGGGCAATTTAGCAAGTACCCGGAGGAAAGCCCACGACGACATGGGGAGAACGCGACCAAGAATATAGACTTAAATTAAAATAACCTTACTTGTAACAAATAATGCTGTTGGCACGTCAAACTGTCGGTGCAGCGGTAAGAAAATCGGGAGAAGACTAACAATAATAGAGGATTTATAAATGGAAAAATAAGTTCACACAACACGTTATTCACCATGAACTAGGACATATCGCCGACTTTCTCTTTAGGTCACTCTATACATACATATATACACTTCGAGCACGCGCAGTACAACTCAACACCCCCTACCATACAATCAAATCATTACAGACTGTGCACATATAACTGAGAGCATACATTTACATTTACATGCTAACAAATGCTAAATTAAATAAAACATTAAAACTGAGCATACGCTGGTAGCTCAAAAGACGCCAAAACACGGAAAAGAACCACGAAACATCCCCCCAAAAAACTAAACAATCAACATTAAAAGACTAAGTAACAGTCAAATGCAGTAATTTCGAAAATATGATTTTCTTTTATTATTATACTGGACATTTCTTCGCGTTTCGGGTGGTTCTTTGGGGAGCTTTCATTGGACCCTTTTCGGGACGTTTGTGTGTTCGCGGCCCGAAACACGGTTCGACAACCGGTACAATACATTTTGGAACATCTGGTTCGTAACTCGATTTATTCGTGATCAGGACTGTTCGTGGGTCGAGGTACCACTGTACATACAAAGACAGATACTAAATAATAAGATAAGTTATACGATAAAATGGGAGCAGAAATGCAACGTACCTTGCCATCTTGGTGCAGAAAAGCAAGTGAAGCCGCATCTTTCAAACCGGTAGCTTCCCACGTGCGGAGGCATCAAATGTAACCAAGCAACAACATAACTAAATAATAACATCATAATACGTATAGTTGTTATATAATAATGACAGTTTTATAAGTTTTTTATTTACTAATAGAAGTAAATAAGAAAAAAATTGTGTAAGAACTGCAAAGCAAGAATATAGTAGTAAGCATGAATCACACATTCAGCTCTGGATAATATCAGACAATGACTTAAAGACACGTGAAATGAACTGCACTCTTGGAGTCTGTCTCTCCCCAAAGCACTATGCACGGTAACTTGTTTAATATGGGAATTATAAAATGACACTTTGGTAACATTGCAAACTGTTGTATCGCGATACATAGCGATCAGTATGTCGAACTGTCACGCCCAGCTCGTACGATCCTCATGTGTGCCATGCCCCCCTGATTATCCACGTGTGCTTCCCCATTATACCCAGCTGTGTCCGATTATTTTCGCCCAGTCCTGTCTATTTCAGTCCATGTCTTGCTTTCGTTCCTGGTCCGTCATTGATGTTAGTTAGTCGATGTTCGTGCTTCGTCCCGTTTTAGTGCTAATAAATCCCAGTTCCCCCGTGTTCTGCCTGCCTGTTTCCTGCCCGTGCGATCGCGCTCGCAACCAGCCCAAATCCTGATATGAACAAGGTTATACGTCACACAAGCTTCCCACAAGAACCTGTAATTAGACTAAGCGCGTACCACACTGGGCCCGGCTGCCTTATACGGCAACCGAGCACGATCGCATCCCGCCCCCCTCCCCAGTTCTGCCCCCGTGTTGCACTTACTGGTCCGGACGCGAGCACGTTTTGTCGTCAACCTGCAACTTTTTGTGTGAAAGAAACATAAGAAGCAAAGCTGTGTACCACAGTAGGGTAGAATTCATGGTTAATTTCGTGGCTTATTTGGGGCGGTTTTGAGTATGATGACACACACAGATTTGTCAAGTATACAAAGCAGAGGTTTTTATTTATTCGTGCTGCACGTATAGGAAGATCCACACTTTATCAAATATCTCAGGCAGACTGATGCTGCGCGGGATACCGGTGCCAAAAACGTATTCTGGTACCGCATTTTTGAAAGCTGTTCGGTATTACATTACATTACATTTCTTTAGTACTTGTACTAATTACACTATTTTCGCTTCCGCTAACTATGGGATCATGACGATGGACTCTATATAGCAAAACCACTGCCGAAACTAAGTGATACACTAAGATAGATTTGCACCCATCTTGCTATATAAAATACTAAAACGTCAGCTAGTTAAATATGATGTCCATAGCTTCACGTCAGTGATTTATGTCAGGGATATACATTGACGTCATTAAAGTTTGATGTTTGAATAATAAATAGATAATAAAGCATAATGTGCTGCGTGGGAAGTGTTTTATATGTGATCAGGTCATCAGAGCTGTATTATGGGATGTCACCAAGACAGGTAATGCTAATACTTAAAAGTAAATAGCATAATCATACAATGATAAGAAAGAGAATAAGCCAAAAACATTTCTTGAAATTTGGCCTGAGGGTGGCGCTAGAGTGATGGATGGATTGAACCCAAATTTGGTATGAATAGTTGGAACTGACCTCTATCGATGTGCCAAATTTCAAAAAAGTTGCCAATCAGCTCTATGGGCTGCCATAGACTCCCATGGCAAAAAGCATAATAATAGTGAAAACTACTAAAAACTATAGGTATCCTAATAACAATAGACTGTCATCTCTAAATTGCCCACAGTGTGTGAGTGAGTGCATTCCCTGCAATGGACTGGCATCCCATCCAAAAGTATACCATTGTGTCCTATGCTACCTGGGATAAGCTCCAGGCCCTCGTCTCCAGGATATGCGGTACGAGGATGGATGAATAACAATCATGTTTATTTCAATTTCAATTATTTGCAAATATAAACATGTACCAAGGATAATAGCAATAAATACAGTATGCCAAAATAAATGCTAGAGGAGAATCCTGCAATTCCTGCCCCAGTCCTGGGTCTGGGGAGTTTATTCTCACTGAGATTGCATAGGATTCCTCTGGCTGCTGTTTTTCTCCCGTACACGTGAAGTGCTACTTCTTCATTGCCCACATGTGAGCCAGTATGTGAGCCCTGATCCGGGCTACCATCCCACCCAAGGCATTTCCTCTGTATGCTGCTTCCTGCAGCCCTGCAGTGGATAAAAGGAAAGGACAATGGTTTGTTGATTTATAGCACATATATTATTATATTTTATATTGTTCAAATACACATTACTCAGTAATAACTCAGTAACTACTCAAGTACAAATGATGAACAAATACACTAACTTATGATTAAGAATGAACGAACGTGGGATCAGTATATAACTAATACTTTCTGGTTAATTAATAAATTAAGTAAGAGTGTACTACTTCAGGGGCGGCATGGTGGTGCTGTCATGCCCGGCTCGTACGATCCTCGTGTGTGTCACGCCCCCTGATTACCCATGTGTGCTTCCCTGATCTTGCCCAGCTGTGTCCAATTATTTTCGCCCAATCTCATCTATTTCAGTCCATGTCTTGCCTTAATTTCTGGTCTGTCATTGATGTTAGTTAGTCTTAGTGCTGTCTGCTCCGTCCCGATCCCGAATAAATCCTCGTTTTCCCCGTACTCCGCCTGCTTCCTGCCCGCTTGTCAGCCTGTGCGCACTACCCGCTTTAACCAGCGAACTCTGACAGGTGCACTGGTTAGCACTGTTGCCTCACACCTCTGGGACCCGGGTTCGAGTCTCCGCCTGGGTCACATGTGTGTGGAGTTTGCATGTTCTCCCCATGTCGTCGTGGGGTTTCCCCCCACAGTCCAAAATCATGCTGAGGCTAACTGGAGTTGCTAAATTGCCCGTAGGTGTGTGTGTGAGAGTGAATGGTGTGTGAGTGTGCCCTGCGACGAGCTGGCCCCTCATCCTGGGTTGTTCCCTGCCTTGTGCACATTGCTTCCGGGATAGGCTCCGGACCCCCCGCGACCCAGTAGGATAAGCGGTTTGGAAAATAGATGGATGGATATACTACGACATTATTTGTGCCCCCTCAAGTAAAGTGTTGCTCCTAACTCATCTGCTCTTTTTATATGTTGTTAAAACATACTGAATTAATCCCTGCAAGGATTTGAGGGGGTTAGAGAGAAAATGCAGGAGACTGAATCCAGGACCTCAGCTATATCTTTTTTAAGTGTTTACGTGTAAACAGTCAAGACTTAACTATATGGGCTCATACTAAAATTAAAAATTCATGGCAAAGTGTTACTCCATTTTGAACAATATGAGCAGAGTATGCACAACCTTTTTATGTGAGACACAGCTATATGCACTATATATTTGTGCTTCCCCTAGACTTCCTGAGACCTTAAATAGTGTGACATTTGCAATAGCGAAAGCCTTCGTTTTAAAGATGACTTTTCATGTTTTCACTTGAAATCATGTGGAAAGATCACATCTCCACCCACAAAGCTCTTTTATATTTCCTGAGAGCCTGCTCCAGTGGGCTCTTGGGCAGGCAATATTGTATGTTACAGACCAATAAAGGAGGATCACTGTTTGAGGGTACTATTATAGCACTTGAATTATATTACTTATTATCCTCAGTCTTGATAGAATGGTACACTTCATTGATAAGGACCTACAGTGGTCTGTCAGTAAACCTACAGCTTGGACCACTACCTTAATTTCAGATCAGGTCAGGTCAGGTTGGGGAGATTGCACTGGAATAGGGTAGTAGGGACCCTGCGAGCTGGATCACCCTCAGGGAATCATGCCACATGGTCATAGTGCTGTACCTGACACTTACAATGCAGGTAACCTGACTCACGCGGGACTCCCTGAGCAACCGCTCATTTGACACGAAGTCAAACCACTGGTACCCAAGGATTCTCCGAAGAGACACAGTACCAAAGGAGTCCAGTCTTCATCTCTGGTCACTGGATAACGTCCATGTCTAGCAGCCACACAGCAAAATAAGCAGCACCAGGAGTCTAAAGACCTTCACCGTCTTACAAAAATATCAGGAGTGCCACAGACCCCATTCCAGCGACTACATGACCCCCATGCTCTCCCAATCCATCTACTGACATGATAGGAAGAGGCACGAGAGACATGAATGTCACTGCTGAGGTAAGTGATCCTCTCAAGGTTGACATTCTCTCTTTTTCTAAACTACATTTCACTGTAAACAGTACATCTACTGTAGATTCCCATTCATATTCCATTACTGCTTCTCCAGTACAGGGAACTGCTGTGCTGGGAGCTTACAACAGGACCCAAGGTACCCAGAGTAGTATACACACAGTCACAGTTCACACAGTCTGTTGATGGAAACTAGTGAACACAGAAAATTTGCAACATTATGCTGATTTTTTGTCAGGGTCAGAACTGAACTCACAGCTCCGTAATTGTGGGGCCATGGTGTTACTCACTGAGCAAAACAAGCTCATGTCTGGATGTCTGCAAAGACCCCTATGAAGAGAAACAGAGAGGACCCTGTAACTTTGCCTGGATTAGGGTTAACAGGGTCCTGCCCAGGGGCGGTTTTAGCCCATTTTTGGGGCTGCTTCAGCACCCCCAAAATGAATAAAAGCACCCCCAAGGATTTCTAAAGATTTCTAACTTTTTTTGACAGTTCATGCTGTTTATGTGAGACAGTATTAAAATATGAAAAATCATTCAGATGTAATATTTCAATAACTAGTATAGATACCCCCCCCCAGCCCCGAAAAATGGTTCGTTCCAGCTTCACTCTCCGCTACTCTGACTGGCTCCAGCGCAATGGTGGCTGAGACGCATTGCAGCGGTGGTGTGAGTACTTGGCTTAAAACAGGACATGTTAGCTGCATTTAACCTTCAGTAACTCTTTCTTTATATAGTTTGGTAGTAGGAGTCTGACCATGTCTCTTATTAGCTGAAAAACATTACCTTCACAGGTAAACTGCAGTTTTGAAAACACGTTTTCTGACGATGTTTGCTACCCTACAATCCGCCCTACTCTGTCGGAAAATCAGCAACATTTTGACCGTCCTGTTGCTCCCATTGAAATTTATATAGCCTAAATCTACAAACTTAAATTGCCAACCGTTTCACCAGTCCTCTTTGAAATGGAACGAGAGAAGCTGGTTATTTTTTCATGTTCCGAATATTAAACCTAAGGTAGCTAACTGACTGGATGCCCATTAACTTTATAACTTCTGGTGTGTGTGTGTGTGTGTGTGTGTGTATTTTGCACAGAAAGACAGCCAGGTTCATAATGGATATTAAAAAAAAGGACGGGCATTCAGGTAAAAGTAGAAGATCATGATCTGTCAATCAAGAATAATGTTGGATCAGTGTTTAAATAGTCATATATTTTATTAAATGTACACGTGGTTTGGTTATTTGCCTTTTGATTGAAAGTACACTGAGAGAAGAGTTTTTTTATTAGTGATGTTAATAGTATTTTTTATATTAATGTAATTTCTTTATCTAATTGAATACAATCTATTTGTGTATGATTGTCAGTTCAAAGAGGGAGAGAGGAAAGAGCAGACAGTGAGGAGAAAGTACAAGGTCAGGAAGAACCAGGTAAGAAAACAAACAGGGAATAGTCAGTGACAGGCAAAACAGAAACTGTTAAACTGACAGAAAAAGATCCTAATTTTACTCATACAATCTGGAAGTTGTGTTCTCTCTATATTAAAGCTGCTATACAGAATCTGCAAAACAAACTGTGTTGAAGCAGTTTTTGCCTCTTTAACAATATTCCAACATAACATTATTATCATTAATTGGGCAGAATAAAATTAATGATATATTTTTCTGTGGTTCAGCCACAAATCTACAAAACCTCAGCCAATAGTAGGTAGGTCAACTTTTGGACCATCTAGTCTGTATGACTGCCGCAGTACGTGCCCCCCACATTTGCAGAAAGTGCCAAACAGTGTCCTGGTGGAGTGAGGAGTTGTAAAGAGAAGCAGAGTGCTCAGTTTATATATATACTAAGAATGTTTTAAGCTAGTTTATTTCATAATTTCTGTACAGCAGCTTTAAATGTTTTCCAAAAGCACATAAACTTGCTTTATCAGTGTTTCTCAAACTTTTTACAGCGTGTACCACCTGAGAAAATGTTAAGCTCTCCCAAGTACCACTATGAAAGCATGAAACTCATAAATCTTACAAGACAAAATTCCAATCTGTTCCTAAAATGAAAAGTTATGCTAAAAAGTAAGTTCATTAAGTCAGAATAAGTATCCTAAGAATGTGAAAATTTAGCAGGCTGACATTGAAACAAGAAGAAAAGGGAAGACAATGCTTAGTATATTCAAAATATGAATTTAGTATACTTTAGGTATTTTAATTCAAAGTTTTGTACTTTTTTGATTGAATTGTACATGTTTGAAGTATTTTTATTTTCAAAAGATGCTTGTAACTTTCCTCCAAGTACCACAATGGGGAGCTCACGTACCAGGTACCACAGTTTGAGAATCATGATCTTATATCATTAGACTTCATTCTGAAATGTAAACAGGACACCTTCATTACATTTTCCTATTTATCGATATGATTTACTGTTTGGTTAATCTCATTACACAAGGAGGCGAAGAACAGGGAGAGACTCTGAGAAAGCAGACCTGGGAACAAGATGAGGAGAGGCAGAAAGAACCAACCAGGGAAAGAGATGAGGAGAGACAGACAGGGCAGAGTTCCAGTCAGCAATCCAAAGATGTGCAAGATATGGCTCTTGATTTGGGGGATAAGACTACTGGTCCTAAACAGTTAAAACTGTCCCAGTACCCTCTCACTCAGTTTGGCACACAAAAAAGATCCTTCCAAGAAAACTGGTTCAAAAGCTTTAAATGGTTAGAATATTCTTCCAAAAAAATGCTGCTTTCTGCTACGCTTGTCGAGACTTTGCCAAAAGTCTTAGGTATGACACATTAGTGAACGATGGAGTCAGTAATTGGCAAAAGGCACTGAGCAAGTTTCAAAAACATGAATCCACTCAGTCACACAAGGACAGTGTAGTTTGTTGGAACAGCTACAAAGCAAGTCTGTCACAAGGCAATATTGTGGAACAGATAGAGGCAGCAAGTGCCGCAGAAGTAAGTGAAAGAAGGGAGTACCTAGAACGTATTGTGGCAGTGACCTGCTTTTTGGGGAAGCAAGGAATATCATTTAGAGGTCATGATGAAACAGAAGAGAGTGACAATAAAGGGAATTTCCGTGAGTGTATAAAACTTTTGGAAAAGTTTGATCGATTCTTGCAGAGGTACACACCCCCATCAAACACAACATACATCTCTTGTAGTAGTCAGAATGAGATGATTGAATGTTGTTCACAAAAGGTAACTGTAGCTATTGTTCATGAGATGACGGAATCACAGATGTATGCCATTATGGCTGATGAGGCCAGAGATGGAAAGACAGAACAGTTGGCCCTCTGTGTGAGGTATGTGTCTGTGGAAGTTAAAGAGAGCTTCCTAGCCCTGACAGAGATGCCAAAGTTTGATGCTGCCTCAATAAATGCTGCTATTGAGAATCAGCTGCAAGAAAAGGGAATTGAGCAGTTGAAATTTGTGGCACAGACCTATGATGGAGCAGCTGTCATGTCCGGAACAGTTGGGGGGGTGCAATCCCATTTTCAAAAGAAGCACCCAGAGGCAATATATGTTCATTGCTATGCACATGAGTTAAATCTCATCCTATGTCACACATGCAGAGCTGTTTCTGAAACTGTAGAGTTCTTTAACATGCTTGATAGTCTCCATTCCTTCTTTAGTGTGTCTCTTGTAAACCATCATAAGTTCATGGACACTCAGAAGAAATTAGGATTGGAGCAAAGTGAACTTGTGCAACTGTCAAACACACACTGGGCATGCCAGGTTCGTTCAGTAACGGCTGTGCTTAACAACTTCCATGCCATAATTGAGTGCCTCTCCACTATCAACACACCTATTGCAGTGGGATTAAAGGCAAAACTCAGTAAATTCTCCTCAGTATATTTGCTGATTGTTTTCAAGGATCTACTGTCTGTAACCGCATGTTTACACAGATACCTACAAAAGGAGACCATAGATATTGCCCAGGCACAGACATACAAAGATGCGGTGGTTGAGACTCTGAAGCAGAAGCGCAGTGATGCCACTGCTACTGATATTCATGCAAGGACAAAGGCTTTGTGTGAGGCAAACCAGATAGCTGTTTTGGAGCAGTCTTCTGGACAGAGGCAGAAACGAAAGAAAATGGATGGATTTGTTGTTGAGGCAACCTGTGGGGCAGGCAGTGAAGTCTGTGGCTCTTCTGTGTCAGAAGAGCTTAAAAGGAAATTGTTGTTTCCTTGTCTGGACAGAATGATCTCTGAACTTGAGAAGCGTTTTTCTGGTGTTAGTCAGGAATTGCTTAATGGGATTCAGGCCTGTAGTCCAACCTCAAACCAATTCTTGTCTGAGCCTCATTTGTCAGCCCTGGCACTGCATTAGCATATTGAACTTCAGTTAGAGGAAGTTGCAGTTGCCAAAAACGTTTTGAAGCTCCAGAGTGAGGCTGGTGCCATTCCAGATATGTTAACATTATACAAACTTCTGGATAAGAAGATCTTCCCCACACTGAAAACTGTTATTCAGGTTGCCCTAACAATCCCAGTTAGCAGCTGTTGCTGTGAGAGATCTTTCAGTGTCTTGCGTCGGCTCCATACCTGGCTGAGAAGGACCATGGGTCAAAGCAGACTCCAGACTTTTGCTTTTCTTACACAAATTTTGGAATTAAATTGTTAAAATGTACAAAACAGTCATGTCATGTTTTTTGACAAGGACCCAGGTGTTGTGTATTAAGCACAACTATGTTCGGAATTAATTTTAAGCAGACAACTGGAAGGACACAAGACGCAGAATGGTAAAAAGAAATGTATATCTTTTATTTACGAACCAAACAAAACCCTACACGAGCCATCCACTCTCAGCTACAGGTGGGAAGAATTAGCGCCCCTCGTGGCACAGTATGAATGTACATATTGACCGGAACAACCGATAAAAGCCCACCACAGGGGGTTACCAAAATAGAAGTCTTCTTCTACATTAACCTCTCAAAATAAAGAAATCATTCCTCTCTGTGTTGGAACACCACAGCTCCTCCCCTGTAAATTATAAACTCAACTTGAACCCATAACTTACATAGTAAGAGATATTATGTGGTACATTGGGCGGAGCTTAATTCTCCGCTTCTGACGTCATAAGAGGAAGTGGCTTATCCTTGATTCTGATTGGTCGAGAATTTATGCCCATATATGGTATCAATACATGCTTATGCCACGTTTTGCCGATAGGGGGCGATATGGTTTTGGGAGATTGCCGTTATGTCCATATATGGTAACAATACATGCTTATGCCACGTGTTGCCGATAGGGGGGTTTGGGAGATTAAACTTTAATAGAATAAAAATACATCACATGTATTTTATTAATGTGCTTTTTTGATTACGTTTTTAAGGTATAATAAAACATAGAGCAGGATAATGGCAAGCTAGCGCATACACGTTCAGCGGGGGCGTCCGTCCGGCCCCGTGTTGTTAGTAAGCGCCGCGGCGTATTTTAAAAGAAAGCACCCAAATGTTTTAAAAGAAGAAAGCACCAAAAGAAGGAAAACTTTAGGGTTATTTTAAAAATAAAAGCAGTGTGAATTTAAACAAACAGGTCCGAAAGAAGCAGCAGAAGAACAAATTTAAACAAGCGCAAACGATAGCAGCACAACCAAACCAATAAACATACAGCCCGTCGTTTTAAAAGAAGCGATCACTCATTACATTTAACCAACACGAAAGACTTTAGTTATATTTACCAGGTTTGAGAAAGCATGTAAGCGGCAAACTTTTAGAAAAAATAGGACGAAACGATCCCGGAGACCCGCCACATGCGACTACTCTGTTTGAACAACGCGGGTCGGAATGGACTATCGCTAGTCCGGTGTTTGGCGCATGCGCACCCACGCCGACGCCCCTTTAAAAATGGCTACGCCGGCGGAGCGCCTGTTTTAGCAAATAAAACCCCTATAACCGTAATGTTTTTAAGTAATGAAGCACATTTCTGTCAATGTGAATAATAAAGTAAAGCGCTCTGAGCATTTTCGATAGCAATAATCAGGAAATAACGCGGTTAATTCTTGTTTAAACGAATGCATGCTCTCACTCTCGTGTGGCGCACGCGCGTAGATCCACACAGCATTTCCTTTATTGAGCCAGCTCGTTGCGTGAAGCTGCTGTCAAATGGCTACCAGGTGAAATTGTTGTCGTGAGGCGAGCCGTTGGCCTGGATTGTGAGAAGCATGCCGCCATTCTGGCAGAATGCACACCAATTCTATATTTTATATGCTTATTTGTAAATAGTGTAAAATAATCTATTTCTAATTTAAATAAAAGTCGATCTCTAACCCCCCCCCCCCCCCCCGGATTGCTTAGCTACAATTAGCTAAATTTATCTACGTATGGTTAATCAAAAGGTATAACCAGAACTTGAAAAGATGTATGACAACACATGCTGATCTTTTATTTCAAATAAGCCTCTTTAACCTCATCGTTTTTAAGCAATGAAACTCTTTTCGGCTAATGTGTTATTTAAAATAAAACATCTTAAGCATCTCCACAACAAGAATCAGGGAATAACGCTGGAGATCCTTGTTAAAATAACTCGTTGTCGCGCTTGTGCGTGCAGCCACGATATACACACACCACTGTCTTTTATTGAAAACAGCTGAGGCAAGTCGTTTTCGGAACTTTAAAGTGTGTATACAATAAGTAAACGTGTGTAAAGGAAGTATAAAACGTGTTATAAAGCACATAGCCAACATTAATTAATAAAGAATTTAAGCATAATAGCCCAGACGTACCACGGCCTATAAGCCGGCAGAAAGAGAGCTATCCTACGGCCTACAAGATAAAAGTATATGGCACCAAATTGGAATCAGTAGTCGTTAAAAGAATAAAATACATTATATGAATTTATCAATGCGACATTTTAAATACGTTTTAAGGGGTCATCGGACGCGTCGAGCTTTTCTAGCTAGAAAGGAAAGAGAGTCGGGCAGTTTTGAATGGTAAAAGCAGTAGTTGTGTATTGTTAACGGTTTATTTTTAACAAAATGTCCTATTTTATAACCGTAAAAACACAGCAATCCTGTTTTTAGGGGGGATTTATGCGTATTGCATGTCTAGACATGTCGATCAGCTAATGTCCGCGGCAGTGGGAAACGGGTCGTAAGCGCGAGAGCTTATGGAGCCGTGAGTGATACGCCTATGAGAAGGAAGCGTCAATTGACAAATTGACAAATTGTTGCAGAGTGCGTGTAACTTCTCGTTTAACCGCTGGTCCTGAGTGTGACAAGCAGACAGACAGCATTCACGCCCCGGCAGAATGCACATTACGTCTATTTGTTAATCTGTTTTATTCGTAAATAGTATAAAATAATATATGTCTAATGGAAATAAAAGTCGATGTCTAACACCACAGCTCTGGGACTCTAGCATAGCCCCGGGCGCCCCGCTGCGGGCCTGTGGGGCTGGATGAAGGATCTAACTTCAATTGCTTAATCAGCAGGGTAAAGTGCCGTAACTTAAACGGGGGTATGACAAATTAGTATAAAGTTTTAAGCCAATAAGATTTAATTAATAAAATAATTTAGTTGTATTTTGTTAGTTTTATTTTCAATAAAACACACCCAGCGCATTATTAATTTAATAGATGCAGGAACTAGTGAGCGGTATTTAGCTACGTACTTCAAAAACATTTTAAAAACTTTGTTAGACTAATACCTTAGTTATTTTAATAATTTAAGGGATAAAAACATTTGTTGTGTTTGTCAATGTGTTATTTTAAGTAAATGCGTTATTTTCCAACGCCAAAAGCCCTGTCATGTTTTAAGTGAGAAATGATATGGACTAGCAACTCTCTCTGGGGGAGCAACCCCGGTTAGGTACTATTAAGCAGCATTTAGTGACATGCATCAAAACACATTTTTAAAAACTTTGAAAGAATAAAGTCTTAGTTATTTTAAGAAATACGTTTTTCAGTAAATGTTTATTCACGCGCATGCACACAAACACACACACACCCCGGAGGTCGGGGGGGCTTTAGAGTTTAACTTTAGGTTGCTGATCGCAATGTGTGACCAAACCCCAAAGCACCCTAACTTAGTCGTTTACTAACTTATCGCGAAAAACAGACAGAAATAGACTTGTAAATTCTAAAGAAAAGACATTAACTGTTTTTTGTTAATGTTTAAAGGTATACAAACTACAGTTGTATCGGACACGCACACAAAAACACTAAAAGAGTTTGCTCAGTCAAAAAAAAACACCAAACATATATTGTTCACGTTTTTTTATTAAAATGTATAAGGATTGTTTTGTTATAGCGAAATTTTAAATTAATATGAGTGTGATATAAGTCATTTAGTCAACAAGATTTGAGGAAGAACCTAAATAGTGGCTGGAAATGACCGACCAGGCAGGCAGAAGTGTCCTTTCCTTATCTCACAAGTCATGGAAGGGTGGGGGGATGTAGGAACTGTGGAATCAGGCAAGAGTGTAAGAATTTAGGATATAGTCTTGTTATTTTAAAGAATGTGTACATGATTATTTAATTGCATTTAATAGGAACCAGTAAGATGCATTTAGCACCATGCTGCAAATACACATTAAAAACTTTAAAGAATAAGGTCTTAGTTTTTTAAATAAAGACATCCTACAAGGTGCCCAAGGCCCCAGCTTATATAATCTACAAGCTTGAGCTGAGATGCTTGCTGGAGTACAATGCTAAGTTGACAACGGTAACGGTGCTGCAGACTGTTTGATAGTTAATGAAACATAGTTCAAATTCAGCAGTGTCAGCAGTCATCCACGATGCAGGGAGACTACAGATTGACTATAACGACCCGTTTATCCGCTGGCATTATTTAAATTTTTTTGACAGAATAAAGCCTTAGTTATTTTAATAAATATGTTTTTTCAGTAAATGTGTATTCATGCTCATGTGCACAAACACACACACACACACCGATGGTCAGGGGCTTTAGAGTTTAACTTTAGGTCTGTGAAAGTATAGGACCGCGATGTGTATACAGGCCCCAAAACATATTAACTTAGTCGTTCATGAGTCTTATTGTGAAAAACCACGCAAAATAGACTTGTAAATTTTAAAGTTAATGTTTAATTGCATAAAAATTTTAGATGTATTTGTTAAACAGTCAAATAAAAATGTGTTATTTTAAAGTAGTATAAATATAACCTTAACTTTGGACGCAAGATGGACAATCTACACACACAGACACACACACACACACACACACACACACACACACAGCAAAGCCCCAAGCATGCGCACAAGCGCACAACCAAAGGTGGGCTTTTAGAGTTTGCTCAATCAAAAAAAACATCAGACATATATAGTTTACGTTTTTTATTAAAATGTGTAAGGATCGATCTGTTAGAGCGCAATTTTAAATTAGTATGATTGTGATATAAGTCATTTAGGCAACAAGATTTGAGGAAGAACCTAAGTAGCGGCTAGAAATGATCGACCAGGCAGACAGAAGTCTGCTTTTCTTATCTCACAAGTCATGGAAGTGTAGGGGGATGTAGGAACTGTGGAATCAGGCAAGGGTGTAAGAATTTAGAATACATTTTTGTTATTTTAAAGAAGATGGCCATGATTATTTAATTATATTTAATAGGAACTAGTAAGCTTTAATAGGAACTAGTAAGTATTTAGCATCATGCATCAAATACACATTTAAAACTTTGAAGAATAAGGTCTTAGTTATTTTAATAAAGACATCCTACAAGGTACCCCACGGCCCCAGCTTATAGCGTCTACAAGAATGATTTGAGATGCTAGATGGAATACCATGTTAAGTTGACAATGGTAACTGAGATGCAGCCTGCTTGATAGTTAATGAAACATAGTCCAGATTCAACAGGGACAGCGGTCATCCAATATGCCGGGAGACTAGAGAGTGACTATAGTGCCCCATTTAACCGTTGGTCCGTATTTTTTAAGAATTTTGAAAGAATAAAGTCTTAGTTATTTTAATAAATATGTTTTTTTTCCAGTACATGGTTGTTCATGCTCATGTGCACAAACACACACACATCGGGGGTCAGGGGCTTTAGAGTTTAACTTTAGGTCAGTGAAAGTATAGGATCGTTATGTGTATTCAGACCCCAAAACATATTAACTTAGTCGTTCATGAGTCTTATTGTGAAAAAAACCGACAAAATAGACTTGTAAATTTTAAAGAAAAGACATTAACAGCTTTTGTTAATGTTGAAATGTATAAAAACTTTAGCTGCTTTTCTTAAATGGCCAGAAAAATTGGCTCAACACTATTAGTTTATATGAGGATGGGGTGTTTGCAACAGTCACAATCCTAGCAGGCAAGCATAACATGCCAAAGAAACATCTCTTTCATTTATTTCAAAGCAGACACTTTGTGCAAAAGTTGTTTCCTCATTGCCCAAACGGCCACCAGAATTGGATGGTCCTTAAAGACCTTTCATAAGACTTGGAGACCCTGTCCTGAGGTTTATCAAAGACCAGGTTCTTACACTATAGGAGACTGATGCTGTTTAAGTACTCGATGGGATGACCCCTGCAATGAAATTTGTAACATTTCAAGGTGTATATTTTAAAAGAATGAAGTGCCTGGACAGTAAGAGGTGCATGGTATTGGATGGTGGAATGTCGAACAGGTTTGTTAGAGGGTTAGAGGAGGCAGAACTATGTTGATGTCCTGCTCAATGACTTTGAATATGTCAGTCCAGAACTCAGATAATCGAGAGAGCAGAGCCAAACATAGTTCTGCCTCCTCTAACCCTCTAACAAACCTGTTCGACATTCCACCATCCAATACCATGCACCTCTTACTGTCCAGGCACTTCATTCTTTTAAAATATACACCTTGAAATGTTACAAATTTCATTGCAGGGGTCATCCCATCGAGTACTTAAACAGCATCAGTCTCCTATAGTGTAAGAACCTGGTCTTTGATAAACCTCAGGACAGGGTCTCCAAGTCTTATGAAAGGTCTTTAAGGACCATCCAATTCTGGTGGCCGTTTGGGCAATGAGGAAACAACTTTTGCACAAAGTGTCTGCTTTGAAATAAATGAAAGAGATGTTTCTTTGGCATGTTATGCTTGCCTGCTAGGATTGTGACTGTTGCAAACACCCCATCCTCATATAAACTAATAGTGTTGAGCCAATTTTTCTGGCCATTTAAGAAAAGCAGCTAAAGTTTTTATACATTTCAACATTAACAAAAGCTGTTAATGTCTTTTCTTTAAAATTTACAAGTCTATTTTGTCGGTTTTTTTCACAATAAGACTCATGAACGACTAAGTTAATATGTTTTGGGGTCTGAATACACATAACGATCCTATACTTTCACTGACCTAAAGTTAAACTCTAAAGCCCCTGACCCCCGATGTGTGTGTGTTTGTGCACATGAGCATGAACAACCATGTACTGGAAAAAAAACATATTTATTAAAATAACTAAGACTTTATTCTTTCAAAATTCTTAAAAAATACGGACCAACGGTTAAATGGGGCACTATAGTCACTCTCTAGTCTCCCGGCATATTGGATGACCGCTGTCCCTGTTGAATCTGGACTATGTTTCATTAACTATCAAGCAGGCTGCATCTCAGTTACCATTGTCAACTTAACATGGTATTCCATCTAGCATCTCAAATCATTCTTGTAGACGCTATAAGCTCGGGCCGTGGGGTACCTTGTAGGATGTCTTTATTAAAATAACTAAGACCTTATTCTTCAAAGTTTTAAATGTGTATTTGATGCATGATGCTAAATACTTACTAGTTCCTATTAAAGCTTACTAGTTCCTATTAAATATAATTAAATAATCATGGCCATCTTCTTTAAAATAACAAAAATGTATTCTAAATTCTTACACCCTTGCCTGATTCCACAGTTCCTACATCCCCCTACACTTCCATGACTTGTGAGATAAGAAAAGCAGACTTCTGTCTGCCTGGTCGATCATTTCTAGCCGCTACTTAGGTTCTTCCTCAAATCTTGTTGCCTAAATGACTTATATCACAATCATACTAATTTAAAATTGCGCTCTAACAGATCGATCCTTACACATTTTAATAAAAAACGTAAACTATATATGTCTGATGTTTTTTTTGATTGAGCAAACTCTAAAAGCCCACCTTTGGTTGTGCGCTTGTGCGCATGCTTGGGGCTTTGCTGTGTGTGTGTGTGTGTGTGTGTGTCTGTGTGTGTAGATTGTCCATCTTGCGTCCAAAGTTAAGGTTATATTTTATACTACTTTAAAATAACACATTTTTATTTGACTGTTTAACAAATACATCTAAAATTTTTATGCAATTAAACATTAACTTTAAAATTTACAAGTCTATTTTGCGTGGTTTTTCACAATAAGACTCATGAACGACTAAGTTAATATGTTTTGGGGCCTGTATACACATCGCGGTCCTATACTTTCACAGACTTAAAGTTAAACTCTAAAGCCCCTGACCATCGGTGTGTGTGTGTGTGTTTGTGCACATGAGCATGAATACACATTTACTGAAAAAACATATTTATTAAAATAACTAAGGCTTTATTCTGTCAAAAAAATTTAAATAATGCCAGCGGATAAACGGGTCGTTATAGTCAATCTGTAGTCTCCCTGCATCGTGGATGACTGCTGACACTGCTGAATTTGAACTATGTTTCATTAACTATCAAACAGTCTGCAGCACCGTTACCGTTGTCAACTTAGCATTGTACTCCAGCAAGCATCTCAGCTCAAGCTTGTAGATTATATAAGCTGGGGCCTTGGGCACCTTGTAGGATGTCTTTATTTAAAAAACTAAGACCTTATTCTTTAAAGTTTTTAATGTGTATTTGCAGCATGGTGCTAAATGCATCTTACTGGTTCCTATTAAATGCAATTAAATAATCATGTACACATTCTTTAAAATAACAAGACTATATCCTAAATTCTTACACTCTTGCCTGATTCCACAGTTCCTACATCCCCCCACCCTTCCATGACTTGTGAGATAAGGAAAGGACACTTCTGCCTGCCTGGTCGGTCATTTCCAGCCACTATTTAGGTTCTTCCTCAAATCTTGTTGACTAAATGACTTATATCACACTCATATTAATTTAAAATTTCGCTATAACAAAACAATCCTTATACATTTTAATAAAAAAACGTGAACAATATATGTTTGGTGTTTTTTTTTGACTGAGCAAACTCTTTTAGTGTTTTTGTGTGCGTGTCCGATACAACTGTAGTTTGTATACCTTTAAACATTAACAAAAAACAGTTAATGTCTTTTCTTTAAAATTTACAAGTCTATTTCTGTCTGTTTTTTCGTGATAAGTTAGTAAACGACTAAGTTAGGGTGCTTTGGGGTCTGTATACACATTGCAGTCCTATACTTTCACAGACCTAAAGTTAAACTCTAAAGCCCCTGACCACCGGTGTGTGTGTGTGTGTGTGTGTGTGTGTTTGTGCACATGAGCATGAGTATACATTTACTGAAAAACATATTCATTAAAATAACTAAGGCTTTATTCTGTCAAAAAAAATGTAAATAATGCCAGCTGATAAACGGGGTCGTTATAGTCAATCTGTAGTCTCCCTGCATCGTGGATGACTGCTGACACTGTTGAATTTGAACTATGTTTCATTAACTATCAAACAGGCTGCAGCTCCGTTACCGATGTCAACTTAGCATTGTACTTCAGCAAGCATCTCGGATCAAGCTTGTAGATTATATAAGTTAGGGCCGTGGGCACCTTGTAGGATGTCTTTATTAAAATAACTATGACCTTATTCTTTAAAGTTTTTAATGTGTATTTGCAACATGGTGCTAAATGCATCTTACTGGTCCCTATTAAAAGTAATTAAATAATCATGTACACCTTCTTTAAAATAACAAGACTATATCCTAAATTCTTGCCCCCCTTGCCTGATTCCACAGTTCCTACCCCCCACTTATGTGTCCCCCATCCCAGCCTTCCATGACTTGTGAGATAAGGAAAGCACACTTCTACCTGCCTGGTCGGTCATTTCAAGCCGCCATTTAGGTTCTGCCTTAAATCTTGTTGACTAAATGACTTATATCACACTCATATTAATTAAAAATTTCCCTATAACAAAACAATCCTTATACATTTTAATAAAAAACGTGAACAATATATGTTTGGTGTTTTTTTTTTTGACTGAGCAAACTCTTTTAGTGTTTTTGTGTGCGTGTCCGATACAACTGTAGTTTGTATACCTTTAAACATTAACAAAAAACAGTTAATGTCTTTTCTTTAGAATTTACAAGTCTATTTCTGTCTGTTTTTCGCGATAAGTTAGTAAACGACTAAGTTAGGGTGCTTTGGGGTTTGGTCACACATTGCGATCAGCAACCTAAAGTTAAACTCTAAAGCCCCCCCGACCTCCGGGGTGTGTGTGTGTTTGTGTGCATGCGCGTGAATAAACATTTACTGAAAAACGTATTTCTTAAAATAACTAAGACTTTATTCTTTCAAAGTTTTTAAAAATGTGTTTTGATGCATGTCACTAAATGCTGCTTAATAGTACCTAACCGGGGTTGCTCCCCCAGAGAGAGTTGCTAGTCCATATCATTTCTCACTTAAAACATGACAGGGCTTTTGGCGTTGGAAAATAACGCAGTTACTTAAAATAACACATTGACAAACACAACAAATGATTTTATCCCTTAAATTATTAAAATAACTAAGGTATTAGTCTAACAAAGTTTTTAAAATGTTTTTGAAGTACGTAGCTAAATACCGCTCACTAGTTCCTGCATCTATTAAATTAATAATGCGCTGGGTGTGTTTTATTGAAAATAAAACTAACAAAATACAACTAAATTATTTTATTAATTAAATCTTATTGGCTTAAAACTTTATACTAATTTGTCATACCCCCGTTTAAGTTACGGCACTTTACCCTGCTGATTAAGCAATTGAAGTTAGATCCTTCATCCAGCCCCACAGGCCCGCAGCGGGGCGCCCGGGGCTATGCTAGAGTCCCAGAGCTGTGGTGTTAGACATCGACTTTTATTTCCATTAGACATATATTATTTTATACTATTTACGAATAAAACAGATTAACAAATAGACGTAATGTGCATTCTGCCGGGGCGTGAATGCTGTCTGTCTGCTTGTCACACTCAGGACCAGCGGTTAAACGAGAAGTTACACGCACTCTGCAACAATTTGTCAATTTGTCAATTGACGCTTCCTTCTCATAGGCGTATCACTCACGGCTCCATAAGCTCTCGCGCTTACGACCCGTTTCCCACTGCCGCGGACATTAGCTGATCGACATGTCTAGACATGCAATACGCATAAATCCCCCCTAAAAACAGGATTGCTGTGTTTTTACGGTTATAAAATAGGACATTTTGTTAAAAATAAACCGTTAACAATACACAACTACTGCTTTTACCATTCAAAACTGCCCGACTCTCTTTCCTTTCTAGCTAGAAAAGCTCGACGCGTCCGATGACCCCTTAAAACGTATTTAAAATGTCGCATTGATAAATTCATATAATGTATTTTATTCTTTTAACGACTACTGATTCCAATTTGGTGCCATATACTTTTATCTTGTAGGCCGTAGGATAGCTCTCTTTCTGCCGGCTTATAGGCCGTGGTACGTCTGGGCTATTATGCTTAAATTCTTTATTAATTAATGTTGGCTATGTGCTTTATAACACGTTTTATACTTCCTTTACACACGTTTACTTATTGTATACACACTTTAAAGTTCCGAAAACGACTTGCCTCAGCTGTTTTCAATAAAAGACAGTGGTGTGTGTATATCGTGGCTGCACGCACAAGCGCGACAACGAGTTATTTTAACAAGGATCTCCAGCGTTATTCCCTGATTCTTGTTGTGGAGATGCTTAAGATGTTTTATTTTAAATAACACATTAGCCGAAAAGAGTTTCATTGCTTAAAAACGATGAGGTTAAAGAGGCTTATTTGAAATAAAAGATCAGCATGTGTTGTCATACATCTTTTCAAGTTCTGGTTATACCTTTTGATTAACCATACGTAGATAAATTTAGCTAATTGTAGCTAAGCAATCCGGGGGGGGGGGGTTAGAGATCGACTTTTATTTAAATTAGAAATAGATTATTTTACACTATTTACAAATAAGCATATAAAATATAGAATTGGTGTGCATTCTGCCAGAATGGCGGCATGCTTCTCACAATCCAGGCCAACGGCTCGCCTCACGACAACAATTTCACCTGGTAGCCATTTGACAGCAGCTTCACGCAACGAGCTGGCTCAATAAAGGAAATGCTGTGTGGATCTACGCGCGTGCGCCACACGAGAGTGAGAGCATGCATTCGTTTAAACAAGAATTAACCGCGTTATTTCCTGATTATTGCTATCGAAAATGCTCAGAGCGCTTTACTTTATTATTCACATTGACAGAAATGTGCTTCATTACTTAAAAACATTACGGTTATAGGGGTTTTATTTGCTAAAACAGGCGCTCCGCCGGCGTAGCCATTTTTAAAGGGGCGTCGGCGTGGGTGCGCATGCGCCAAACACCGGACTAGCGATAGTCCATTCCGACCCGCGTTGTTCAAACAGAGTAGTCGCATGTGGCGGGTCTCCGGGATCGTTTCGTCCTATTTTTTCTAAAAGTTTGCCGCTTACATGCTTTCTCAAACCTGGTAAATATAACTAAAGTCTTTCGTGTTGGTTAAATGTAATGAGTGATCGCTTCTTTTAAAACGACGGGCTGTATGTTTATTGGTTTGGTTGTGCTGCTATCGTTTGCGCTTGTTTAAATTTGTTCTTCTGCTGCTTCTTTCGGACCTGTTTGTTTAAATTCACACTGCTTTTATTTTTAAAATAACCCTAAAGTTTTCCTTCTTTTGGTGCTTTCTTCTTTTAAAACATTTGGGTGCTTTCTTTTAAAATACGCCGCGGCGCTTACTAACAACACGGGGCCGGACGGACGCCCCCGCTGAACGTGTATGCGCTAGCTTGCCATTATCCTGCTCTATGTTTTATTATACCTTAAAAACGTAATCAAAAAAGCACATTAATAAAATACATGTGATGTATTTTTATTCTATTAAAGTTTAATCTCCCAAACCCCCCTATCGGCAACACGTGGCATAAGCATGTATTGTTACCATATATGGACATAACGGCAATCTCCCAAAACCATATCGCCCCCTATCGGCAAAACGTGGCATAAGCATGTATTGATACCATATATGGGCATAAACTCTCGACCAATCAGAATCAAGGATAAGCCACTTCCTCTTATGACGTCAGAAGCGGAGAATTAAGCTCCGCCCAATGTACCACATAATATCTCTCTATAGTACAACATTTTTTATTTGCTTTTTTTTTTTTTTTACTTACTACTCATCGGCAGTTACAAGTTCAGTCTTTCAGGAGGACGTCTGTTTCTCACAGGACGGCTGCTGCGTTCCACAACCGGCGGTGGTGATGGTACTATGGGTTGTTCTACTACAGCAGGGGTCGGGAACCTTTTTGGCTGAGAGAGCCATGAACGCCATATATTTAAAAATGTAATTCCGTGAGAGCCATACAATATGTTTAAAACTAAATACAAGTAAAAGACCAACATTGTTAATGTACAATAAGTCTCTGAATTCTTTTTAATAACGCTGTTATGCTGTTGCTAACCAATGATGAATAAAGTACTTCTTACCATTAATGCGACTTATGGTGCTGAATGGTTCTGCTGGTGGCTTTGTAGTCTGGGTGATACGTCGTGAGGTTAAGCTTCATGCAGGCATTCAGACTTCCATCCGTTAAACGTGATCGTAGGTTGGTCTTAATGTTCTGTGATTGGCTCCAGCCACCTGCAACCATGAACATGAGCGGTAGGAAATGAATGGGTTGAAATACATGAGCATGTTTTATATTTTTAACGTTATTATTTTTTTTATTAGAGATTTGTCTGTGAGCCAGATGCAGCCATCAAAAGAGCCACATCTGGCTCGCGAGCCATAGGTTCCCGACCCCTGTACTACAGTCTTTGACACAGATTGTTCCCAATCACGGCCTGTAGTGAACTCATCAAAGTCCAGACCTGTTTCTGCACCAGAGTCCACTTGTCTCTGTGCAGGATTTACCTTGGTACTCAACATCTGGTTTACATGTTTTTTCACACACTTTCCATCTACTTCAACATTGTATGTCACAGGACCCAACACTTCGCGTATGACACCATTCAACCATTTCTCCCCTCCCCTGTAATTCTTTACCAAAACTTGTTGACCCACAGAGAAAGACCTAACACGAGGAAGGTGTGGTTCTGTCTCAGTTTGCATTCTATGAGAAAACTCTGGTCTGAGAAGTGACAACCTCGTTCGCACCAGTCTTCTCAGAAACAGCTCAGCGGGTGTCTTGCCTGTTGTAGTGTGGGGCGTGTTCCTGTATCCAAAAAGAAAATTTGCTACACAATGCTCAAGCGTCATGCCTCCAAGTGCTCTATTCTCTGCAAGCGATTTCTTAAGATTCTGTACTAATCTCTCAGCTAAACCATTACTTGCAGGATGGTATGCAGGCGATTTAATGTGTTTCACTCCATTTCTAGTAAGGAATGTCTCAAACTCTTGTGAAACGAACTGAGGTCCGTTATCTGTTATCACTTCTTTTGGTGAGCCATAAGCTGCAAACAAAGTTCTCAGCACATCTATTGTTTTAGCTGATGTAGTAGTGTGCATGGGAATAACCTCGGGCCATCTAGCATAAGCGTCCATCACTACTAAGAACATCTGCTTGTGGTCCTCAGCAAAATCAATGTGTATTCTCTCCCATGGACTTGAAGACCATTTCCAAGTATGTACTCGTGCAGTAGCTGGCATACTACGCTGTTGTTGGCAAATACTGCACTCACTCACCTCACGTTCAATGCTCTCGTCTAATGTAGGCCACCAGAAGAAACTTCTGGCTAGGGATTTCATCTTAACTATCCCCCAGTGGTGTTCATGTAGTTCGGAGAGTAATCTCCCTCTCAATTTCTCAGGAACTACCAATCGTAAGCCCCACAAGAGACAATCATCTTCCACAGTTAGCTCATATTTTCTCTGAAAATAAGGCTTCAATGCCTCATCCTGCACATGTTTTGGCCAGCCGGTCAAAACCAGTTGCTTAACTACCTTCAAAACAGGATCTTTATCTGTCTCTTTGGCAATTTCTCTCGCCGTAATAGGCAATTCTTCCAGATATGCAACTCTGTATACTGGATTAGACACTACATCCACGCTAGGCTTCACAGGTAACCTTGATAAGGCATCAGCATTGCCATGCTGCTCTGACCTCTTGTATTGAATCTCATAGGTGTACGCTGCTAAAATTAGAGCCCATCTTTGCATTCTTGCTGCGGCCAGTGTTGGCACACCAGTTTTTGGCCCCAAGATTTTCAACAATGGCTTATGGTCGGTCACTAACAGAAATTTCCTACCATAAAGGTATTCATGGAACTTCATAACCCCAAAAACCAGACCAAGAGCCTCTTTCTCAATCTGTGAATAATTCTGCTCTGTTTTTGTCAACATTCTCGAAGCAAATGCAATCGGTCTCTCACTTCCATCATTCATTTTATGACTAATCACCGCACCAGCTCCATAAGGAGAGGCATCACAGGCTAACATCAGCGGTAAGTCAGGGTCATAATGTACTAACAATTTGTCAGACTGAAGAGATTGTTTTGCCTTTTCAAATGCACTTTGACATTTCTCTGACCATTCCCAAACAACATCTTTGTGCAGCAGTGCTGTCATGGGCTGAATCAAGGTAGATAGATTGGAGATAAACTTCCCATAATAATTCAACAGTGCTAAGAATGACCTGAGTTCCGTCACATTTTTCGGAACTGCAGCTTTCTGGATAGCATCTGTCTTTTCTCCCATTGGGTGAATGCCCATAGCATCTATGACATGCCCCAAGTATGACACACTGCTCTTCATAAACTCACACTTCTCTCGTTTTACCCTGAGATTGGAAACTTCTAGCCTCCTAAGAACCTCTTCCAAGGTAGCTAGGTGTCTGTCTGTATCCTTTCCAGTCAGTAAGATATCATCTAAGTAGCAGATGACACCGTCCAGCCCTTGAAGTACTTGATCCATTATCTTTTGAAAAATTGCCGGAGCACTGGCAACACCATATGGTAGTCTATTGTAATGATATAAACCCTTGTGCGTGTTGATAGTGAGGTAACGCCTTGAGCCTTCCTCTAGCTGCACTTGCTGATAAGCTTGTGATAAGTCTAGTTTGGTAAATTGCTGACCTCCAGCTAATTTAGCAAATAGATCTTGAGTTCGGGGTAGTGGATACTGTTCCACATTCAACCAGGGATTTACAGTGACCTTGTAGTCCCCACATATACGTACACTGTCATCTTTTTTAGGTACACAGACTATGGGAGCTGCCCACTCGCTATAGTTAGTTGGTGAAATTACCCCTTCAGCTTCTAATCTTGCCAGCTCTCTCTCTACAGCTTCTCTAAGTGCATAAGGCACATTTCTAGGCTTACAGAACTTGGGCACAGCATTTTCAGTTACTTGCAACCTTGCTTCGATGCCCTTGAGCTTTCCTAACTCAGGTTTGAATACTGCTGCATGTCTAGCACACACCTCATCCACTGTTTCAGCAGTCACTCGGTTGACTCTTGACCAGTCTAGTTTTAACTGGCTAATCCAGTCTCGACCCAACAATGCAGGACCCTTTCCTTTCACTACTAGTAGTTCTAGCTTTTTTGTGACCTCTTTGCATTTCACCTTTGCTGTGAATTTGCCTATCAGTTGCAATGATTCTTGGCTGTAAGTTTTCAGCACACAGTTAGCGAGGCTAAGTTTAACTGACTTAAACCTGCGTTGGTACAGACTTTCAGATATCACTGACGCAGCTGCGCCAGTGTCAACCTCCATTTTTACTCTGGCACCATTTACACTGACATATGCATAATAAGGTTTCACCACATCTGTACTGGAGTCCACTGCAAAAAGATCAACCCCTCCTCTGTCAAAAAGCTGACCAGTGTCACTATTTGGAACATCAGCCATGCACCTGGATGGCTCACAACCTTCTTCCGGGTTGTCTCGGAGCTGCGGCTTTCTACAGCCACGATTAGTGTATAGCGGGTGATCATTACGGCGCTGGGGAGCGTTGCAACCAGGGTCTCTCTCGCGCTGGGGAGCGTTGCAACTGTGACCTGTCCGCTGTTTGAGAACGCTGGCACCGTGACATGTCTCATGCTTGAGAGCGTTGCAATTTCCCTTGTTCTCTGTGTGCGCGGCCCCTTTTTTTACTCCTGCCATGCGTGAGCGGCATGCTTTCGCGATGTGTCCTCTTTTGTTACACTGGTGACACTCCACGTCCTTGAATCTGCACTCATCTGGTCTGTGTCCCTTACCACTGCAACGATAGCAAGGCTTCCCGCTAGCTGCAGGCTTTCTTGTCGCCTCACGCTGTTTCGTTTTAACTTGCTTATCCACCACATTAGCCTTGTAGGTTTTCTGTGAGAACTGCTGCACACTGTCTTTCGTTACTTCAAATGCAAGCGCCATTTCAACTGAAAGCGGCAACGTTAAGTCTTTAATGTGAGCTGCGCTGAGCAAACGATCTATCAGTTCAGTGCTCTTAACCCCACACACGAACCTATCACGCAGTGCTTCGTCTAAAAATGTCCCAAACTTACATGTGGCAGCTAACTTTCTTAAATTAGCAATGTACTCACTTATGGTCTCGTTTTCCTTCTGACTTCTTCCGTGAAACTTGCATCTTTCGGCGATGAAATTGGTTTTCGGAACGTAATGCTGTTGTAGCAGTCCCACCAAATCCTCATAACTTTTTTCAGAAGGCTTAGCAGGCGCGCTCAAATCCATCAGCAAGCTATGCACCCTTTTCCCTACCACAGTAAGAAAAACCGCCTTGGTTCTCTCCTCTTTGGTATCCAGGCCATTCGCTGCAAAGTACTGCTCTAGCCTCTGACGATAATTATCAAAACTTTCTTCACTTTCCTCGAAGTGGAAATCTTCTGGCTTCCCAAATGCCATTTTCTGCTCGACGGTCCTTTCACTCACTGAACGTCTCTGTGGCTCGTCTGGATTTTCTGCTGCGTCAGAGTCGCTTGACATGCTAACACTGTGTCTTCCAGCTTAAAAAAAATCCCATCCTCGTCGCCAAAACTGTTGTGTATTAAGCACAACTATGTTCGGAATTAATTTTAAGCAGACAACTGGAAGGACACAAGACGCAGAATGGTAAAAAGAAATGTATATCTTCTATTTACGAACCAAACAAAACCCTACACGAGCCATCCACTCTCAGCTACAGGTGGGAAGAATTAGCGCCCCTCGTGGCACAGTATGAATGTACATATTGACCGGAACAACCGATAAAAGCCCACCACAGGGGGTTACCAAAATAGAAGTCTTCTTCTACATTAACCTCTCAAAATAAAGAAATCATTCCTCTCTGTGTTGGAACACCACACCAGGCACAGAGAAACTCTTAGGATTTAATAAAGAAATTTGCAGACTTGCACAGAGATGGAAAAATGATGACTGATGACGGAGACGAAGACAACAGACGAAAAGGACAGGGAGGAACAGGGGTTTAAATGCACAAAGGAGACAGTCAGATAGAACTCGGGACAACTGGAGACATTTAAGGATGCGGGGACTGAAAGAGGCAGGGAAAAAGTCTCATTGTGACGAGTAAAGTGTATCTTGCCTTGCTGGGCAGCTCCCTGGGTGCTCAGCACCCCCAAAGCTCTGAACCTAGAATCGCCCCTGCACTACAGTTTTGCAGTCTGTTCTGCCAAACAATGTATTAAAAAGTGTAGTGTTATACATGACACTGTAATTAATTCAAGAGATGTACAATCAAGTTATAATAGTGTGATTATCATAATCACACAAATATATGAATTCCTCCGATGCTGAATTAAACAACCCTTCATGCTGTCCCTTATGTGAATTAGTAAAAATTCCCACATCTTTTTCACCATAGTCAGCCATTCTCTCCATAGTCATATGCAATTCCAATTCCCCCTTTTATTTATTTTATGGCAGACAGACAGCAGTGTTTCCCCTATCATTATATTAGGGTGCCCCCCCGCAGAAGGTCAAGTTCATCTTATTTAATTACATTTTCTATATAGCGTCAGATCACAGCAGAAGTCATTTACTGTAAGGTTACCTTTACTATAGAAGAGCTCTATACATTGTCCTTTTAATAAACAGATTAAATAGCCTTTTGTTATTTATCTTATTTGCACAACAGCTTGTCATTTTTGTCTCTATACTAGAGGTGCCCAATACATCGATCGCGATCTACTGGTCGATCGCAAAGAGTGAGTAGATCGCATGACATAAAAAATAGAGGAAGGATGACGCGATCAACCGCGCCAGCTGCTGCGAAACTCCAGTAAGCAACCGAGTCGCCTCCAATTTATTTCTACTGAACTAAAGAGAGGGTATTTAAGGGTCTTATAATAGTAAACGACATTGATATAGTAAATGAGTTCAATGATAGTTTTGAACGGGTATTCACTGTTGAGGACCTTAGTAATTTACCAGTTATTACCTATCCAGCATTGTCTATAGCTAATATATATATGACTGAAGCAGATGTTTTGCAAAGCCTAGCTAAGCTCAAAATAAATAAATCACAGGGTACTGATGGCATCTTACCTATAGTGTTAAAAGAGATGAGGAATATTATTTGCCGACCCTTAACTTTACTGTTTCAAAAATCCTTATCTGAAGGTGTGGTACCTTCTGATTGGAAGCACGCCTTCATAACGCCTATTTTCAAAAAAGGGGATAGAAGTAATTTGTCTAACTATAGGCCAATCAGTCTAACTTGTATAACTGGTAAAGTTATGGAGGCTATAATCAAAGAGAAAATGGTAGATTACCTGGACTCCAATAACATTTTGCGGGATAGCCAGCATGGATTTAGGAGAGGTAGATCCTGTTTAACAAATCTGTTGGAGTTTTTTGAGGAAGCTACTCAGGAAGTTGATGATAAGAAGGCCTATGATGTCATCTACTTAGATTTCCAAAAGGCTTTTGATGTTGTCCCCCACAAGAGGCTCCTACTTAAACTCAAAGCGACAGGTATTTTAGGTACCGTAGCGACCTGGATTGATAACTGGTTAACAGATAGGAAACAGCGAGTAGTTATAAGAGGCACAATATCACAGTGGGCTTGCGTTCATAGTGGGGTACCACTATTGTTCCTAATTTACATAAATGATATGGATACCAATATATACAGTAAACTGGTGAAATTTGCAGATGACACCAAGGTGGGTGGTGTAGCAGATACTGAATTAGTGGCTCAGCAGCTACAGCGGGATCTTGATTTAATTAGTGACTGGGCCGATACCTGGCAGATGAAATTTAACGTCGATAAATGTAAGGTACTCCATCTAGGGAGCAGAAATATAAAGTACAGGTATTTCATGGGTGTCACTGAAATAAAGGTAGCTGATCATGAGAAAGACCTTGGTGTGTATGTTGATGCTTCCATGTCCCATTCTCGCCAGTGTGGGGAAGCAATAAAAAAGGCCAATAGGATGTTGGAGTATATCTCCAGGTGTGTGGAGTTTAAGTCAAGGGAGGTAATGCTAAGATTATACAATTCCTTGGTGAGACCTCACCTAGAATATTGTGTGCAGGTTTGGTCACCATATCTTAAAAAGGACATTGTGGCCTTAGAAAAGGTGCAGCGTAGGGCCACAAAAATGATTCCTGGTCTTAGAGGAATGTCATACGAGGAACGGTTACTTGAGCTAAATCTGTTCAGTCTCAAGCAAAGGAGACTGAGGGGGGACATGATCCAGGTATATAAGATTCTAACAGGTTTGGATGCTGTTCAACCAAATAGTTACTTCAGCATTAGTTTAAATACACGAACTCGTGGCCATAGGTGGAAATTAGCGGGAGAACATTTCAAGCTGGATTTAAGGAAGCACTTCTTTACACAGCGTGTAGTCAGAGTATGGAATAGCCTTCCTGATAATGTAGTGCAAGCTGAATCCTTGGGTTCCTTTAAATCAGAGCTAGATGAGATTTTAACGACTCTGAGCTATTAGTTCTGAGCTGAGAAAGAGAAAGGTGAAGGAACTAAAATCCCAGTTCAATGCAAAAATCCTTAATTTATGCCAAAGGGAAATTAATAACAATAATAAACAATATTAAATAATAACAATAATAATAACAACAATAAATAATAACGAATATCTATAAATCTATAAATAACAATATGTTTTGCATTTTTATAGTAGATCATTTTGACTTGGTCATTTATAAGTAGCTCGCAAGCTGAAAAAGTGTGGACACCCCTGCTCTACACTTTTGCGCATGGCGGAGTTCCGTCCCGATGCGCGCTCACAGTCACGTGCGCGCACACACAGGTGAGCACACTCCCACCAGCGGACAGAGAGCGCGCGTCAGAAAATATGTAGCGTCAGCCACCTGAAAAGCAGAGAAAAATATCTGCGTTTTTTAAAGGGTGATAAAGACGTTTCACAATGGAATTTTCTGCTTTAAACTATCACCATTTTATGCTATCAGCTATCGTTTTTAAAGCCTAACAGTTCATATATTTTCAGCTCGAGCCAAACATCCGCAATAGGCTGCCAGGAGACCATCTTGTAACTTGTATGCGGATCTCAATAAATAGGCCTGACGTTTCTGACTTCCCATATCAAGAGGCTCTAGAAATGTTCTCTTTTTTCCCCTTGTCCTGTCCGGCAGCTTTAGCAGAATCATGGTCTGAATGCACTGCTGTGCCAAACATGCTTGCTTTACCATGAGGGGCTCTATAAACTCTGTATAGGCCCCTCATGTTGATCTATTTCTTTTTATTTTAATTTTATTTATTTATTTCAGTTTTAACACATGTAAAAACATTGCAGTGGGTGAGCTGGCCGTAGTGGAGGGACATATTAGAAGGGAAAAAAAGAAGGAAAAGGAGAAAAAAAAAACAGGAAAAAGAAAAAAAAGGAGTGAAAGATTCAGAAAGGAATAAACAAAATTATAGCGTGCAGAAAGTAACACAACTATACAAGCATATAAAATCTTAGTGTGTGCTTGGATGGGTGCGTGTGTAGGTGGGGATTGTGATGGTGATAAGGGTTAATAGGAAACACCTGTGAGGGGAAAGGAGGAACAACATAAATTGTCAGCGAAGGAGTAAGAAGGGGGGCCCCATATGCTCGGTGGTGCTTGGAGTCCATGCTGCAGCTGCCAGATGTGGAAGCGCGTGCGCTGGGGGAAAATTACTGCATTGTTGGACATACGGCGAGTTATTGGGGTGCGCAGAGTTGGGAAGCTAATGACGCCGGTCAGCGATTGGTGGCAGCGGCGTGGATTCCAGGCGCCACAGGAAAGGTTTGTGGTTCCTTCTAGGAGTTGGATTATGGTTCCTGTTGTGGGTTTTGTTTTCGGGGGATTGGTCTGTCTTCCCCCAACTACTTAATTTAAATAATATTGTTTGATATGAATTGATGTTTTTCCTTGTGTATTTATGTGTTATTTAGGAGGAACCACATGTGATTTTGGTGTTCATGGCCCTTGTGTTGATGTGAGCTGACCAGGCCTTTTTATTGTCCACGTGTGAACTTTAGCCAGGTGTTTTAGCTGAGTGTGAAGTGTTTTTTAGAGATTGCTGTGCTGAGGTCATTGTGTGGGGGGTTGCTGTGTTGCCTGGGTGCTCTATTCACTTATTGGGTCAGGGACGCTGAATTGTGGAATCCTGGTAATAAAGGCTTATTGCTATACTTCTGTTGTGAGCCGTTTCTTATACCTGGTGCCCAGTATAGTCGAGTCACAAATCTGCATCATTGGGGAAATCCGACTGTTCCATCTATGGATCCTGTTGAATCTGCTGTTGGTAAGGTGTGTTTTTCTATACATGATTTTCAAGAAATAATTTAAAAAAATCAGGACATTCTTTACCCAAAACTACACCTCCGTTCCACATGTTTCATACTGGAATGGCATAGTGGATAATATACCTTGGAAAAAGGTGTGGACTTTACCTTCTAAGTTTTTATTAACAAATAACGTAGAAGTCACCTTTAAATTGACACATAAAGTTTATCCGTCCAAATATTTTCAATGTAGCTGTTCTTTCTGTGAATGTGACTGCAAAACTAATGTTCGTTTATTTTGGTCTTGCCCTTTTGTTGAAAAATTCTGCTCTGATATGCTTAACATGATACAAACAAATGTGTTTTATAATTTTCAGTTTTCTTGTAAAAATGTTTTTTTTTGCGGGTTTTTTGTGACTGGAAGAATACATGTCACGATCGCCGTCGGGCGAGCAGGGAGCGGAGAATCAGGAACTCCGGCTTAGGTAGAACAAACAGACCAGGCGAAACACGGAGCACGACGTCAATGACGGAACTGGGGATACGTACTCTGACTTGGACTTAAATACACAGGACTGAATAACACAACAAGAAACAACCTCACGTGGAACCCCGACGTTAACGAGGGGGGCGTGGCACGAGCGTGACAATGCAGATAAATTTAATACTATTAATTTTATATTCGTAAATGTAAATACAATAAATCCAACCTATTTTACCCTGTTCACAAATTAGACCTAATAAATTATATTAATCTAATCAGAAAGTCTAAAAATAAAAAAAAAACAATCAGAACGGTATCCTGAGTTGATCCCTTTTTTACCTGATGTATAGATATAGTGCTAAAATGTTCTGTCATATTTGGTATTGAGATGGTAATCTTTTACTTTGTAATAACTCTTTATGAATATCTGTTTTGTTTAATCTGTCTGTAAAATGTTATCTGTACTTGTTGAGCATTGGAAATAAAAAAAGTGTGATTCAATTGTTTAGTTTGACTTTTACTTTGCTGCACCAATTAATATATTTTGATGAAATTATAAAATTACAAAGTTTTGTCTTTGATGGTCCACCACCCCCAAATCGGTTTGATCCCTCCATTTCTAAATTTCTCAAATCGCCACTGTTAAGTGTTACTGCAGTACCGCTTTTTACATGCACGATCCTCCTGAATGTGCGTTATAATCGAATTACGGTTATTGTTACTAATTAAGTCACATAGATAATATCCCCCCAAAACCCTACGATGTGCCGCAGAGTCCGTGTCCATTTTTTTGCATGAAACGGAGCTGATCATTTCCTGCCTGTAAACGAAAGTGAAATTAAGTGTCGAGATTTTAAAGGCAGAGTCGAAAGTTTGTCAAGAAATACTTTATCAAGATTCTGGAATAATTTAAAGATATTCTATGTTTCAAGGTAAGACTATAATAAAATGCATATGTTTTACACAGCCTACATATATAGCGGGATTTAAAATAAAACAGCAGATTTGGCAAAAAGGGACAATGTCACGGTTTTTCGGTCTGGTGAGAACAGAATACTTAATCCTTGGCTTCTTATTTCAAATGTAATGAGAAATTTGAGTGTTCAATATAATTAAACATTAAATATACGTCCGTACAGCACAGTAGGTTACTGTACGTGTATCAGAAGAGTTTTCGAATTAACATCAATAATATTTAATTACTCACAGTACGCTCAGCCATGAGTTCGCCTAATATACTGTGCTGCGTAAACAATGTAATATTTTGAAGCTATATTAAGTTTTTCTTTTTTAAAGTGTTGGGGATTAATATGCTAGTGTTAAACATAAGGCTTAACATTTTATTAAATCAAAGGTTTTACCACGGATCTGTTCTGTGTTCTCCAATCTGAAATGTTCTGATTAATTGACTGGCTTTGCAGTCGTATTTAAACTGTTTAATGCAAATAGTACGCAAGTCTGATTTTAATAATCGGTAAAGATTAAGTCAAACGCAACCCACAGCGCAGCTGAATGACAGAAGGTGGTGTATGTGTGTATTACACACACACACACGGGGTTAATTGTGTTGTGTGTGTGTGTGTGTATAAGTGTGAGCTCTTTATTATCAGTCCCGAAAAGGGCGCAGCAGAGCCATCAAGCAGGAATGAATCACACATCGCGGACACCGAGCGGAGTAAATACGGAGGGGGAGGGGGAGGGGGCCACACATTGTACCGGAAAATGAGCACACGGTGTGATTTTAGAGACACAAACTTCACTTTTACACAGACGGCGGGTTTGCGCTTGTGGTAACGAAGCATTTTGAGCAACGTTTCTCCTTTTCCCCTGGGAGAAGCAAGGTAAGCGTCCCTTTCCCCAGAGAAAGACAAGACAAGACAGGTTTTCCAACTCTTTCCGTGAGAAGTTATTCGTGAAAAACAAGTTATATACGTGAACAATGAAAAACATGTTTGTGCAGTTCAACCATAGCACAATAATATTATAGGTGAATCAAGGACGACGTATTTGAATCTCCGGATGATTAGTCCATATACGATCAGAATCAATCCATACCTCAATCACCTCATATTCTACTCGTATGTCTACCGGGGGCGGGGGGCACTCTGCCAAGAGTAGTGGAGCCGAACAATCACAACAAATCATTAACAGTAATAAGTTAGAAAGAGATCTCTCAATGGAGGAGATTGATGATTTTATATCGTCCAAGGCGTCTTGGGATTTTTCAATACCATCGATACGAGCCAAAATTCGCTCCAGTACAGAATCGGCACCACCCGCACTAGAATGGGAGTCATCGTCTTCCTGACTAGCGAATACTCGTCGAACCAATTTTCATTTTTTTTTCTTATCAGTGTGAGAACGAGTTGAGGAAAAAAATGGAAAATCTCTGTAACTTCGACAAGGTTAAAGTATATTGTAATAGTGATTTGGGGGGTTAAATGGTGGAGAAATTAAATAGTTGGGAGCTGAGCAAGACTCTAAGCGGTCGTCCTGTACGAGATCACGTGACTTCTTGGCTTCTGATGAGTCACACCTGTTCTCAGGTAAATAGCCAGGTAGCATAGAAAAACTTACTGGACAGTAGCTCTCCAGGACCGTTTGATATGGTTTTCAAATTATGATAAAATTCATTTTTATAAAAACACTTTGTAATGTTACAAACATACACAACCTACTGGAAATAAAGCATTGAATTCTATTCCCGAACTTCATCATACTTTTAGGTCCCTTGGAAATCAGTCTTTGTCAGAATCAGAATCAGGAGTGCAGTTGCAGTGCTGTAGGTGTTTAGCAGTGTGACAGATCAGCTGTTTAGGAGGGAGATGGCGAGGGGAGAGAAGCTGTTCCTGTGTTGGGTGTCCTGGGCTGCAGGCTTCTATATCGTCTGCCAGAGGGCAGCAGGTCAGAAAGTCTGTGTCCAGGGTGTGTGGGATCTGTGATGATTTTCCTGCCATTTCCCTGGATCTTGAGAGAGACAGGTCCTGGATGGAGGGCAGGGGGGCACCGATGATCTTTTCTGCTGTCTGTACGGTCCGCTGCAGTCTCTTCCTGTCCTGTTTGGTGGCTGCTCCATACCAGACTGTGATGGAGGGCAGGGGGGCACCGATGATCTTTCTGCTGTCCGTATGGTCCACTGCAGTCTCTTCCTGTCCTGTTTGGTGGCTGCTCCATACCAGACTGTGATGGAGGAGCAGAGGACAGACTCAGTGACTGCAGTGTAGAACTGGATCAGCAGCTCCTGTGGAAGACTGTACTTCCTCAGTTGTCTCAGGAAGTACATCCTCTGCTGGGCCTTTTTGAGGATGGAGGAGATGTTGGTCTCCCACTTCAGGTCCTGGAAGATGGTGGTACCCAGGAACTTGAAGAACTCCACAGTAGACACCGGGCTGTCTGATATGGTGAGGGGGAGCAGTGATGACGGACGTCTCCTGAAGTCCACTGTCATCACTACAGTCTTGTGCGTGTTCAGCTCCAGGTTGTGCTGACTGCACCAGAGTACCAGCCGCTCCACTTCCTGCCAGTATGCAGACTCATCACCATCCTGAATGAATCCAGTGATGGTGTCGTCTGCAAACTTCAGGAGTTTTACAGCTGAGTTCCTGGAGGTGCAGTCATTGGTGTAGAGGGAGAAGCGCAGTGGGGAGAGGACACATCCTTCAGGGGCACCGATACTGAGGGACCGTGTTTCAGAAGTGACCCCCCCAGCCTCACTTGCTGCTTCCTGTCTGTCAGGAAGCTGGTGATCCACTGGCAGGTAGCTGGTGACACGTTGAGCTGGGAGAGTTTGGAGGAGAGGAGATTAGGCACAGTGGTGTCAAAAGCCGAACTAAAGTCCACAAACAGGATCCTTGCATAAGTTCCTGGACCGTTGAGATTTTGCAGGATATAATGCAGCCCCATATTCACTGCATCACCCACCGACCTGTCCTGTAATGTCCTTCAGATAGGCTAAAACCAGTCGTTCAGAGGATCTCATGACCACAGACATCAAGGCGACAGGTCTGTAGTCATTCAGTCCTGTGATGGAGGGTTTCTTGGGGACCAGGATAATGGTGGAGCGTTTGAAGCTGGAGGGAACTTCACACAGCTCCAGGGATCTATTGAAGATGCGGGTGAAGATGGGAGCCAGCTGATCAGCACAGGTTCTGAGGCAGGAGGGGGAGACACCGTCTGGTCCGGGGGCTTCTTGGATTTCTGTTTCTGGAACAGCCGGCTCACATCCGCTTTGTGTATTCTGAGTTCCGGGGGGAGGGTAGGGGGGTGATTGGTGTGATGGAGGTCGTGGTTTTTGTACTGTACTGTGTAGATGTACTTTGTTTAAGTACATCTGCCCTCCCCTGGTCTGCTGGAATATCACTGCTGTATACAGGCACCCACTGCAGTCACCGATCTGCCTGTCGATCACCCGCTCCATCCTTCCCTCACTCGTGAACAAGATCTTGAGATACTTAAACTCCTCCACTTGGGGAAAGACCCCCTCCCTGATCCGGAGAGAGCACTCCACCCTTTTCCGGCTGAGGACCATGGTCTCGGATTTGGAGGTGCTGATTCTCATCTCAGCCGCTTCACACTCGGCTGCGAACTGCCCCAGTGAGACCCAAAGGTCACGGTCCGCTGAAGCCAACAGAACCACATCATCTGCAAAAAGCAGAGACCTAATCCTGAGGTCACCAAACCGGACACCCTCAACACCCTGGCTGTGCCTAGAAATTCCATCCATAAAAGTCTAGTGACCCGCGTCCAGGGGAAGGAGAACGTGAATCCATGTTTTTACTCATCATAAGAGGTCTAATGAGCCGCAGTTCGTCTGGTTCCTCACCCAGGACCTGTTTGCCTTGGGTGACCCTACCAGGGGCATAAAGCCCCGGGCAGCTTAGCTCCTGGGATCACTGGAACACGCAAACCCCTCCACCACCATAAGGTGTCGGCTCCAGGAGATGATGTTTATACATATATTTATAAAAGAATGTGGCATTGAAATTTTGCACTAAACCTCATTACTATGTGTAATTATACACATGGAATATAATACAATGGAATCTCTGAGTCCATTTCATCAGTTTCATGTAAAAATGCTGAGTACTCGATATTGTGTATTTATCTATGTATCTACTTACCCTTCATGTTCACAGAGGCCCCAGCAGGAATCATCTGGTCTGGATCAGCATAGAAATGGATGGATCTCCTCCTGAAATGCACCCCCCTGTGGGGTGTAAGAGAAAGAGCCCTGAGAGGTAACAGTGTTACAGCCCACTAGCATGCATGTCTCTCTGGGTCTATAGTTAGGCCATGACATAAAAGTAAACTGGGCTCCTAGCTAGGGCTGGTCAGTGGGCAGCACTTTAATATGTGTAGCTTAATAAAAAGACCTCGCCATCTTCTATCTTCACCGTCTTCTTCCACAATCAGCCAGTTCTTTGATACTAGAGGCGAGCAACAGACCATCCCTCCTATACAAAATGGCCACATAACAAAACCAAACAAACAAACAAAAACAAATATAAACATAAAAAGGAACATCAGTCAAATCTAGTTGTGGAGGTTTTTAACCGTCATACTAAAAGTTTCATATAATATCTAAATTTTAGATGAGACAATTTCCTTAACAGCCGACTGTAAATAAGTCTGTTTACATCAAGATCTTCACAGCATATCAAAGTACATGAAGGCAGAGCAGAAGGCTAAACAGCAGTGTGATGCCGTCCCCATTGTATGAATTATATTTATACCATGAGGGTTTGTTTCCTCTCGCTGCCCACAGTGTCCTGATGAAGAGAGCAGACTCCCCTGTACCCAGCTGTGTTTCCCTGAAGAGTGACGCATCAATGGATAAACCAATTCTCTTCAGAGAGGGACCTTTTCCTACAGATCAAAGGTAAACGTGCATTTAAACAAACACTGTTAATGACATTCAGACTCTCAGTCAAATGGCACAGAGACACATACAAGCTATGAGGAAATAACATATTTATAATGAATGCACCAATTTTTACCTTTAACAGATTCCATCACCTTGAGAATTTAAACAAAAGTTTTGTCTGTATTCTATATAAATAACATCTGAGGTAAATGGATGAGGATTACTGTAAAACCTGACTTTATGTTAGCTGGAATTGGAAGCTATTTAATCGCAAAGTAGATTTTAAATTTCAGTCCTCAGCACAGAGCTGGAAAAAACTGGTTTGCCTGTTTCCCCCCTGCATGTCCATTAAAGAATAACTCAACAATAGATTGTCGTCTCGTGAGACGGATGTTTCTGTTTTGATAATTTCATTCTCATGAATTCATTAGATCATACTCAGACGAAGGCTTCAGTTTAACATGTTTAATCGAACTGTGTGGCTTAAACAATAAACTACTATCATCAGACAAAAACGAGAAAGACTATTGGTTTCTTTGCCAAAGGTGACGTTTAAATACTTGCCGATTCAGATCATAATGAATGTGACACTGTAGTGGTTCTCATCCCCCGAGTATAAAATAAGATGATTTGTTGATCCCAGGGTTAAATTCTCTTGCGTTCAGCAGCAAAGTGCACAGATACAAACATACAATGTAAAAGAAAGACAACGTGCAAAGACAGTATATATAGTGCAAGTAAGTAAACATTTTTAGTAATAAACAAAATTTCTATAGGTAAACAAGTTTAAGTACACAATACACAAAAAATAAAATCCTAAAGATCGAATATTGTTCAAGAAATAAATATTTTAATAAATGGATGTTAATGGATTTTATTTATATAACAACATAATAAATTGATAAACAAGAGGAGGCCATTCGGCCCATTTGATTAAAAACAGAGAGCAGCTTTTACCACATTAAAAATGGGACGTTAAGGCTGACTGTGGGGGCTGCACATCGACAACAGGCATTGTGGTGTCTAACGGCAGCAGGCAGGAAAGATCCCCAGTAGCGCTTCTTAGCTCACGGTGGGGGAATGAGCCGGTGGCTGAAGGTGCTCCAAGATAGCTCCCCCTGGAGCCTCGGCTGGGTTATGGACCGGGCCAGTGGGGCCAGTGCCCTGGGGCCTCAGGACATTAGAAGCTGTGAGTGGCAACATTTATAGCGCAAGCCATGAAATGCGCCCCCCTGTGGGGTGTAAGAGAAAGAGCACTGAGAGGTAACAGTGTTACAGCCCACTAGCATGCATGTCTCTCTGGGTCTATAGTCAGGCCATAACATAAAAGTAAACTGGGCTCCTAGCTAGGGCTGGTCAGTGAGCAGCACTTTAATATGTGTAGCTTAATAAAAAGACCTCGCCATCTTCTGTCTTCACCGTCTTCTTCCACAATCAGCCAGTTCTTTTATACTAGAGGCGAGCAACAGACCATCCCTCCTATACAAAATGGCCACATAACAAAACTAAACAAACAAACAAAAACAAATATAAACATAAAAAGGAACATCAGTCAAATCTAGTTGTGGAGGTTTTTAACCGTCATACTGAAAGTTTCATATAATATCTAAATTTTAGATGAGACAATTTCCTTAACAGCCGACTGTAAATAAGTCTGTTTACATCAAGATCTTCACAGCATATCAAAGTACATGAAGGCAGAGCAGAAGGCTAAACAGCAGTGTGATGCCGTCCCCATTGTATGAATTATATTTATACCATGAGGGTTTGTTTCCTCTCGCTGCCCACAGTGTCCTGATGAAGAGAGCAGACTCCCCTGTACCCAGCTGTGTTTCCCTGAAGAGTGACGCATCAATGGATAAACCAATTCTCTTCAGAGAGGGACCTTTTCCTACAGATCAAAGGTAAATGTGCATTTAAACAAACACTGTTAATGACATTCAGACTCTCAGTCAAATGGCACAGAGACACATACAAGCTATGAGGAAATAACATATTTATAATGAATGCACCATTTTTTACCTTTAACAGATTCCATCACCTTGAGAATTTAAACAAAAGTTTTGTCTGTATTCTATATAAATAACATCTGAGGTAAATGGATGAGGATTACTGTAAAACCTGACTTTCTGTTAGCTGGAATTGGAAGTTATTTAATCGCAAAGTAGATTTTAAATTTCAGTCCTCAGCACAGAGCTGGAAAAAACTGGTTTGCCTGTTTCCCCCCTGCATGTCCATTAAAGAAAGACTCGACAATAGATTGTTGTCTCGTGAGACGGATGTTTCTGTTTTGATAATTTCATTCTCATGAATTCATTAGATCATACTCAGACGAAGGCTTCAGTTTAACATGTTTAATCGAACTGTGTGGCTTAAACAATAAACTACTATCATCAGACAAAAACGAAAAAGACTATTGGTTTCTTTGCCAAAGGTGACGTTTAAATACTTGCCGATTCAGATCATAATGAATGTGACACTGTAGTGGTTCTCATCCCCTGAGTATAAAATAAGATGATTTGTTGATCCCAGGGTTAAATTCTCTTGCGTTCAGCAGCAAAGTGCACAGATACAAACATACAATGTAAAAGAAAGCCAACGTGCAAAGACAGTAGATATAGTGCAAGTAAGTAAACATTTTTAGTAATAAACAAAATTTCTATAGGTAAACAAGTTTAAGTACACAATACACAAAAAATAAAATCCTAAAGATCGAATATTGTTCAAGAAATAAATATTTTAATAAATGGATGTTAATGGATTTTATTTATATAACAACATAATAAATTAAAAAACAAGAGGAGGCCATTCGGCCAATTTGATTAAAAACAGAGAGCAGCTTTTACCACATTAAAAATGGGACGTTAAGGCTGACTGTGGGGGCTGCACATCGACAGCAGGCATTGTGGTGTCTAACGGCAGCAGGCAGGAAAGATCCCCAGTAGCGCTTCTTAGCTCACGGTGGGGAAATGAGCCGGTGGCTGAAGGTGCTCCAAGATAGCGCCCCCTGGAGCCTCGGCTGGGTTATGGACCGGGCCAGTGGGGCCAGTGCCCTGGGGCCTCAGGACATTAGAAGCTGTGAGTGGCAACATTTATAGCGCAAGCCATGAAATGCGCCCCCCCTGTGGGGTGTAAGAGAAAGAGCCCTGAGAGGTAATAGTGTTACAGCCCACTAGCATGCATGTCTCTCTGGGTCTATAGTCAGGCCAGAACATAAAAGTAAACTGGGCTCCTAGCTAGGGCTGGTCAGTGGGCAGCACTTTAATATGTGTAGCTTAATAAAAAGACCTCGCCATCTTCTGTCTTCACCGTCTTCTTCCACAATCAGCCAGTTCTTTTATACTAGAGGCGAGTAACAGACCATCCCTCCTATCCAAAATGGCCACATAACAAAACTAAACAAACAAACAAAAACATATATAAACAGGTAAAAAGGAACATCAGTCAAGTCTAGTTGTGGAGGTTTTTAACGGTCATACTAAAAGTTTCATATAATATCTAAATTTTAGATGAGACAATTTCCTTAAAAGCTGACTGTAAATAAGTCTGTTTATGAGCTTCACAGCATATCAAAGTACATGAAGGCAGAGCAGAAGGCTTAAACAGCAGTGTGATGTCGTCCCCATTGTATGAATTATATTTATACCATGAGGGTTAACATTTTATGTTATTTATATAGTATACAGGGGGCGGCATGGTGGTGCAGTGGTTAGCACTGTTGCCTCACACCTCTGGGACCCGGGTTCAAGTCTCCGCCTTGGTCACACGTGTGTGGAGTTTGCATGTTCTCCCCATGTCGTCGTGGGGTTTCCTCCGGGTACTCCGGTTTCCCCCCACAGTCCAAAAACATGCTGAGGCTAATTGGAGTCGATAAATTGCCCATAGGTGTGTTTGTGTGAGTGAATGGTGTGTGAGTATGCCCTGTGATGGGCTGGCCCCCCATCCTGGGTTGTTCCCTGCCTCGTGCCCATTGCTTCCGGGATAGGCTCCGGACCCCCCGCGACCCAATAGGATAAGCGGTTTGGAAAATGGATGGATATATAGTATACAGACAAAACTAAAGATAGCGCCCCCTGGAGCCTTCCCTGGGTTATGGACCAGGCCAGTGGGGCAAATTAACCATGAAGGCCCCAGCAGATTGAGCTCATGCTGACCCCCTGGGGCCCTTTCCACATACAACGAACATTAACTCCCAAGGCCCTCAGGCCTCCTGGCACGTACATTGGAAGCTGGCCCCCTGCGGCACTTGGTACAGGCCGGCCGCCTGGAGTAGTTGGTACACTGGAGTAGTTGGTGAACTTTGGTTCACTTTAACTTGTTCCCATGCTCTGCATGATTGTGCTTCTATTTGATCTGTAATTATGACAATAAAAGAATAATGAAACATTGGAAACGTAACACTCTCAGGCTGTCTGCCCTGCATGCGCAGCTGGGCCAGTTATGCAGCTGCAGATAAGAGGTCAGGTGTGTTCCTCTGCCAGACTCTGCCCAACCAGGCCCTGTCAGCTCTCAGGCTGTCTGCCCTGCATGCGCAGCTGGGCCAGTTATGCGGCTGCAGATAAGAGGTCAGGTGTGTTCCTCTACCAGACTCTGCCCCCCCAGGCCCTGTCAGCTCTCAGGCTGTCTGCCCTGCATGCGCAGCTGGGCCAGTTATGCGGCTGCAGATGAGAGGTCAGGTGTGTTCCTCAGTCAGACTCTGCCCCCCCAGGCCCTGTCAGCTCTCAGGCTGTCTGCCCTGCATGCGCAACTGGGCCAGTTACGCGGTTGCAGATAAGAGGTCAGGTGTGTTCCTCTGCCAGACTCTGCCCCCCCAGGCCCTGTCAGCTCTCAGGCTGTCTGCCCTGCATGCGCAGCTGGGCCAGTTATGCGGCTGCAGATAAGAGGTCAGGTGTGTTCCTCTGCCAGACTCTGCCCAACCAGGCCCTGTCAGCTCTCAGGCTGTCTGCCCTGCATGCGCAGCTGGGCCAGTTATGCGGCTGCAGATAAGAGGTCAGGTGTGTTCCTCTACCAGACTCTGCCCCCCCAGGCCCTGTCAGCTCTCAGGCTGTCTGCCCTGCATGCGCAGCTGGGCCAGTTATGCGGCTGCAGATGAGAGGTCAGGTGTGTTCCTCAGTCAGACTCTGCCCCCCCAGGCCCTGTCAGCTCTCAGGCTGTCTGCCCTGCATGCGCAACTGGGCCAGTTACGCGGTTGCAGATAAGAGGTCAGGTGTGTTCCTCTGCCAGACTCTGCCCCCCCAGGCCCTGTCAGCTCTCAGGCTGTCTGCCCTGCATCGCAGCTGGGCCAGTTACGCGGCTGCAGATAAGAGGTCAGGTGTGTTCCTCTGCCAGACTCTGCCCCCCCAGGCCTTGTCAGCTCTCAGGCTGTCTGCCCTGCATGCGCAGCTGGGCCAGTTACGCGGCTGCAGATAAGAGGTCAGGTGTGTTCCTCTGTCAGACTCTGCCCCCCCAGGCCCTGTCAGCTCTCAGTCTGTCTGCCCTGCATGCGCAGCTGGGTCAGTTACGCGGCTGCAGATGAGAGGTCAGGTGTGTTCCTCTGTCAGACTCTGCCCCCCCAGGCCCTGTCAGCTCTCAGGCTGTCTGCCCTGCATGCGCAGCTGGGCCAGTTACGCAGCTGCAGATAAGAGGTCAGGTGTGTTCCTCTGTCAGACTCTGCCCCCCCAGGCCCTGTCAGCTCTCAGGCTGACTGCCCTGCATGCGCAGCTGGGCCAGATATGCAGCTGCAGATAAGAGGTCAGGTGTGTGCCTCTGCCAGGCTCTGCCCCACCAGGCCCTGTCAGCTCTCAGGCTGCCTGCCCTGCATGCGCAGCTGGGCCAGTTATGCAGCTGCAAGCTGCAGATAAGAGGTCAGGTGTGTTCCTCTGTCAGACTCTGCCCCCCCAGGCCCTGTCAGCTCTCAGGCTGTCTGCCCTGCATGCGCAGCTGGGCCAGTTATGCAGCTGCAGATAAGAGGTCAGTTGTGTTCCTCTGCCAGACTCTGCCCCATCAGGCCATGTCAGCTCTCAGACTGTCTGCCCTGCATGCGCAACTGGGCCAGTTATGCAGCTGCAGATAAGAGGTCAGGTGTGTTCCTCTGCCAGACTCTGCCCCATCAGGCCATGTCAGCTCTCAGGCTGTCTGCCCTGCATGCGCAGCTGGGCCAGTTATGCAGCTCCAGATAAGAGGTCAGGTGTGTTCCTCTGCCAGAATCTGCCCCCCCAGGCCTTGTCAGCTCTCAGGCTGTCTGCCCTGCATGCGTAGCTGGGCCAGTTACGCGGCTGCAGATAAGAGGTCAGGTGTGTTCCTCTGCCAGACACTGCCCCTTCAGGCCCTGTCAGCTCTCAGGCTGTCTGCCCTGCATGCGCAGCTGGGCCAGTTACGCGTCTGCAGATAAGAGGTCAGGTGTGTTCCTCTGTCAGACTCTGCCCCCCCAGGCCCTGTCAGCTCTCAGGCTGTCTGCCCTTCATGCGCAGCTGGGCCAGTTATGCAGCTGCAGATAAGAGGTCAGGTGTGTTCCTCTGCCAGACTCTACCCAACCAGGCCCTGTCAGCTCTCAGGCTGTCTGCCCTGCATGCGCAGCTGGGCCAGTTATGCAGCTGCAGATAATAGGTCAGGTGTGTTCCTCTACCAGACTCTGCCCCCCCAGGCCCTGTCAGCTCTCAGGCTGTCTGCCCTGCATGCGCAGCTGGGCCAGTTATGCGGCTGCAGATGAGAGGTCAGGTGTGTTCCTCAGTCAGACTCTGCCCCCCCAGGCCCTGTCAGCTCTCAGGCTGTCTGCCCTACATGCGCAGCTGGGCCAGTTATGCAGCTGCAGATAAGAGGTCAGGTGTGTTCCTCTGCCAGACTCTGCCCAACCAGGCCCTGTCAGCTCTCAGGCTGTCTGCCCTGCATGCGCAGCTGGGCCAGTTATGCAGCTGCAGATAAGAGGTCAGGTGTGTTCCTCTACCAGACTCTGCCCCCCCAGGCCCTGTCAGCTCTCAGGCTGTCTGCCCTGCATGCGCAGCTGGGCCAGTTATGCGGCTGCAGATGAGAGGTCAGGTGTGTTCCTCAGTCAGACTCTGCCCCCCCAGGCCTTGTCAGCTCTCAGGCTGTCTGCCCTGCATGCGCAGCTGGGCCAGTTACGCGGCTGCAGATGAGAGGTCAGGTGTGTTCCTCTGTCAGACTCTGCCCCCCCAGGCCCTCTCAGCTCTCAGGCTGTCTGCCCTGCATGCGCAGCTGGGTCAGTTACGCGGCTGCAGATGAGAGGTCAGGTGTGTTCCTCTGTCAGACTCTGCCCCCCCAGGCCCTGTCAGCTCTCAGGCTGTCTGCCCTGCATGCGCAGCTGGGCCAGTTATGCAGCTGCAGATAAGAGGTCAGGTGTGTTCCTCTGTCAGACTCTGCCCCCCCAGGCCCTGTCAGCTCTCAGGCTGTCTGCCCTGCATGCGCAGCTGGGCCAGATATGCAGCTGCAGATAAGAGGTCAGGTGTGTGCCTCTGCCAGGCTCTGCCCCACCAGGCCCTGTCAGCTCTCAGGCTGCCTGCCCTGCATGCGCAGCTGGGCCAGTTATGCAGCTGCAAGCTGCAAATAAGAGGTCAGATGTGTTCCTCTGTCAGACTCTGCACCCCCAGGCCCTGTCAGCTCTCAGGCTGTCTGCCCTGCATGCGCAGCTGGGCCAGTTATGCAGCTGCAGATAAGAGGTCAGTTGTGTTCCTCTGCCAGACTCTGCCCCATCAGGCCATGTCAGCTCTCAGACTGTCTGCCCTGCATGCGCAGCTGGGCCAGTTATGCGGCTGCAGATAAGAGGTCAGGTGTGTTCCTCTGCCAGACCCTGCCCCCCCAGGCCCTGTCAGTTCTCAGGCTGCCTGCCCTGCATGCGCAACTGGGCCAGTTATGCAGCTGCAGATAAGAGGTCAGGTGTGTTCCTCTGCCAGACTCTGCCCCATCAGGCCCTGTCAGCTCTCAGGCTGTCTGCCCTGCATGCGCAGCTGGGCCAGTTATGCAGCTCCAGATAAGAGGTCAGGTGTGTTCCTCTGCCAGAATCTGCCCCCCCAGGCCTTGTCAGCTCTCAGGCTGTCTGCCCTGCATGCGTAGCTGGGCCAGTTACGCGGCTGCAGATAAGAGGTCAGGTGTGTTCCTCTGCCAGACACTGCCCCTTCAGGCCCTGTCAGCTCTCAGGCTGTCTGCCCTGCATGCGCAGCTGGGCCAGTTACGCGTCTGCAGATAAGAGGTCAGGTGTGTTCCTCTGTCAGACTCTGCCCCCCCAGGCCCTGTCAGCTCTCAGGCTGTCTGCCCTTCATGCGCAGCTGGGCCAGTTATGCAGCTGCAGATGAGAGGTCAGGTGTGTTCCTCTGTCAGACTCTGCCCCCCCAGGCCCTGTCAGCTCTCAGGCTGTCTGCCCTGCATGCGCAGCTGGGCCAGATATGCAGCTGCAGATAAGAGGTCAGGTGTGTTCCTCTGCCAGACTCTGCCCCACCAGGCCCTGTCAGCTCTCAGGCTGCCTGCCCTGCATGCGCAGCTGGGCCAGTTATGCAGCTGTAAGCTGCAGATAAGAGGTCAGGTGTGTTCCTCTGTCAGACTCTGCCCCCCCAGGCCCTGTCAGCTCTCAGGCTGTCTGCCCTGCATGCGCAGCTGGGCCAGATATGCAGCTGCAGATAAGAGGTCAGTTGTGTTCCTCTGCCAGACTCTGCCCCACCAGGCCCTGTCAGCTCTCAGGCTGCCTGCCCTGCATGCACAGCTGGGCCAGTTATGCAGCTGCAAGCTGCAGATAAGAGGTCAGATGTGTTCCTCTGTCAGACTTTGCCCCCCCAGGCCCTGTCAGCTCTCAGGCTGTCTACCCTGCATGCGCAGCTGGGCCAGTTATGCAGCTGCAGATAAGAGGTCAGTTGTGTTCCTCTGCCAGACTCTGCCCCATCAGGCCATATCAGCTCTCAGACTGTCTGCCCTGCATGCGCAGCTGGGCCAGTTATGCGGCTGCAGATAAGAGGTCAGGTGTGTTCCTCTGCCAGACCCTGCCCCCCCAGGCCCTGTCAGTTCTCAGGCTGCCTGCCCTGCATGCGCAGCTGGACCAGTTATGCAGCTGCAGATAAGAGGTCAGGTGTGTTCCTCTGCCAGACTCTGCCCCATCAGGCCCTGTCAGCTCTCAGGCTGTCTGCCCTGCATGCGCAGTTGGGCCAGTTATGCAGCTGCAGATAAGAGGTCAGGTGTGTTCCTCTGCCAGACTCTGCCCCCCCAGGCCTTGTCAGCTCTCAGGCTGTCTGCCCTGCATGCGCAGCTGGGCCAGTTACGCGGCTGCAGATAAGAGGTCAGGTGTGTTCCTCTGCCAGACTCTGCCCCTTCAGGCCCTGTCAGCTCTCAGGCTGTCTGCCCTGCATGCGCAGCTGGGCCAGTTATGCAGCTGCAGATAAGAGGTCAGGTGTGTTCCTCTGCCAGACTCTGCCCCCCCAGGCCTTGTCAGCTCTCAGGCTGTCTGCCCTGCATGCGCAGCTGGGCCAGTTACGCGGCTGCAGATAAGAGGTCAGGTGTGTTCCTCTGCCAGACTCTGCCCCTTCAGGCCCTGTCAGCTCTCAGGCTGTCTGCCCTGCATGCGCAGCTGGGCCAGTTACGCGTCTGCAGATAAGAGGTCAGGTGTGTTCCTCTGTCAGACTCTGCCCCCCCAGGCCCTGTCAGCTCTCAGGCTGTCTGCCTTGCATGCGCAGCTGGGCCAGTTATGCAGCTGCAGATGAGAGGTCAGGTGTGTTCCTCTGTCAGACTCTGCCCCCCCAGGCCCTGTCAGCTCTCAGGCTGTCTGCCCTGCATGCGCAGCTGGGCCAGTTATGCGGCTGCAGATAAGAGGTCAAGTGTGTTCCTCTGTCAGACTCTGCCCCCCCAGGCCCTGTCAGCTCTCAGGCTGTCTGCCCTGCATGCGCAGCTGGGCCAGTTATGCAGCTGCAGATAAGAGGTCAGCTGTGTTCCTCTGCCAGACTCTGCCCCACCAGGCCCTGTCAGCTCTCAGCCTGCCTGCCCTGCATGCGCAGCTGGGCCAGTTATGCAGCTGCAGATAAGAGGTCAGGTGTGTTCCTCTGTCAGACTCTGCCCCCCCAGGCCCTGTCAGCTCTCAGGCTGTCTGCTCTGCATGCGCAGCTGGGCCAGTTATGCAGCTGCAGATAAGAGGTCAGGTGTGTTCCTCTGTCAGACTCTGCCCCCCCAGGCCCTGTCAGCTCTCAGGCTGTCTGCCCTGCATGCGCAGCTGGGCCAGTTATGCTGCTGCAGATAAGAGATCAGGTGTGTTCCTCTGTCAGACTCTGCCCCATCAAGCCCTGTCAGCTCTCAGGCTGTCTGCCCTGCATGCGCAGCTGGGCCAGTTATGCGGCTGCAGATAAGAGGTCAGGTGTGTTTCTCTGTCAGACTCTGCCCCCCCAGGCCCTGTCAGCTCTCAGCCCTCTTGCCCTGCATGCGCAGCTGGGCCAGTTATGCGGCTGCAGATAAGAGGTCAGGTGTGTTCCTCTGCCAGACCCTGCCCCCCCAGGCCCTGTCAGTTCTCAGGCTGCCTGCCCTGCATGCGCAACTGGGCCAGTTATGCAGCTGCAGATAAGAGATCAGGTTTGTTCCTCTGTCAGACTCTGCCCCATCAAGCCCTGTCAGCTCTCAGGCTGTCTGCCCTGCATGCGCAGCTGGGCCAGTTATGCGGCTGCAGATAAGAGGTCAGGTGTGTTTCTCTGTCAGACTCTGCCCCCCCAGGCCCTGTCAGCTCTCAGGCTGCTTGCCCTGCATGCGCAGCTGGGCCAGTTATGCGGCTGCAGATAAGAGGTCAGGTGTGTTCCTCTGCCAGACCCTGCCCCCTCAGGCCCTGTCAGCTCTCAGGCTGTCTGCCCTGCATGCGCAGCTGGGCCAGTCATGCAGCTGCAGATCAGAGTTCAGGTGTGTTCCTCTGTCAGACTCTGCCCCATCAAGCCCTGTCAGCTCTCAGGCTGTCTGCCCTGCATGCGCAGCTGGGCCAGTTATGCGGCTGCAGATAAGAGGTCAGGTGTGTTCCTCTGTCAGACTCTGCCCCCCCAGGCCCTGTCAGCTCTCAGGCTGTCTGCCCTGCATGCGCAGCTGGGCCAGTTATGCAGCTGCAGATAAGAGGTCAGGTGTGTTCCTCTGCCAGACTCTGCCCCACCAGGCCCTGTCAGCTCTCAGCCTGCCTGCCCTGCATGCGCAGCTGGGCCAGTTATGCAGCTGCAAGCTGCAGATTAGAGGTCAGGTGTGTTCCTCTGTCAGACTCTGCCCCCCCAGGCCCTGTCAGCTCTCAGGCTGTCTGCCCTGCATGCGCAGCTGGGCCAGTTATGCAGCTGCAGATAAGAGATCAGGTGTGTTCCTCTGTCAGACTCTGCCCCATCAAGCCCTGTCAGCTCTCAGGCTGTCTGCCCTGCATGCGCAGCTGGGCCAGTTATGCAGCTGCAGATAAGAGGTCAGGTGTGTTCCTCTGCCAGACTCTGCCCCATCAGGCCCTGTCATCTCTCAGGCTGTCTGCCCTGTATGCGCAGTTGGGCCAGTTATGCAGCTGCAGATAAGAGGTCAGGTGTGTTCCTCTGCCAGACTCTGCCCCCTCAGGCCCTGTTAGCTTTCAAGCTGTCTGCCCTGCATGCGCAGCTGGGCCAGTTATGCAGCTGCAGATAAGAGGTCAGGTGTGTTCCTCTGTCAGACTCTGCCCCATCAAGCCCTGTCAGCTCTCAGGCTGTCTGCCCTGCATGCGCAGCTGGGCCAGTTATGCAGCTGCAGATAAGAGGTCAGGTGTGTTCCTCTGCCAGACTCTGCCCCATCAGGCCCTGTCATCTCTCAGGCTGTCTGCCCTGCATGCGCAGTTGGGCCAGTTATGCAGCTGCAGATAAGAGGTCAGGTGTGTTCCTCTGCCAGACTCTGCCCCCTCAGGCCCTGTTAGCTTTAAAGCTGTCTGCCCTGCATGCGCAGCTGGGCCAGTTATGCAGCTGCAGATAAGAGGTCAGGTGTGTTCCTCTGTCAGACTCTGCCCCCCCAGGCCCTGTCAGCTCTCAGGCTGTCTGCCCTGCATGCGCAGCTGGGCCAGTTATGCAGCTGCAGATAAGAGGTCAGGTGTGTTCCTCTGCCAGACTCTGCCCCACCAGGCCCTGTCAGCTCTCAGGCTGCCTGCCCTGCATGCGCATCTGGGTCAGTTATGCAGCTGCAAGCTGCAGATAAGAGGTCAGGTGTGTTCCTCTGTCAGACTCTGCCCCCCCAGGCCCTGTCAGCTCTCAGGCTGTCTGCCCTGCATGCGCAGCTGGGCCAGTTATGCAGCTGCAGATAAGAGATCAGGTGTGTTCCTCTGTCAGACTCTGCCCCATCAAGCCCTGTCAGCTCTCAGGCTGTCTGCCCTGCATGCGCAGCTGGGCCAGTTATGCGGCTGCAGATAAGTTGTCAGGTGTGTTCCTCTGTCAGACTCTGCCCCATCAGGCCATGTCAGCTCTGAGACTGTCTGCCCTGCATGCGCAGCTGGGCCAGTTATGCGGCTGCAGATAAGAGGTCAGGTGTGTTCCTCTGCCAGACCCTGCCCCCCCAGGCCCTGTCAGTACTCAGGCTGCCTGCCCTGCATGCGCAGCTGGGCCAGGTATGCAGCTGCGCATAAGAGGTCAGGTGTGTTCCTCTGCCAGACTCTGCCCCATCAGGCCCTGTCAGCTCTCAGGCTGTCTGCCCTGCATGCGCAGTTGGGCCAGTTATGCAGCTGCAGATAAGAGGTCAGGTGTGTTCCTCTGCCAGACTCTGCCCCCCCAGGCCTTGTCAGCTCTCAGGCTGTCTGCCCTGCATGCGCAGCTGGGCAAGTTACGCGGCTGCAGATCAGAGGTCAGGTGTGTTCCTCTGCCAGACTCTGCCCCATCAGGCCATGTCAGCTCTCAGACTGTCTGCCCTGCATGCGCAGCTGGGCCAGTTATGCGGCTGCAGATAAGAGGTCAGGTGTGTTCCTCTGCCAGACCCTGCCCCCCCAGGCCCTGTCAGTTCTCAGGCTGCCTGCCCTGCATGCGCAGCCTGGCCAGTTATGCAGCTGCAGATAAGAGGTCAGGTGTGTTCCTCTGCCAGACTCTGCCCCATCAGGCCCTGTCAGCTCTCAGGCTGTCTGCCCTGCATGCGCAGTTGGGCCAGTTATGCGGCTGCAGATAAGAGGTCAGGTGTGTTCCTCTGCCAGACTCTGCCCCCCCAGGCCTTGTCAGCTCTCAGGCTGTCTGCCCTGCATGCGCAGCTGGGCCAGTTACGCGGCTGCTGATAAGAGGTCAGGTGTGTTCCTCTGCCAGACTCTGCCCCTTCAGGCCCTGTCAGCTCTCAGGCTGTCTGCCCTGCATGCGCATCTGGGCCAGTTACGCGTCTGCAGATAAGAGGTCAGGTGTGTTCCTCTGTCAGACTCTGCCCCCCCAGGCCCTGTCAGCTCTCAGGCTGTCTGCCCTGCATGCGCAGCTGGGCCAGTTATGCAGCTGCAGATAAGAGGTCAGGTGTGTTCCTCTGTCAGACTCTGCCCCCCCAGGCCCTGTCAGCTCTCAGGCTGTCTGCCCTGCATGCGCAGCTGGGCCAGTTATGCAGCTGCAGATAAGAGGTCAGGTGTGTTCCTCTGTCAGACTCTGCCCCATCAGGCCCTGTCAGCTCTCAGGCTGTCTGCCCTGCATGCGCAGTTGGGCCAGTTATGCGGCTGCAGATAAGAGGTCAGGTGTGTTCCTCTGCCAGACTCTGCCCCCCCAGGCCTTGTCAGCTCTCAGGCTGTCTGCCCTGCATGCGCAGCTGGGCCAGTTACGCGGCTGCTGATAAGAGGTCAGGTGTGTTCCTCTGCCAGACTCTGCCCCTTCAGGCCCTGTCAGCTCTCAGGCTGTCTGCCCTGCATGCGCATCTGGGCCAGTTACGCGTCTGCAGATAAGAGGTCAGGTGTGTTCCTCTGTCAGACTCTGCCCCCCCAGGCCCTGTCAGCTCTCAGGCTGTCTGCCCTGCATGCGCAGCTGGGCCAGTTATGCAGCTGCAGATAAGAGGTCAGGTGTGTTCCTCTGTCAGACTCTGCCCCCCCAGGCCCTGTCAGCTCTCAGGCTGTCTGCCCTGCATGCGCAGCTGGGCCAGTTATGCAGCTGCAGATAAGAGGTCAGGTGTGTTCCTCTGTCAGACTCTGCCACCCCAGGCCCTGTCAGCTCTCAGGCTGTCTGCCCTGCATGCGCAGCTGGGCCAGATATGCGGCTGCAGATAAGAGGTCAGGTGTGTTCCTCTGTCAGACTCTGCCCCCCCAGGCCCTGTCAGCTCTCAGGCTGTCTGCCCTATATGCGCAGCTGGGCCAGTTATGCGGCTGCAGATAAGAGGTCAGGTGTGTTCCTCTGCCAGACCCTGCCCCCCCAGGCCCTGTCAGTTCTCAGGCTGCCTGCCCTGCATGCGCAGCTGGGCCAGTTATACAGCTGCAGATAAGAGGTCAGGTGTGTTCCTCTGCCAGACTCTGCCCCATCAGGCCCTGTCAGCTCTCAGGCTGTCTGCCCTGCATGCGCAGTTTGGCCAGTTATGTAGCTGCAGATAAGAGGTCAGGTGTGTTCCTCTGCCAGACTCTGCCCCCTCAGGCCCTGTCAGCTTTCAAGCTGTCTGCCCTTCATGCGCAGCTGGGTCAGTTATGCAGCTGCAGATAAGAGGTCAGGTGTGTTCCTCTGCCAGACTCTGCCCCATCAGGCCCTGTCAGCTCTCAGGCTGTCTGCCCTGCATGCGCAGTTGGGCCAGTTATGCAGCTGCAGATAAGAGGTCAGGTGTGTTCCTCTGCCAGACTCTGCCCCCCCAGGCCCTGTCAGCTCTCAGGCTGTCTGCCCTACATGCGCAGCTGGGCCAGTTATGCGGCTGCAGATAAGAGGTCAGGTGTGTTCCTCTGCCAGACCCTGCCCCCCCAGGCCCTGTCAGTTCTCAGGCTGCCTGCCCTGCAAGCGCAGCTGGGCCAGTTATGCAGCTGCAGATAAGAGGTCAGGTGTGTTCCTCTGCCAGACTCTGCCCCATCAGGCCCTGTCAGCTGTCAGGCTGTCTGCCCTGCATGCGCAGTTTGGCCAGTTATGCAGCTGCAGATAAGAGGTCAGGTGTGTTCCTCTGCCAGACTCTGCCCCCTCAGGCCCTGTCAGCTTTCAAGCTGTCTGCCCTTCATGCGCAGCTGGGCCAGTTATGCAGCTGCAGATAAGAGGTCAGGTGTGTTCCTCTGCCAGACTCTGCCCCATCAGGCCCTGTCAGCTCTCAGGCTGTCTGCCCTGCATGCGCAGTTGGGCCAGTTATGCAGCTGCAGATAAGAGGTCAGGTGTGTTCCTCTGCCAGACTCTGCCCCCTCAGGCCCTGTTAGCTTTCAAGCTGTCTGCCCTGCATGCGCAGCTGGGCCAGTTATGCAGCTGCAGATAAGAGGTCAGGTGTGTTCCTCTGTCAGACTCTGCCCCCCCAGGCCCTGTCAGCTCGCAGGCTGTCTGCCCTGCATGCGCAGCTGGGCCAGATATGCAGCTGCAGATAAGAGGTCAGGAGTGTTCCTCTGCCAGACTCTGCCCCACCAGGCCCTGTCAGCTCTCAGGCTGTCTGCCCTGCATGCGCAGTTTGGCCAGTTATGCAGCTGCAGATAAGAGGTCAGGTGTGTTCCTCTGCCAGACTCTGCCCCACCAGGCCCTGTCAGCTCTCAGGCTGCCTGCCCTGCATGCGCAACTGGGCCAGTTATGCAGCTGCAAGCTGCAGATAAGAGGTCAGGTGTGTTCCTCTGTCAGACCCTGCCCCCCCAGGCCCTGTCAGCTTTCAAGCTGTCTGCCCTTCATGCGCAGCTGGGCCAGTTATGCAGCTGCAGATAAGAGGTCAGGTGTGTTCCTCTGCCAGACTCTGCCCCCTCAAGCCCTGTTAGCTCTCAGGCTGTCTGCCCTGCATGCGCAGTTTGGCCAGTTATGCAGCTGCAGATAAGAGGTCAGGTGTGTTCCTCTGCCAGACTCTGCCCCACCAGGCCCTGTCAGCTCTCAGGCTGCCTGCCCTGCATGCGCAACTGGGCCAGTTATGCAGCTGCAAGCTGCAGATAAGAGGTCAGGTGTGTTCCTCTGCCAGACCCTGCCCCCCCAGGCCCTGTCAGTTCTCAGGATGCCTGCCCTGCATGCGCAGCTGGGCCAGTTATGCAGCTGCAGATAAGAGGTCAGGTGTGTTCCTCTGCCAGACTCTGCCCCATCAGGCCCAGTCAGCTCTCAGGCTGTCTGCCCTGCATGCGCAGTTGGGCCAGTTATGCAGCTGCAGATAAGAGGTCAGGTGTGTTCCTCTGCCAGACTCTGCCCCCTCAGGCCCTGTCAGCTTTCAAGCTGTCTGCCCTGCATGTGCAGCTGGGCCAGTTATGCAGCTGCAGATAAGAGGTCAGGTGTGTTCCTCTGTCAGACTCTGCCCCCCCAGGCCCTGTCAGCTCTCAGGCTGTCTGCTCTGCATGCGCATCTGGGACAGTTATGCAGCTGCAGATAAGAGGTCAGGTGTGTTCCTCTGTCAGACTCTGCCCCCCCAGGCCCTGTCAGCTCTCAGGCTGTCTGCCCTGCATGCGCAGCTGGGCCAGTTATGCGGCTGCAGATGAGAGGTCAGGTGTGTTCCTCAGTCAGACCCTGCCCCCCCAGGCCCTGTCAGTTCTCAGGCTGCCTGCCCTGCATGCGCAGCTGGGCCAGTTATGCAGCTGCAGATAAGAGGTCAGGTGTGTTCCTCTGCCAGACTCTGCCCCATCAGGCCCAGTCAGCTCTCAGGCTGTCTGCCCTGCATGCGCAGTTGGGCCAGTTATGCAGCTGCAGATAAGAGGTCAGGTGTGTTCCTCTGCCAGACTCTGCCCCCCCAGGCCCTGTCAGCTCGCAGGCTGTCTGCCCTGCATGCGCAGCTGGGCCAGTTATGCAGCTGCAGATAAGAGGTCAGGTGTGTTCCTCTGCCAGACTCTGCCCCACCAGGCCCTGTCAGCTCTCAGGCTGCCTGGCCTGCATGCGCAGCTGGGCCAGTTATGCAGCTGCAGATAAGAGATCAGGTGTGTTCCTCTGTCAGACTCTGTCCCATCAAGCCCTGTCAGCTCTCAGGCTGTCTGCCCTGCATGCGCAGCTGGGCCAATTATGCGGCTGCAGATAAGTTGTCAGGTGTGTTCCTCTGTCAGACTCTGCCCTCACAGGCCCTGTCAGCTCTCAGGCTGCCTGCCCTGCATGCGCAACTGGGCCAGTTATGCAGCTGCAAGCTGCAGATAAGAGGTCAGGTGTGTTCCTCTGTCAGACTCTGCCCCCCCAGGCCCTGTCAGCTCTCAGGCTGTCTGCCCTACATGCGCAGCTGGGCCAGTTATGCGGCTGCAGATAAGAGGTCAGGTGTGTTCCTCTGCCAGACCCTGCCCCCCCAGGCCCTGTCAGTTCTCAGGCTGCCTGCACTGCATGCGCAGCTGGGCCAGTTATGCAGCTGCAGATAAGAGGTCAGGTGTGTTCCTCTGCCAGACTCTGCCCCATCAGGCCCTGTCAGCTCTCAGGCTGTCTGCCCTGCATGCGCAGTTTGGCCAGTTATGCAGCTGCAGATAAGAGGTCAGGTGTGTTCCTCTGCCAGACTCTGCCCCCTCAGGCCCTGTCAGCTTTCAAGCTGTCTGCCCTTCATGCGCAGCTGGGCCAGTTATGCAGCTGCAGATAAGAGGTCAGGTGTGTTCCTCTGCCAGACTCTGCCCCCTCAGGCCCTGTCAGCTTTCAAGCTGTCTGCCCTGCATGCGCAGCTGGGCCAGTTATGCAGCTGCAGATAAGAGGTCAGGTGTGTTCCTCTGCCAGACTCTGCCCCACCAGGCCCTGTCAGCTCTCAGGCTGCCTGCCCTGCATGCGCAGCTGGGCCAGTTATGCAGCTGCAGATAAGAGATCAGGTGTGTTCCTCTGTCAGATTCTGTCCCATCAAGCCCTGTCAGCTCTGAGGCTGTCTGCCCTGCATGCGCAGCTGGGCCAATTATGCGGCTGCAGATAAGTTGTCAGGTGTGTTCCTCTGTCAGACTCTGCCCTCACAGGCCCTGTCAGCTCTCAGGCTGTCTGCCCTGCATGCGCAGCTGGGCCAGTTACGCGTCTGCAGATAAGAGGTCAGGTGTGTTCCTCTGTCAGACTCTGCCCCCCCAGGCCCTGTCAGCTCTCAGGCTGTCTGCCCTGCATGCGCAGCTGGGCCAGTTATGCAGCTGCAGATAAGAGGTCAGGTGTGTTCCTCTGTCAGACTCTGCCCCCCCAGGCCCTGTCAGCTCTCAGGCTGTCTGCCCTGCATGCGCAGCTGGGCCAGATATGCAGCTGCAGATAAGAGGTCAGGTGTGTTCCTCTGCCAGACTCTGCCCCACCAGGCCCTGTCAGCTCTCAGGCTGCCTGCCCTGCATGCGCAACTGGGCCAGTTATGCAGCTGCAAGCTGCAGATAAGAGGTCAGGTGTGTTCCTCTGTCAGACTCTGCCCCCCCAGGCCCTGTCAGCTCTCAGGCTGTCTGCCCTACATGCGCAGCTGGGCCAGTTATGCGGCTGCAGATAAGAGGTCAGGTGTGTTCCTCTGCCAGACCCTGCCCCCCCAGGCCCTGTCAGTTCTCAGGCTGCCTGCCCTGCATGCGCAGCTGGGCCAGTTATGCAGCTGCAGATAAGAGGTCAGGTGTGTTCCTCTGCCAGACTCTGCCCCATCAGGCCCTGTCAGCTCTCAGGCTGTCTGCCCTGCATGTGCAGTTTGGCCAGTTATGCAGCTGCAGATAAGATGTTAGGTGTGTTCCTCTGCCAGACTCTGCCCCCTCAGGCCCTGTCAGCTTTCAAGCTGTCTGCCCTTCATGCGCAGCTGGGCCAGTTATGCAGCTGCAGATAAGAGGTCAGGTGTGTTCCTCTGCCAGACTCTGCCCCCTCAGGCCCTGTCAGCTTTCAAGCTGTCTGCCCTGCATGCGCAGCTGGGCCAGATATGCAGCTGCAGATAAGAGGTCAGGTGTGTTCCTCTGTCAGACTCTGCCCCCCCAGGCCCTGTCAGCTCTCAGGCTGTCTGCTCTGCATGCGCAGCTGGGACAGTTATGCAGCTGCAGATAAGAGGTCAGGTGTGTTCCTCTGTCAGACTCTGCCCCCCCAGGCCCTGTCAGCTCGCAGGCTGTCTGCCCTGCATGCGCAGCTGGGCCAGTTATGCAGCTGCAGATTAGAGGTCAGGTGTGTTCCTCTGCCAGACTCTGCCCCACCAGGCCCTGTCAGCTCTCAGGCTGCCTGCCCTGCATGCGCAACTGGGCCAGTTATGCAGCTGCAAGCTGCAGATAAGAGGTCAGGTGTGTTCCTCTGTCAGACTCTGCCCCCCCAGGCCCTGTCAGTTCTCAGGCTGCCTGCCCTGCATGCGCAGCTGGGCCAGTTATGCAGCTGCAGATAAGAGGTCAGGTGTGTTCCTCTGCCAGACTCTGCCCCATAAGGTTCTGTCAGCTCTCAGGCTGTCTGCCCTGCATGCGCAGTTTGGCCAGTTATGCAGCTGCAGATAAGAGGTCAGGTGTGTTCCTCTGCCAGACTCTGCCCCCTCAGGCCCTGTCAGCTTTCAAGCTGTCTGCCCTTCATGCGCAGCTGGGCCAGTTATGCAGCTGCAGATAAGAGGTCAGGTGTGTTCCTCTGCCAGACTCTGCCCCCTCAGGCCCTGTCAGCTTTCAAGCTGTCTGCCCTGCATGCGCAGCTGGGCCAGTTATGCAGCTGCAGATAAGAGGTCAGGTGTGTTCCTCTGTCAGACCCTGCCCCCCCAGGCCCTGTCAGCTCTCAGGCTGTCTGCTCTGCATGCGCAGCTGGGACAGTTATGCAGCTGCACATAAGAGGTCAGGTGTGTTCCTCTGTCAGACTCTGCCCCCCCAGGCCCTGTCAGCTCGCAGGCTGTCTGCCCTGCATGCGCAGCTGGGCCAGTTATGCAGCTGCAGATAAGAGGTCAGGTGTGTTCCTCTGCCAGACTCTGCCCCACCAGGCCCTGTCAGCTCTCAGGCTGCCTGCCCTGCATGCGCAGCTGGGCCAGTTACGCGTCTGCAGATAAGAGGTCAGGTGTGTTCCTCTGTCAGACTCTGCCCCCCCAGGCCCTGTCAGCTCTCAGGCTGTCTGCCCTGCATGCGCAGCTGGGCCAGTTATGCAGCTGCAGATAAGAGGTCAGGTGTGTTCCTCTGTCAAACTCTGCCCCCCCAGGCCCTGTCAGCTCTCAGGCTGTCTGCCCTGCATGCGCAGCTGGGCCAGTTATGCGGCTGCAGATAAGTTGTCAGGTGTGTTCCTCTGTCAGACTCTGCCCTCACAGGCCCTGTCAGCTCTCAGGCTGCCTGCCCTGCATGCGCAACTGGGCCAGTTATGCCACTGCAAGCTGCAGATAAGAGGTCAGGTGTGTTCCTCTGTCAGACTCTGCCCCCCCAGGCCCTGTCAGCTCTCAGGCTGTCTGCCCTGCATGCGCAGCTGGGCCAGTTATGCAGCTGCAGATAAGAGGTCAGGTGTGTTCCTCTGTGAAACTCTGCCCCCCCAGGCCCTGTCAGTTCTCAGGCTGCCTGCCCTGCATGCGCAGCTGGGCCAGTTATGCATCTGCAGATAAGAGGTCAGGTGTGTTCCTCTGCCAGACTCTGCCCCATCAGGCCCTGTCAGCTCTCAGGCTGTCTGCCCTGCATGCGCAGTTTGGCCAATTATGCAGCTGCAGATAAGAGGTCAGGTGTGTTCCTCTGCCAGACTCTGCCCCCTCAGGCCCTGTCAGCTTTCAAGCTGTCTGCCCTGCATGCGCAGCTGGGCCAGTTATGCAGCTGCAGATAAGAGGTCAGGTGTGTTCCTCTGCCAGACTCTGCCCCATCAGGCCCTGTCAGCTCTCAGGCTGTCTGCCCTGCATGCGCAGTTGGGCCAGTTATGCAGCTGCAGATAAGAGGTCAGGTGTGTTCCTCTGCCAGACTCTGCCCCCTCAGGCCCTGTCAGCTTTCAAGCTGTCTGCCCTGCATGCGCAGCTGGGCCAGTTATGCAGCTGCAGATAAGAGGTCAGGTGTGTTCCTCTGTCAGACTCTGCCCCCCCTGGCCCTGTCAGCTCTCAGGCTGTCTGCCCTGCATGCGCAGCTGGGACAGTTATGCAGCTGCAGATAAGAGGTCAGGTGTGTTCCTCTGCCAGACTCTGCCCCACCAGGCCCTGTCAGCTCTCAGGCTGCCTGCCCTGCATGCGCAGCTGGGCCAGTTATGCAGCTGCAGATAAGAGATCAGGTGTGTTCCTCTGTCAGACTCTGCCCCCCCAGGCCCTGTCAGCTCTCAGGCTGTCTGCCCTGCATGCGCAGCTGGGCCAGTTATGCAGCTGCAGATAAGAGATCAGGTGTGTTCCTCTGTCAGACTCTGCCCCATCAAGCCCTGTCAGCTCTCAGGCTGTCTGCCCTGCATGCGCAGCTGGGCCAGTTATGCGGCTGCAGATAAGTGGTCAGGTGTGTTCCTCTGTCAGACTCTGCCCTCACAGGCCCTGTCAGCTCTCAGGCTGTCTGCCCTGCATGCGCAGCTGGGCCAGTTATGCGGCTGCAGATAAGAGGTCAGGTGTGTTCCTCTGTCAGACTCTGCCCCCCCAGGCCCTGTCAGCTCTCAGCCTGCTTGCCCTGCATGCGCAGCTGGGCCAGTTATGCGGCTGCAGATAAGAGGTCAGGTGTGTTCCTCTGCCAGACTCTGCCCCCTCAGGCCCTGTCAGCTCTCAGGCTGTCTGCCCTGCATGCGCAGCTGGGCCAGTCATGCAGCCGCAGATCAGAGATCAGGTGTGTTCCTCTGTCAGACTCTGCCCCCCCAGGCCCTGTCAGCTCTCAGGCTGTCTGCCCTGCATGCGCAGCTTGGCCAGTTATGCAGCTGCAGATAAGAGGTCAGGTGTGTTCCTCTGCCAGACTCTGCCCCACCCGGCCCTGTTAGCTCTCAGCCTGCCTGCCCTACATGCGCAGCTGGGCCAGTTATGCAGCTGCAAGCTGCAGATAAGAGGTCAGGTGTGTTCCTCTGTCAGACTCTGCCCCCCCAGGCCCTGTCAGCTCTCAGGCTGTCTGTCCTGCATGCGCAGCTGGGCCAATTATGCAGCTGCAGATAAGAGATCAGGTGTGTTCCTCTGTCAGACTCTGCCCCATCAAGCCCTGTCAGCTCTCAGGCTGTCTGCCCTGCATGCGCAGCTGGGCCAGTTATGCGGCTGCAGATAAGTTGTCAGGTGTGTTCCTCTGTCAGACTCTGCAATCACAGGCCCTGTCAGCTCTCAGGCTGTCTGCCCTGCATGCGCTGCTGGGCCAGTTATGCGGCTGCAGATAAGAGGTCAGGTGTGTCCCTCTGTCAGACTCTGCCCCCCCAGGCCCTGTCAGCTCTCAGCCTGCTTGCCCTGCATGCGCAGCTGGGCTAGTTATGCGGCTGCACATAAGAGGTCAGGTGTGTTCCTCTGCCAGACTCTGCCCCCTCAGGCCCTGTCAGCTCTCAGGCTGTCTGCCCTGCATGCGCAGCTGGGCCAGTTATGCAGCTGCAGATAAGAGATCAGGTGTGTTCCTCTGTCAGACTCTGCCCCATCAAGCCCTGTCAGCTCTCAGGCTGTCTGCCCTGCATGCGCAGCTGGGCCAGTTATGCGGCTGCAGATAAGAGATCAGGTGTGTTACTCTGTCAGACTCTGCCCCATCAAGCCCTGTCAGCTCTCAGGCTGTCTGCCCTGCATGCGCAGCTGGGCCAGTTATGCGGCTGCAGATAAGAGGTCAGGTGTGTTCCTCTGTCAGACTCTGCCCCACCAGGCCCTGTCAGCTCTCAGCCTGCCTGCCCTGCATGCGCAGCTGGGCCAGTTATGCAGCTGCAAGCTGCAGATAAGAGGTCAGGTGTGTTCCTCTGTCAGACTCTGCCCCCCCAGGCCCTGTCAGCTCTCAGGCTGTCTGCCCTGCATGCGCAGCTGGGCCAGTTATGCAGCTGCAGATAAGAGATCAGGTGTGTTCCTCTGCCAGACTCTGCCCCATCAGGCCCTGTCATCTCTCAGGCTGTCTGCCCTGCATGCGCAGCTGGGCCAGTTATGCGGCTGCAGATAAGAGGTCAGGTGTGTTCCTCTGTCAGACTCTGCCCCCCCAGGCCCTGTCAGCTCTCAGGCTGTCTGCCCTGCATGCGCAGCTGGGCCAGTTATGCGGCTGCAGATAAGAGGTCAGGTGTGTTCCTCTGTCAGACTCTGCCCCCCCAGGCCCTGTCAGCTCTCAGCCTGCTTGCCCTGCATGCGCAGCTGGGCCAGTTATGCGGCTGCAGATAAGAGGTCAGGTGTGTTCCTCTGTCAGACTCTGCCCCCCCAGGCCCTGTCAGCTCTCAGGCTGTCTGCCCTGCATGCGCAGCTGGGCCAGTTATGCGGCTGCAGATAAGAGGTCAGGTGTGTTCCTCTGTCAGACTCTGCCCCCCCAGGCCCTGTCAGCTCTCAGGTTGTGTGCCCTGCATGCGCAGCTGGGACAGTTATGCAGCTGCAGATAAGAGATCAGGTGTGTTCCTCTGTCAGACTCTGCCCCATCAAGCCCTGTCAGCTCTCAGGCTGTCTGCCATGCATGAGCAGCTGGGCCAGTTATGCGGCTGCAGATAAGAGGTCAGGTGTGTTCCTCTGCCAGACTCTGCCCCCTCAGGCCCTGTCATTTTTCAGGCTGTCTGCCCTGCATGTGCAGCTTCCCTCACTGCTGCTGGCTGACAGAAAAAAGGTGATCCCTGAAGTGGTTAGTATTCTGTAATACAGTAGGACATTCTAGAGGGAGTGGCGCACGCTGATGACATCATGCACATTTTGTCCACTGGGATGGAGAACAGGTGCAGGATGATGACACATTCAATGTTTCATCATATTTAGACAGTAGTATCATCCTGGCTAGTGGTGGCCTGGGCACCAGCTGGCACAGAAGTGGGGAGGCAGGGATACGGGCAACAAGCTGATATGTGCCCCCCCCCCGTCTGACGCCCCCTGCTCACCCGCGAGTCCCAGGCCGGCGTAGCCATGGACCAGTCGCTCACAGAGCAGGCGACTCCATTGATATGCAAAGCAGAGCCTTATTGATGGGTGGGGTAGCGGGGGTGGGGGGTAGTGGGGGGGATTCACTGTTTGCTGGTTGCATAGGAAGCTGTGTGCTCACTCAGGGGGGGGGGGTCAACCTGTAGGTGCTGAAGGACACATTCGGCCCATTAGCCTTGTAGGTGCTGAATTTAACCAACAAGCTATTTAAGCAGTTTCTTGACTGAGGATTGTGAATCAGATGCTGGTATTTAGCTCTGCTAATCAGGTGAATCACTGTAAATGTCACTGGGTACAAAGGGCTGCATAGAAAACTGTCCTTCCTGCCTGCTGTGTCTCTGTGCTGGAGACTGATGTCACTGGTTCTCTTCTGCTGTCATGAGAGAATCAGGAAGCCGCCCCAGTGAATAAAGCTTAACATGGCAGATACATCTTTCCATACTACCACCCCAGTTCCAAAAATGTTGGGACGTTCTGCAAATTGTAAATAAAAACAGAATGCAGTGATACGGAAATCTCATAAATCTATATTTTATTCATAACAGAACAGAAAACATATCAAATGTTTAAACTGAGAAAATGCATCATTGTAAGGAAAAATTTTGAATGTCACAGCAGCAACACATCTCAACAAAGTTGGGACAAGGCCATGTTTACCACAGTGTGGCATCTCCTCTTCTTTTAACAACAGTCTGTAAATGTCTGGGGACTGAGGAGATCAGTTGTTTGAGTTTTGGGAGAGGAATGTTGTCCCATTCTTGTCTGATACAGGATTCTAGTTGCTCAACTGTCCTAGATCATATTTTTCGTTTTATTATGCAGCAAATGTTCCCAATGCCTGGAAGATCTGGACCGCTGGCAGCCCAGTTCAGTACCGGGACCCTTCTTCTACGAATCCATCATGTTGTAATTGATGCAGTGTGTGGTTTGGCATTGTCATGTGGGAAAATGCAAGGTCTTCACTGAAAGAGATGTCATATGGATGGGAGCATCTGTTGCTCTAGAACCTGGACATACCTTTCAGCACTGATGGTGCCTTTCCAGATATGCAGGCTGCCCCTGCCATATGTACTAATGCACCCCCACACCATCAGAGATGCTGGCTGCCCCTGCCATATGTACTAATGCACCCCCACACCATCAGAGATGCTCGAACTGAGTGCTGATAACACGCTGGGTGGTCCTTCTCCTCTTTAGTCCGGATGACATGGTGTCCCTGGTTTCCAAAAAGAATTTCAAATTTAGATTCGACTGACCACAGAACAGTTTTCCACTCAGCCGCAGTCCATTTTAAATGAGCTTTGGCCCAGAGACGACGTCGGTGATTCTGGATCATCTTCATATACGGCTTCTTCTTTGGATGATAGAGTTTTAACTGGCATCTGTGCATGGCAGCGCGAATTGTCTTCACTGACAATGTTTTTGGGAAATATTCCTGAGCCTATTTAGTGATTCCATTACAGAATCATGCCTGTTTGTGATGCAGTGCTGCCTAAGGGCCAAAATATCACAGGCATCTAGTCTGGTTTTTCACAGAGATTTCTCCAGATTCTCAGAATCTTTTGATTACATTATGTGCTGTAGATGATGAAATATTCAACCTCTTTGCATTTTTATACTGAGGAACTTCTTTCTGAAATTGCTCCACTATTTGTCAGTGCAGTATTAGGGGGATTGTGACCCTCTGTCCATCTTTACTTCAGAGAGACACTGCAACTCTAAGATGCTCTTTTTATACCCAGTCATGTTACTCACCTGTTGCCAATTGACATAATTATATGCAAATTGTTCCTCCAGCTGTTGGGTTTTTGTACCACTAACTTTTCCAGCCTCCTATTGCCCCCCTCCCAACTTTTTTGAGACGTGTTGCTGTCGTGAAATTCAAAATGAGCCAATATTTTTCATGAAATAACAAAATGTCTCAGTTTAAACATTTGATATGTTTTCTATGCTTTGTTGTGAATATAATACAGGTTTATGAGATTTCTATATCATTGCATTCTGTTTTTATTTACAATTTGCACAATGTCCCAACTTTTTGGAATTGGTGTTGTAATATACCACAATGTTATTTTTTATCTGCAGTAACAGCAATTTTAATGGGGAACTTTTCAGTCTTTCTATTACATTTGTGTAGATGACTTTATGTTTCTGTCTAATTCACAGAGACCAAATGGAAGAATGCAGTTCAGGTCTACATGATAAATCGGGTTTATCATCCATATTGAAGGTTAGTATTTATTGCTGATATATATTTTCTTGGCTGTTATGTCAATTAGCTTATATCGTATACAGCTGTATTATAGGAAACTCATCATGTTAAAGGAAATATGTTTAAACTATGATTCACAAGTAAAACTCTGAAAAGGTTTGGTGTAAGTAGCAATAATTAACTATGACTGTTTATTTTAGTCACTAGAGGAAAAAGCCATGAAGTTCCTAAAGGACGAGCTGAAGACGTTTGTGAGGTACCTAGATCAGAATTACCCAGAATGCTCTGAGCCTCAGCTGGAGGAGGACAATGACCTGGACTGTGATGGTCAGATGCAGAAGACCAGTGTTAGAGAGGTAGCTCTGAAGATCACACTGTACATCCTGAGGACCATGAAGCAAAATGATCTTGCTGACTTGCTGGACAAGAGTAAGAACTTTATAATATTATGTACATGTACAATATTGTGCAAAAGTCTTAGGCAGCCAGTGAAAAGGACGTTTAAATGGTCTTCATGTTGGTGTAGAACTACTATAATATGTATGTCAAAGTGTGTTTGCCATTTCAGAACCTCTCCCAAAATCACCATAATATTTACAGAAATCGTGCAGTATATCCACGTATTTTTATACTTGACCACTAACACACCTCATGCGGCTGATCAATATCTCATTGAGTTTTAAAGTCATTTAATTAATGAATGAAGTGAGCTTGTGGTGAAATTTAACAAATACATGGACTGGCTGTGGTGCCCCTGAGGAGAGGTTTGGGAAATGAAAAGGGGTTTTGTGTGTTTTTTTTGGTTCTGAGCAGATATACACTTACTACCCAGATAAATGGCTTTAAACATTTCCTTTGGCTGCCTAAGGCTTATTCACGGTCCTGTATGCGGTGTTCCAGTAAAATACTCATGATAAAACTTTCAGTTTCACATTCACAGTCACAGGGAAATATCTGGATATGTATGTGTAAAAAAGTGTGTTTTTGGAAAATATTATTCCTCTCATACTGGTCAGGATCACGGTGAGAATTAGTGCATTTTCCTCTCATTTCTTTTCAGGACAGCTCATGCTACAGGGATTCAAACGTAAACTTAAGAAGCAATTTGAGTGTGTATTTGAAGGGAAAGCTAAGGAAGGACAGCCAACACTTCTCAGTGAGATTTACACAGAACTCTACATAACTGAAGGTGGGACTGGAGCAGTAAATGAGGAACATGAAGTGAGACAGATTGAAACAGCATCCAAGAAAAGGCGAACAGAAGATACTACAGTCAAGTGCAATGATATATTTAAACCCTTATATGGGCGTGTGACTCCTATCAGAACTGTACTCACTAAAGGGGTGGCAGGTATCGGGAAAACAGTCTCTGTGCAGAAATTTATTCTCGACTGGGCAGAAGGAAAAGCAAACCAGGATGTTCACTTCATATTTGCTCTTCCTTTCCGGGACCTGAATTTGATTAAGGGTGAATACAGTCTGATTGAACTGCTTCACCACTTTGTCCCAGAACTGAAATCATTTCAGTCCACTGAGCTGTTTATGTACAAAGTCTTGTTCATCTTTGATGGTCTGGATGAGTGTCGCCTTCCTCTCGATTTTCAGAACAATGAGAGCTGGTTTGATGTAACAAAGAAAATGTCACTGGATGTGCTGTTGACTAACCTCATTAAGGGGAATCTGCTCCCATCCGCTCTCCTCTGGATAACCTCCCGGCCAGCAGCAGCCAATCAGATACCTGCTAAGTGTGTCCACCAGGTGACAGAGATACGAGGGTTCAGTGATGCCCAGAAGGAGGAGTATTTCAAGAAGAGACTTAATGATCAGAGCCTGGCCAGCAGGATTATCACACATGTGAAATCATCAAGGAGCCTCTTCATCATGTGTCACATACCTGTGTTCTGCTGGATTTCAGCCACTGTGCTTAAGATGTTTTTTAGTGAGACTGACAGGGGAGAAATTCCAAGGACTCTGACTGCAATGTACACACACTTCCTGATCTTTCAGACAAGTTTAAAAAATGACAAGTATATGAAAGACCATGAAACTAAGCTTAAGGAATACAGCAAGCAATTCCTTTTAAAACTTGGTAAACTGGCTTTTGACAACCTTGAGAAAGGCAATCTCATATTTTATGAGCAAGATCTGACAGGGAATGGCATTGATGTCAGTGAAGCTTCAGTTTACTCTGGAGTGTGCACAGAAGTCTTTAAAGAGGAGTATGGGTTGTACCAGGAGAAGGTGTACTGCTTTGTGCATCTGAGCATCCAGGAGTATCTCGCTGCTTTGTACATGTTTCTGTCAAACTCATCAGCTGACCTGCTGAATACTGCAGTGGATCAGGCATTAGAGAGCAAGAATGGACACTTGGACCTCTACCTCCGCTTCCTCCTGGGCCTCTCAACAGACTCCAGTAAGACTCTGTTACAAAGACTACTGGGGCCGACAAGAATCAGCTCACATACCATTAAGGATACAGCCCAGTACATCAAGGGGAAAATAAAGGAGAATTTATCTCCAGAAAGGACCATCAATCTGTTCCACTGTCTGACTGAACTGGGTGACAATTCTCTAGTAGAGGAAGTACAAAGATACCTGAATTCAGGATACATTTCAGCAGATGACCTCTCACCTGCACAGTACTCAGCTCTGGCCTTTGTGATGCTGATGTCAGATGAGGAGCTGGATGTGTTTGATCTGAAGAAATACATCAGACGAGATAAAGAGCACTGCAGGCTGCTGCCTGTGGTCAAGAACTCCAGGACGGCTCTGTAAGTGACGTGGGGATGGGAAATCATGTCTGGTCTGGTAGTAATACATGAATATTGTTTGAAATGTGTAATATATATTATATATTTCTCCTCATGGATTAATAAGTGAGTTTTATTTTGATAATCACAGCTATAGCTGTTTCTATTGCAGTAGCTAATCTTGACCACAGACTTTATAATGACTGAAGGTAGTGATGTCACTTTTTGTTTGTTACTACGTTTCCATTCCCATCCAGTCTGCCTTCTGATCACAGGCACAGCATCCTAACCTGCTATAGAAACAGTGAGGGCTCTTTATCCACAGGGTGTATCAGTGGTATGTGAGCGTTATTGTCAGCAGGCGTGTTCATGTGATGGAGCCCAGAGCTGGGAGCTTCCGTATGGCTGCTGTCTCTGGCTGCTCACTGGCGCCCTCTGCTGGCCTCAGCTGCACCTGGCTGAGGATGTGACGACACATCTAGTCTGGCAGACATAGATAAACATTGTTTAAAATATAAAATGAATATGTATACATGTAATTTAATTCCCCTCTTTTATCAACAAGGTTCCTTTTTAATATAGTTTATATTAACTGAAGGTAGTGATGTAGGTAAAACAAAAAGACAAGATTTCCACGACCATCCTTTGTGTAACAAATAACCAAAGATACAGCATCATTCAGAATGGTCCAGTTTTCATTAATAGTGGGAAAACCACTCATATTTGTTTCAGTTCTGGATGCTGTAGGAAGCATTTATCTAAATACTGGGTGTGGTGCGTGACTCTTTGGGTTCGGACTCTGTGTCCATGAGCGGAAGGTCGCTGGTTCAGATCTCTTGGCCGGCAGAGTGATGTCATCGCTGAGCCCTTGAGCTGCAGGGGTGCTGGATGCTGGCCGATCCTGCGCTGCGACCCCCAAACTTCCTCTCACCTGTATATGTGTCGGCGTGTCTCTTGGAGAGCAAGATGGGAGGGGCGAAAAGTCAATTTCCCCTTGGGGGTGAATGAAGTATCATTATCCATCCATCCATCCATTTTCCAAACCGCTTATCCTATTGGGTCGCGGGGGGTCCGGAGCCTATCCCGGAAGCAATGGGCACGAGGCAGGGAACAACCCAGGACGGGGGGCCAGCCCATCGCAGGGCACACTCACACACCACTCACTCACACATGCACACCTATGGGCAATTTAGCAACTCCAATTAGCCTCAGCATGTTTTTGGACTGTGGGGGGAAACCGGAGTACCCGGAGGAAACCCCACGACGACATGGGGAGAACATGCAAACTCCGCACACATGTGACCCAGGTGGAGACTCGAACCCGGGTCCCAGAGGTGTGAGGCAACAGTGCTAACCACTGCACCACCATGCCGCCCCCTGAAGTATCATTATTCATAAATAATTCAAACAAACATTTTTTATAAAAGCCTATTTCACAGGACTGATAGCTCTCCAATTAGTGTATTGCTGATTAGGGCTGGGTGATAAGTTAAAAAATGTGTATGTGTCATTTAGTATAAAAATATCGCAATAAACAATCTTTTTGAGTCCTCCCCCTAAACATTGAGTGCAATGTCAGTTCAGTTCAGATTTATTTGTATAGTGTATTTTCACAACATTATATCATCTCAAAGCACTTTACAGCATCCCTGCCCAAAGCCCCCAGTGAGCAAGTCAGAGGGGACAGTGGCAAGGAAAAACTCCCTAGAAAGACGAAAGCTTGGGAGGAGCCCATCCTCCAGGGGGCAGCAGAGGAAGCCCTAACCCTAACCAGACTCAGAGGGGGAGCCCATCCTCCAGGGGGCAGCAGAGGAAGTCCTAACCCTAACCAGACTGAAAGGGGGAGCCCATCCTCCAGGGGGCAGCAGAGGAAGCCCTAACCCTAACCAGACTCAAAGGGGGAGCCCATCCTCCAGGGGGCAGCAGAGGAAGCCCTAACCCTAACCAGACTCAAAGGGGGAGCCCATCCTCCAGGGGGCAGCAGCAGGCCAGAAGGACGTCACAGGTAGTGGAGACGTCGCAGGTAGCAGGGTAGGCAGGATATCTTGAAAATGTGGGGTCTCCAGGCAGCACAGCCCAGGGGTAGTAGGGGAAATAAAATGTGCAGTTAGCCAAAGTAGGGGAGACTAGAGGCAGTGCAAACAGTTAGGTGAGTGCAGTATGTAAGCTCCGGCAGATATGGCAATGGCAGCATAAGTAGGAGGGAGAGGCAGGTGGGAATGCAGGCATGGGGAGTCCCTGAATGTCAGCACTCCAATTCCACAAGGGGGTGTGAAGCTAAAGTGACAGACTGACAGTTCAGTTTATCCAAAGCCAATGGCACCGATCCCCACCCAGCTCTACACCTCACACTATAGGTCTGACTGGGAGTGAGCAGTTAACTAGAGCTAGAACTAGAGTCCCTATAAGCTCAACTAAACAGGTGTGTTTTTAGTCTAGACTTGAATATTGAAAGTTAGCCTGAATCCCGCACATCCGGTGGAAGACTATTCCACAGTGAAGAGCTCTATAAGAGAAAGCTCTGCAGCCTGCTGTAGCTCTTTCTACCCTGGGTACTAACAGATATCCTGCTCCTTGAGATCGGAGAAAGCGAGGAGGGTTGTATAAGGCCAGCAGGTTACTAAGGTATTCTGGTGCAAAGGCATTCAGTGTTTTATAAGTCAATAGCAGTGTTGTGTAGTTTATCCGAGACTTGGAAGCCAATGAAGGGAGCATAGAACAGGGCTAATATAATCACATTTATTAGTGTTTGTAAGAACTTTGGCTGCTGCATTTTGTACCAGCTGAAGTTTATGTGAGGATCCAGATGGGCACCCAGAAAGGAAGGCATTACAGTATCCAGCCTGGAAGTTATAAAGGTGTTAGTGTTTCCACTTCATGAAAGGAGAGCATCTTCCGAAGCTTGGCTAGGTTCCGTACATGATAGAACACAGCTTTAGTGATGCTTTTTATGTGAGCATCGAAACATAAATCTGAATCAACCAGAACACCAAGATCTCTGACCACTGTGTTAGGTTGGGTAGGAAGACCACCAAGGTTGAGGTTATCAAACTTATTTCGAGCCGCCTTCGGACCAGTTAACAGTACTTCTGTTTTTCTGTGTTTAACACAAAGAAATTATTTGCCATCCAGCACCGGATATCTAGTCGACAGTCTTCTAACAGAGAGCTGTGATGCATCATCCGACTTAACAGATATATATAACTGTGTATCATCAGCAAAACAATGAAACCCAACACCATGATTTTTGATAATGTGACCAATATATACAGTGTACAGTAGCGGCCCAGCACTGATCCCTGAGGGACACCATTGTAGGAATATTTAGCTCAGTTAAATTTTTATATCTCCACCAATATGTTTTGAAATTAATTACATTTGAATTAATCATTATTTAATGATGTTTATGAACTAATTGTTATGCCGAATGGTTGGTTCCTCCAAACTCAATTGCGAATCCCCGTGAGTGGGTTAATGTGAGACTTACATGGGATTCACTAGTTACCAGTATCGCTTAGTAACCTGGGTTAGAAGGTTCGTCCAGTGAGCTGCATCAGCAGGTAATGTAAACGATTGGTAGCGAAGCTCCCCTCATGGCCGATGAGAGAGAGTCTCGCGATATTTCAGGCGAGTTTGAGGTTTTAGAGCTTAGTAGCCAAATCGCACAGAGGCAGGGACTATTGTGAGCACTCAATGAACAGAGACTGAAGTGGTGTAAAACTGGAGTGATTTTCCGTCGGTTTGATACCAAACATGCCATACCAGCCTAGCGGTTCACACCGAATACCATCTGTAATGATTAATTAATGATTACTTATATTATGTCATTATGTTATATTACTCACACCAGTACCTGGTCTAAGTGGTCTAGGTTGCACCTCAACAGAGGTTACCCTTTATACAGACATTATATGACATATTCTCATGTCAGCAGCACATCTTACCCTTAGATAGACATGGTAGAATACAAGGATCAGATAAGGGCTGCCGAGGAATGTGGAAAAGAAAAGGGGGGGAAGGTTAGTCAGTCAAAGAAAAAGAATCTTTGAAAGTTAGGACACATTACAAACATAACCTGTCTGTATATTGAGACTAGTAGTCATGGATAAATAAATATACAGATATACAACAGCCAAACTTAAAAGAAACTTTCTTTAGGGTGTTGGGTGAGTGGTATGTAAGGCAGGATGTCTGGGGAGGGGGTTGTGTGCCAAGTCGAGGGACCCCTGTCCTTGAGGTCCACTCTGCTGTCTGTAGGTCGTTAAAACTTTGAGCAATAAAAGTTGGAGTGCTGGCCCCCCTTGTTATCTGTCTGTGTTTAAGTTTGTCTGTGTGTGTGGGGTCACGAACCCCCTTTGAGGCCTAGGCCAATGTGTGCCTCTCGTACCAGGGTAGGCCTTATCTCAGGCCACCTGGAATTTAAGCTCTGTGATATGTACATGTGTGATCCTACACCAGATTTAAAATGGGTAACCTTAAAAGGGAAATACTGTTCTGCAAAGCAAGCACAGTTTGTGGAAACACGACCCTAAAGTCATATAGCAGGTTAACAGAACAGCTTAGGTGGTTAGAATGAAAGGAAGTTGGTTTACTTGTTTGCAGAGTGGAGGGGGTCTTGGCAGTATTAAATAATACCTGCTTTTGTTTCTAGTAGAATAGATTACTGTAATGCCCTCTTGTCTGTTTCACATCTACTGTTTCACATCTACAACGGGCCCAGAATGCCGCTGGCGGAGTGTTAACACGCACCAGTCACAGGGATCACATCTACAACGGGCCCAGAATGCCGCTGGCGGAGTGTTAACACGCACCAGTCACAGGGATCACATCTACAACGGGCCCAGAATGCCGCTGGCGGAGTGTTAACACGCACCAGTCACAGGGATCACATCTACAACGGCCCCAGAATGCCGCCGGCGGAGTGTTAACACGCACCAGTCACAGGGATCACATCTACAACGGGCCCAGAATGCCGCTGGCGGAGTGTTAACACGCACCAGTCACAGGGATCACATCTACAACGGCCCCAGAATGCCGCCGGCGGAGTGTTAACACGCACCAGTCACAGGGATCACATCTACAACGGGCCCAGAATGCCGCTGGCGGAGTGTTAACACGCACCAGTCACAGGGATCACATCTACAACGGGCCCAGAATGCCGCCGGCGGAGTGTTAACACGCACCAGGCACAGGGATCACATCTACAACGGGCCCAGAATGCCGCTGGCGGAGTGTTAACAGGCACCAGTCACAGGGATCACATCTACAACGGGCCCAGAATGCCGCTGGCGGAGTGTTAACACGCACCAGTCCCCTGAATGTTTGGGAAGCCGTCTCTTATAGAGGAGCCTCCATGATGGCAAAAACTCCCCTGGAGCAGCCAAATGGGCCTCCACTTCGTATCTGGCCTCCCTTTCAGGTCATGAGAGAAAAAAGACTTAACGGCAGCATGGTACAGGAGTTTCCTCCCTGCCAGGGAGAACCGGATATTCAGCAAGTACCGGAAGGAAAGTATGTGACCAGTGTCACTGTGATCAACAGCTACCAACGGGGTAACACACAGTTCTGGGAAGGAAGGGCAGGTCGCACCTCGACCCGGAACCCACTGTAAATATTCCTGAAAGGTTGGGGGAAAAGAACCTTCAAGTGCATGTAAAAGGTTCCCAAGCAGCCCCACAGACCGGAACCCCACTTGGGTAGCAAGTGAGTCAGGTGACAAAAAGTGTCCAGACTCAGCATGTAAAATATGTTTTACCCTTGTGACCCCCAACTGCACAAGTATCTTATCGACTGAATTTGTAAGTTTCAGCCACGAGGAAAAAAAGGAATCATTAAACAATGGTTCCTCAAAGCCATAGTGGTCATTCTCCATCGGTGCCCCCCGGAACAAGCGCCAAGCGTTCAGCACCGCAGCATAAAAACCACTCACTCCAATAAGCTGAAGTGCATCTCCAGGAAGTAAAAACATTTGTTTATCATATGCAAGGCCTCCGCAGCTGCGGAGCAGGGCGAGGGCCACATGCATCCACGGCAGGTGTTCGGTGCTGTAAAGCAGTGTCTGTGCACACTGGAGCCTCATCCCCCTGACCTCGCTCAGCAGATGAATCAGGCCCTGCCCTCCCGCAGACACTGGCAAATGAAGAATCCCCAAAGGGGGCCAGTGGTGCCCATTCCAGAAAAAATCAATGAACCTGCAGTAGGTCCATCGGAGGATCCAGCACCAGGAGTCGGTGCCACATCATGGAGGCAGCCAAATTGTACCAGCAGGCGCTTTTGCTCCAGTTGACGTGAGTGGAAGAGGCACGCTGGAAATCGCCAAGAAGTGCTGTAAGCACCTCCATATCTGTGTTGGACCTGATAAAAACAGTGACGTCATCTGCATAAGCAGTAAGTGTAACAGTCACTCCTCCCCCAAGGCTGATGCCAGGTACCGGTGCTCCCTGGAGACACCTTCGAAAAGCCTGAAGCAGCGGCTCCACCGCCAGTGAGTACAGCAGCCCAGACAACCCACAGCCCTGCCGTATCCCTCTGGTGACAGGAAAAGGCCTGGTGAGAGAGCCATTAATGTTCAGGAGGCTCCACACATTGGTGTACAAGAGTCTAATGTAAGAAACAATCTTTGGACCAAAACCAAAAGCTTGAAGGGTCTTAAACAGAAAGGTGTGGTCCACTCTGTCAAATGCCTTTTCCTGATCTAAAGAGTTTGGACCTTCGTCCAAACCATGTTCTGACACAAAAGACAAAAGATCTCTAGCTAAAAAAAGGTTATCAAAAATTTAACGCCCTGGTACACAGTAAGACTGATCCCAGTGAATGATCGTTGAAACACATGTTTTCAGCCGGTTAGTCAGAGCTTTGGACAAGATCTTATAATCCACACCGAGAAGCGAGACCGGCCGCCAGTTCTTCAGAAGTCCCAGATCCCCCTTCTTGGGCAGCAGCTGCTCATGGACAGCAGCAGTAAGTTCTGTCAGAGTCAAAGGCTCTTCCAGCTCATGTCTATCTGCGACTGAAAGACTTGGTAAGTCCCAAAGAAACTGATCAGCCACTGTCTGATCACAGGCCTCAGCACAGACCAGGTTCTCATGAAAGGCTATTGTGTGTTAAAATCTCGTGCTTGTCATGTGTACTACACCCATCGGGGAGGATCAAGTGGCGAAAGATCTTTCTCTCTTCCCTGTGCGTCTCCAATCCAAAGAAATACGTGGTGGGGGCGTCCATATCAGTCTCCTTCGTATAGCGGCCCGGGCCAACGCTCCAGCCCCTCTCTCCACCAGAAGGTCTTTCAACAGGAGTCGGTTCCTCTGCAGGGCCTCAGCATCTCCCACCCTGCCAGGCTCTGCTCCTGTGCACAGCCGCAAGATCTCATCCTCCAGTCTTTTAAACCGGTTCTGTAGTTCAGTCTGGAAATATGCAGCATAGTTCTGGCAGAAGAGCTTAATTTGCACTTTTCCGACATCCCACCATTGACTGAGGGACTTGAATTGTGATTTTTTCTCCCTCCACACCTCCCAGAAGTAGAAAGATCGTACAAAGTGGTGGTCCTGAACTAATTTATTACTACAACGCCAGTAACAATGTTGGGAGGAGAAATCAGTGCAAGAGAAAGTGACTCACATCACTGTGAGTCTCTTGTAAAAACACAACATCTACCTTTTTTACAGCAATATAATCAAACCACGCAGCTCTTTTAGTAGCATTGCGACACCCGTTAATATTTAGCGAGTCAAAAATCAACGAAGCCATAAAACTGGTAAAAAGAGCTGATAAAGGACAAGAAACATAGAAGATAAACTCCTAACAGTGCTCATCAGCTTCTTTAATCTGCACCGCTTCTGTTTATCAAGCTCGTCAAAAGTACATTTCCTCATCGCCATCGTACATGAAGCTAAAAACAGTTTCAAATCAGGGAAATAGCACTCTATCTTAGGTTTTCTCTGGCCTTTAGTGCTGTCCAGAAAGAAACAGATCTGCTCAAGAGAGTAAACCTTGGTCCTACCTACAGGGGTGCTGGAGTCCATGGAGGCCTGTGAGTCTTCCAAGTCATCAGCCAAACTCTCTACGTACTCATACAGTAATCTTTATCAGAGTCACTCACTGCGCTGCCGCCAGCAGGTCCTGCTGCGTCCGGCCCGGGCTCCTCTGCCAGCCCGCCATCTCGGCGTGGCTCGGGAGCGGGGGGCAGTGACTACAGGAAGGGGGGGGGCTCGTCCTCCCGGTCCCCATGGTCTGAGTCCAGGTCCGTTACTACAGTATCGGCGCCCATGCGGTGCTCGGTGTCCCGCACCAGCGCCGGGGCCTCGCACCCCTCCTCGCGCTCCCCCGGGGAGAGCTCCCCTCGCAGGCAGGCCTGCCGCACATGCCCAAAACCACCGCACGCAAAACACTTCACACTCTCAGAGCTGTTAAAATCATATAAACTTTCCCCTCCACTGTGATCTTAACAGACACGTCCAGGACCTCCTGCGGTGCGTTAAGAATCATAAATGTTTGCCGCCTAAAAGACAGGAATCATCCTAATCGGGGTCACCAACTTCCCGTAGCACCCCAGAATGTTGGACAGTAGTTAATTTCTAATAAATGGGGGAACATTAGATAAAATATTAAACATAAATAAAAAACATTAGATTTTTTTGATGGGCTTGATAAAGGCAATACCTGTACGAATTCATCTTTAATGTTGAGACCACTTTCTATGAGGTCATCAACTATGGAAACGTCTTTTAAAAAGATCACAATAGCTTTGTTCATTCAGGAAGCTGAAACAACATTAGCGGCTCCAACTACTTCACCGACCGCGAGCAGAGAGTCCTCCACCGAGACGGCGGGGTCAGGGACACACGCCTGAGACTCAGACACGAAAAACTGAGTTGGGAAGCTCAAAATTCCCACCAGAAAGCTGCACTTGAATGGCTGAGATTCTGGCTGCTGACTCAGAGATAGAAGTTAGTGATGTGACAATACTGAGCTTACAAGAATGGCGAACGCATGGTTACTGCAGGGACAATGCTTGTGAAATTCTGTGCAATGTTTCTTTTTAACTGCTTCAGAATCTTTGGCTAGAAAGCTGAACTGAAAGCAAATCATGAATCCTTCTGTTATCTTGCTTTGTATGTAGCCTAAGCGCGTTTCCCCAGCAAAGACGATAATCGCCTCTTAGTCACTGTCAGATATCAACACCGGGATACTTGTCTGATTACGCTCATTACCGACAATATCGTCATATCACCCAGACGTAATTGGTGATTTGACATGTTCCCAGGTATAACAATACAGGGAGAAAAAGGATTTTACTCATGGGATCAGGAATCCAAGTGCCAGTTGCTGCTGCATTAGCTGCTGGGAATGTTCACATCTCCTCCTTTCAGTGATACGTGTCGAGTGTAGGGACACCTGGCAGAAAGATGGCTAAGGACTGCACTGGAAGCACTGGTCTGACTGTTATGGGAGGTTCACGTCCATCTTGCTGTTGATATGTTCCTATATATTTCTGTATATTCTGTGATTTTTGGCTGTAGCTTCTACTTAATGTTTTTACCTCTAGTTTTGAGCAAAGATGCACTGACTCACAATTAGTGATCATATAACTGCAGCAGATTGTCAGACGCACAGAACATTCTGCAGACTATAATTCATTTTGAGGTGTAAGCTATGCTGCTAATTATACTGAAAACAAATGCTTATTGTAATGCTTTGTATTTTACTAATGTGTAGGATGTGTATATGTCTGTGTCTTAAAGTGTTTTCTGTTTCAGGCTGAACAGCTGTGATCTCATAGATAAACACTTTGAAGTGCTGTCTTCAGCTCTAAGATCAAACTCTTCCCCCCTGAGAGAGCTGGACCTGAGTGACAATAACCTGAAGGATTCAGGAGTGAAGCTGCTCTCTGCTGCACTGGGGGATTTACACTGTAAACTGAAGATATTGAGGTCAGTATTACTGGGTATTCCACACTGTAAACTGGGGATACTGAGGCCAGTATTACTGGGTATTCCACACTGTAAACTGGGGGTACTGAGGCCAGCATTACTGGGTAATTCACACTGTAAACTGGAGATACTGAGGCCAGTATTACTGGGTATTCCACACTGTAAACTGCAGGTACTGAGGTCAGTATTACTGAGTAATTCACACTGTAAACTGGGGGTACTGAGGTCAGTATTACTGGGTATTTCACACTGCAAATTGGGGATACTGAGGTCGGTATTACTCAGTATTTCACACATTACGCAGGAGATACTGAGGGCTGTATTTATTTAATAATTATAATGGTGAGGTGATATTATTTATTGGGGAGTTTCTGTCTCTCTCTCTGCAGGTTGTCAGGCTGTAGAGTCACAGAAGAAGGCTGCTCTTCCCTGGCTTCAGCTCTGAAGTTAAACCCCTCACACCTGAGAGAACTGGATCTGAGCTACAATCACCCAGGACACTCAGGAGTGAAGCTGCTCTCTGCTGTACTGGAGGATCTCAGCTGTAAACTGGAGAAGCTGCAGTGAGTACAGAATATGCATTTTACACAAACGTAACTGGACAGTAAGAAAACCCACAATGCCTTTCAGCAGTTACATAATAAACAAACACAAACAGCTTCTGTTTTCTTATCCTACTTCCTTATATCCCACAATCTTATCAGCCCTCGATCCATGCTAGAAATAATTAAGCAGTGAAGCAGGAAATATCCATTCAACCATATAATCCATGCAAAACATTTGTGTTGGTTAGCAAAGTTAACGGCACTGTTACAGATAAACATGTTGACTTTAACGTGTTATGGAGAAAAAAATAATGGACACCAAACAGAATCGGAATGATTGTTAAAATTATTTTTAATAATTTAATTGTTTTCTGAAAATCCATTATGTCATGGTCCCTATTCTCCTCATTTGAATACAGTGCTGCAGTGTAAAAAGTGGATTTAAAAGTGTTTCATTTTTTTAAGGGTGGGCTGGTGTGAACTCACAGAGAAATGCTGTGAGGCACTGGCTTCAGCTCTCAGATCAAACTCCTCACCCCTGAGAGAGCTGGACCTGAGTGACAATGACCTGCAGGACTCAGGAGTGAAGCTGCTTTCTGCTGGACTGGGGGACTTACACTGTAAACTGGAGATACTGAGGTCAGTCTGACTGGGTATTCCACACTGTAAACTGGGGGTAGTGAGGTGAGTATTACTGGGTATTCCACACTGTAAACTGGAGTTACTGAGGTCAGTCTTACTGGGTATTCCATACTGTAAATTGTGGGTAGTGAGGTGAGTATTACTGGGTATTTCACACTGTATGCTGGAGATAATAAGGTGGAACATAGCTAGTGATTTCAAAATAAAGCAGGAGTATCAAAGTCTATAGGTTGACTTAAAAAATAACATTAGACTCACTACAGTAAGTGGAATGTCGAAAGGAAGATTGCATTGGAGGTTAAGGATAAAATTAAAAGTTTCTTCCAATATTTTAACTCCAAAAGAGCTCTAAAAGCTGAAATCACTCATCTGCAGGATAGTAAGGGCCTTATAATTGAAAATTAAAATTTATATAGTAAATGAGTTTAATGATTATTTTACACGGGTGTTGACAGTAGAGGACATGCTTAACTTACCACCATTTAGTACAAATACAGTGTCGTATATAAACAATATACAGTCCCTCCACAATTATTGGCCCCCTTGTAAAGATTTGTAAAAAGGGTTAGAAAAAAATCCACCTTTTGGCGAAGCAGCTTCATCTCACACTGAAAAAAATTTTTAAAATCCAACCTTTCATTGAAATAAATTTATTCAAAGAAAAACAAATCCTTCATCAAGAAATAATAATTTTCAAGAAAAACACATGTGCCACGATTATTGGCAGCCCTGCTTTTAATACTCTGTACAGCCTCCCTTTGCCAGTATAACAGCACTAAGTCTCCTATGACATTTTATAAGGTTGGAGAATACAGAGCAGGGCATCTGAGACCATTCCTCTTTACAGAATCTCTCCAGATCGCCCAGGGTCCTCGGCCCTCTCTTGTACACTCTCCTCTTCAGCTCAGCCCACAGGTTTTCAGTGGGGTTCAGGTCAGGGGACTGAGATGACCATGGCAGAAGCTTGATTCTGCGGTCAGCTGACCATTTTATTGTTTATTTGGACATGTGCTTAGGATCACCGTCCTGCTGGAAGATCCAATGAAGGCCCAGTTTTTGTTTCCTGGCAGCAGCAGCCAAATTTTGATATAAAATGTCCTGGTATCTCATGGACCCCATAGTGCCATGTACCCTAACAAGGTTTCCAGGGTTTTTGGAGGAAAATCAGGAACCTCCACCATATCTTACAGTTGGGATGAGGTTCATTTCATTATAACTATCCTTCTTTTTACGCTAAATCCACCTTTAATGTTTATTGCCACAAAAGCATTTTTGTTTAATCAGGTAGTTGAATTTGATTCCAGTCAATGTTGTATAATGTTTTGAAAACTCCTGGCACTAACATTTTAAGTAACTGACAGAAAAAGCTTCTTTCTGTCATACCTTTCAAAACGTCCATACCTCAATCCCCTCATAAGTATGTCTGCTAGGTGGAGTCGAAGGTGCAGTATAATCCTGTTATAATGGACTCGCTTGTAACGGAATATCGTCTATAATAGACGAGGACTGCCGGTTGTGCACCTTTAATTACATGCAGAAAAAGCATCGGATATAGCGGACTCGCATATAAAGCAGTGTGTGTGAGAGTGTCTGTGGCAGGGTACGCGTGTGTGAGAGTGTCTGTGGCAGGGTACATGTGTGTGAGAGTGTCTGTGACAGGGTACGTATGTGTGAGAGTGTCTGTGACAGGGTACGTGTGTGTGAGAGTGCCTGCGGCAGGGTACGTGTGTGTGAGAGTGTCTGCGACAGGGTACGTGTGTGTGAGAGTGTCTGCGGCAGGGTACGTGTGTGTGAGAGTGTCTGCGGCAGGGTACGTGTGTTTGAGAGTGTCTGCGACAGGGTACGTGTGTGTGAGAGTGTCTGTGACAGGGTACGTGTGTGTGAGAGTGTCTGCGACAGGGTACGTGTGTGTGAGAGTGTCTGCGGCAGGGTACGTGTGTGTGAGAGTGTCTGCGGCAGGGTACGTGTGTGTGAGAGTGTCTGCGGCAGGGTACGTGTGTGTGAGAGTGTCTGCGACAGGGTACGTGTGTGTGAGAGTGTCTGTGACAGGGTACGTGTGTGTGAGAGTGTCTGTGGCAGAGTACGTGTGTGTGAGAGTGTCTGTGGCAGGGTACGTGTGTGTGAGAGTGTCTGTGACAGTGTACGTGTGTGTGAGAGTGTCTGTGATAGTGTATGTGTGTGTGAGAGTGTCTGTGGCAGGATACGTGTGTGTGAGAGTGTCTGTGGCAGGGTACGTGTGTGTGAGAGTGTCTGTGATAGTGTATGTGTGTGTGAGAGTGTCTGTGGCAGGGTACATGTGTGTGAGAGTGTCTGTGACAGGGTATGTGTGTGTTAGAGTGTCTGTGACAGGGTATGTGTGTGTTAGAGTGTCTGTGACAGGGTACGCGTGTGTGAGAGTGTCTGTGGCAGGGTACGTGTGTCTGAGCGTGTCTGTGACAGTGTACGCGTGTGTGAGAGTGTCTGCGGCAGGATATGTGTGTGAGTGTCTGTGACGGTAAGTGTGTGTGAGAGTGTCTGTGACAGTGTACGCGTGTGTGAGAGTGTCTGTGACAGTGTACGCGTGTGTGAGAGTGTCTGCGGCAGGATACGTGTGTGTGAGAGTGTCTGTGGCAGGGTACACGTGTATGAGAGTGTCTGCGGCAGGATACGCGTCTATGAGAGTGTCTGCGGCAGGATATGTGTGTGAGTGTCTGTGACAGTGTACGTGTGTGCGAGAGTGTCTGTGGCAGGATACGTGTGTGTGAGAGTGTCTGCGGCAGGATACGCGTCTATGAGAGTGTCTGCGGCAGGATATGTGTGTGAGTGTCTGTGACAGTGTACGTGTGTGCGAGAGTGTCTGCGGCAGGATACGTGTGTGCGAGAGTGTCTGCGGCAGGATACGTGTGTGTGAGAGTGTCTGCGGCAGGATACGCGTCTATGAGAGTGTCTGCGGCAGGATATGTGTGTGAGTGTCTGTGACAGTGTACGTGTGTGCGAGAGTGTCTGCGGCAGGATACGTGTGTGCGAGAGTGTCTGTGGCAGGGTACGTATGTGTGAGAGTGTCTGAGGCAGGGTACGTGTGTGTGAGAGTGTCTGCGGCAGGATACGTGTGTGTGAGAGTGTCTGTGGCAGGGTACGTGTGTGTGAGAGTGTCTGTGGCAGGGTACGTGTGTGTGAGAGTGTCTGAGGCAGGGTACGCGTGTGTGAGTGTCTGCGATAGGATACGTGTGTGTGAGAGTGTCTGTGACAGTGTATGTGTCTATGAGAGTGTCTGTGACAGTGTATGTGTCTGTGAGAGTGTCTGTGACAGGGTATCTGTCTGTGAGAGTGTCTGCGACACCCCACCCCCAGTGCACTAGGTGACCTGCCCCACCCAGAGGCACAGGTGAAAAGAACCACTACCCCAAAGTAGAGGCTAGTTGAAGTGGCAGGAATGGGGGGGGCGAATGAAGTCAGTATTTAATGTGAGGAGTCGTAGAGGGGAGAGGAAAAGAAAAGGAGATAAATGCAAAAAAGTAAAAAACGAAGGATTCTATTTATATATGATGATTGTGGATGATTGGAGCCGTAATTGCCAAAAAGAAATTAGTAAATAAAAAATTATCACACATATACACTCCACAAAAAAATTAAAGGAACACTTTGAAAACACATCAGATATCAATGGGGGAAAAAAAATCATGCTGGATATCTATACTGATGTAGACTGGGTAATGTGTTAGGAACGAAAGGATGCCACATCGTTTGATGGAAATGAAATTATCAACCTACAGAGGGCTGAATTCAAAGACACCCCGAAAATCAAAGTGAAAAATGATGCGGCAGGCTAGTCCATTTTGTTGAAATTTCATTACAGTAACTCAGAATCATACTCAGTAGTTTGTATGGTCCCCACGTGGTTGTATGCATGCCTGACAATGTCGGGGCATGGTCCTAATGAGACCATGGATGATGTCCTGGGGGATCTCCTCTCAGATCTGGACCAGGGTATCACTGAGCTTCTGGACAGTCTGAGGTGCAACCTGGTGGCATCGAATGGACAAAACATAATGTTCCTGGGGGGCAGTCAATGGTATCAATTCCTTCATCCTCCAGGAACTGCCTATATGCTCTTGCCACATTGTCGTGCACCAGGAGGAACCCAGGACCCACTGCACCAGCATAGGGTCTGACAATGGGTTTAAGGATTTTATCCTGATACCTAATGGCAGTCAAGGTGCCGTTGTCTAGCCTGTAGAGGACTGTGCGTCCCTCCATGGATATGCCTCCCCAGACCATCACTGACCCACCACCAAACCGGTCATGCTGAACAATGCTGCAGGCAGCATAACGTTCTCCATGGCTTCTCCAGACCCTTTCACGTCTGTCACATGTGCTGAGGCTGAACCTGCTCTCATCTGTGAAAAGCACAGGGCACCAGTAGCAGACCTGCAAATTCTGGTAATCTATGGCAAATGCCAATCGAGCTCCATGGTGCTGGGCAGTGAGCACAGGGCCCACTAGAGGACGTTGGGCCCTCAAGCCACCCTCATGAAGTCTGTCTCTGACCAAACAATCAGAAACATTCACACCAGGGGCCTGATGGAGGTCATTTTGTAGGGCTCCAGCAGTGTTCATCCTGTTCCTCCTTGCACAAAGGAGCAGATACCGGTCCTGCTGATGGGTTAAGGACCTTCTATGGCCCTGTTCAGCTCTCCTTGAATAACTGCCTGTCTCCTGGAATCTCCTCCATGCCCTTGAGACTGTGCTGGGAGACACAGCAAACCTTCTGGCAATGGCACGTATTGATGCGCCATCCTGGAGGAGTTGGACTACCTGTGCAACCTCTGTAGGGTCCAGGTATCGCCTCATGCTACCAGTAGTGACACTGACCGTCGCTAAATGCAAAACTAGTGAAAAAACTGTCAGAAAAGATGAGGAGGGAAAAATGCCAGTGGCCTCCACCTGTTAAACCATTCCTGGTTTGGGGGTCGTCTCATTGTTGCCCCTCTAGTTCACCTGTTGATAATTTCATTAACACTAAAGCGGCTGAAACTGATTAACAACCCCCTCCGCTACTTAACTGACCTGATCAATATCCCAGAAGTTTAATAGACTTGATGCTATACTCTGATTAAAAAGTGTTCCTTCAATTTTTTTGAGCAGTGTATATTAATACATAGATATGAATGTCCATACATACACAGACACACTTTCATACATATCTGTAATGATTGAAACATACAATACATGAATTAAACAGTAATAATAATAATTAATAAAAATAACTGCAAAAAAGTAAGGGGGCGGTGGGCGTTGAGGTAGCTTTTATTCACAAAATAGTTTGCTGCAAACATACATCCATCCATCCATTTTCCAAACCGCTTATCCTACTGGGTCGCAGGGGGTCCTATCCCGGAAGCAATAGGCAAAAGGTAGGGAACAACCCAGGAGGGGGGCCAACCCATCGCAGGGCACATTCACATACCAGTTGGGCAATTTAGCAACTCCAATTAGCCTCAGCATGTTTTTGGACTGTGGGGGAAACCAGAGTACCCGGAGGAAACCCCACGACGACATGGGGAGAACATGCAAACTCCACACACATGTGACCCAGGCGGAGACTTGAACCCGGGTCCCAGAGGTGTTAGGCAATAGTCCTAACCACTGCACCACCATGCCGCCCCCAGCAAACATACATCCATCCATCCATTTTCCAAACCGCTTATCCTACTGGGTCGCGGGGGGTCCGGAGCCTATCCCAGAAGCAATGGGCACGAGGCAGGGAACAACCCAGGATGGCACACTCACACACCAGTCACTCACACATGCACACTTACGGGCAATTTAGTAACTCCAATTAGCCTCAGCATGTTTTTGGACTGTGGGGGGAAACCGGAGTACCCGGAGGAAACCCCACGACGACATGGAGAGAACATGCAAACTCCACACACTTGTGACCCAGGTGGAGATTTGAACCCGGGTCCCAGAGGTGTGAGGCAACAGTGCTAACCACTGCGCCACCATGCCGCCCCCCAGCAAACATACAAACAACCAGAATTCTAGAAAAGTACTTTATATTTGAATGAAATAACAAATAAAACACTTTCAAGTCACATGAGCCTATATTTTATTCACAACAGAACATAGATAATATTACAAATGTTCAAAGGCCGAAGACCTGTATTGGATGCCTGTGGTCTTCGGGCCCTCAGACGACTCTGCATCACTCATCGGCATGATTGTGTCAGTGACATTACTAAATGGGCCCAGGAATACTTCCAGAAAGCACAGTCGGTAAACACAATCCGCCGTGCCATCTGCAGATGCCAGCTAAAGCTCTATCATGCAAAAAGGAAGCCATAACTGAACATGGTCCAGAAGCGCCGTCGTGTCCTGTGGGCCAAGACTCATGTGAAATGGACTGTTTCAGAGTGGGAAAGTGTTCTATGGTCAGACGAGTCCAAATGTGACATTCTTGTTGGTAATGAAGGGCGCCGTGTCCTCCGGGCTAAAGAGGAGGGAGACCTTCCAGCGTGTTATCAGCATTCAGTTCAAAAGCCAGCATCTCTGATGGTATGAGGGTGCATAAGTGCATACGGTATGGGCAGCTTGCATGTCTTGGAAGGAACTATGAATGCTGAAAGGTATATAAAGGTTTTAGAGCAACACATGCTCCCCTCCAGAGGACGTCTGTTTCAGGGAAGGCCTTGTGTATTTCAGCAGGACAATGCAAAACCACATACTGCAGCTATTACAAGCACATGGCTTCGTCGGAGAAGAGTCCGGGTGCTGAATTGGCCTGTCTGCAGTCCAGATCTTTCACCTATAGAGAACATACAGTAGTTACCTGTGACACCCATGGTGCACTGTGAGCAGGTATACAGGCCAACAGAGCATGCAGATAATTACCTGTGACACCCATTGTACACTGTGAGCAGGTATACAGGCCAACAGAGCATGCAGATAATTATCTGTGACACCCATGGTGCACTGTGAGCAGGTATACAGGCCAACAGAGCATGCAGATAATTATCTGTGACACCCAAGGTGCACTGTGAGCAGGTATACAGGCCCACAGAGCATGCAGATAATTATCTGTGACACCCAAGGTGCACTGTGAGCAGGTATACAGGCCCACAGAGCATGCAGATAATTATCTGTGACACCCAAGGTGCACTGTGAGCAGGTATACAGGCCCACAGAGCATGCAGATAATTATCTGTGACACCCAAGGTGCACTGTGAGCAGGTATACAGGCCCACAGAGCATGCAGATAATTATCTGTGACACCCATGGTGCACTGTGAGCAGGTATACAGGCCAACAGAGCATGCAGATAATTACCTGTGACACCCATTGTACACTGTGAACAGATATACAGGCCCACAGAGCATGCAGATAATTATCTGTGACACCCCTTGTACACTGTGAGCAGGTATACAGGCCCACAGAGTATGCAGATAATTATCTGTGACACCCCTTGTACACTGTGAGCAGGTATCAGTACTGACTACTTTTTATATTGAGTCACATGTTTTATGTGAATTACTTTGTACTGAACTGAAGGCCAGTATTTGTCACTGTGAATATGTTGTTGCAGACGTCCATCCAGAAATCAGAGCTGGGGGAAAAGATAAGGTCCTTATTCCAATTAATTTTTGGTACAAATATCAATGTGTCTGTCGCAGATGGAGGATTATATATTCTAGAGGTTTCTTTTTATTTTTAAGTTGCAGAATGTTGTCTCATCTGAGGAGGATTCAGTGTATTATGTGTGAGGTTCATTTTGGTTTTGATGCTGGATTCAGTTAGTAAATATTAGAAAAATTGCTTATTCTCAACTCGTATTTATGGATTAAGTCTTCGAATGTCATGAAATGACTGTTACTGAAAAGGAGGTGGAGATGTGTAATCCCTTTCTGTCCCCGTGAGTGATAGTGAATAGTGATATTGTGAAGTAGGAAGTCCAGATTATTCCAGATTGACGTGTATTTACAGGGTCTGAGAGTACAGTTAGTGATTTTACTGGCTTTCCTCTGTGCTGTCAGTGTTGTGGAAATGGCAGCACTGTGTTGTTAAAGCAGTTTTGTTTCTTTAATGAAATTTTGAGTAAGTCTGCATGTCTGAGATTTTTACAGTACAGCTGCTCCTGCTGTAACCATGAGCTGCTGTTACTGCTGTAGTGTGACCATTTAGTTAAGTCTTGCAGTTGATTTGCTAAGTAATAATTAAGAAAAATGAGCTTGTAATCCAACTTGAGATTTACTTTTCTGTAATGTGGAATGTTTGATTTTGAGTTTTTGTTTTTCCAGCAAAAATGTGACATTAATGAGTTTGAAAGAATTTTTCTGAATTTATTCTGGACGAGTAATTTTATTTTTATTGATTGAAGTGGGAGACTCATCTATTGTTTTGAATAAGGGGGTGTAGTTGAGAGTAACCAAGTCAGACAGCCTGTGGGAGATGTAGATACCCAAGTACCGGATATTTCCAGTGTGAAATGGACCATCCTGATCGGCTGAATCCCAGGCATCTTCAGACAGTGAGAATATTATGGGTTTTTTTCCAGTTTATTGTGTAGTTTGATAGATTTGAAAAGGTATTAATAAAATTAAAATTTCATATTTTGAGGGTTTCATAAAAACAGCAAGATATCATCTGCATAGAGATTAATTTTGTGTTGTTATTAGTATGAATTCCATTTATTTCACTGTTCTGTCATATTGCTGCCACAATTGTTTCTATGAAGATGGCAAACAGTGAAGGAGAGAGTGGGCATGCAGGCCGTCTTCCCCGTCGGAGTGTGAATGCAGGTGATGTCATCCCATCTGTGACACTGTAGCTTTGGGTGAGGTGTACAGTATTTTAAGCCAGTGGGTGAACGATTCTCCAAAGCCAAATCTATGCAATGTATTAAAGAGGAATGTCCAACTGACTGTCAGATGCAGTTTCTGCATCTAATGATGTAATCATGGTTTTAGTATGGGTATGCTGAGCAGTCTAGACTAAATTAAATAATCTATGGATGTTGTCCGAGGCATGTCTGGTCTTGATGAAATCTGTCTGATCAGGATGGATTATAGTAGGAATGACTGTCTGTAACTGAGTGGCGAGAGCTTTTGTAATGATTTTCAAGTTATTCATTAATGAGAGTGGCGGGTAACTGGAGGGTTGTGTTGGGTCTTTATCAGGTCTCAATAACACTGTAATGGCCGGTAACTGGAGGGCTGTGTTTGGTCTTTATCAGGTTTCAATAACACTGTAATGGCCTATAGATTTCTGCAGGGTAACCATCCGGTCTGGCGATTGGTTGTTAGGCATTTGGTTGAGGACCTTATGGAGTTCTTCTGATGTTAATGGTGCATCAAGCAGAGGTGGAGATTTCAGGTCTAGGGAGTACAAATCCAGACCAAGATTTTGTTTCAACAAACCAGTTGAGTCTCTGTGATTGTGACTCTTTATATTCATCTGGTTGGTTGAAACAAAATCTTGGTCTGGATTTGTACTCTCTGGACCTGAAATCTCCACCTCTGGCATCAAGGGCATTTGCTGTTTCATTGGTTAATATGGGTAAGTCTAGATTATTTTTAAATGATTCTATATCAACTGGATCTGGTTCTGAGAAGTATAGGTTCTTATAAAATGTTCAAAAGATGTTAATTTTGTGTGATTATTGAAATATTTATTAGAGGAATCACTTTTGCTTAAAAGTAATGCTTGTAATGGTCAGGTGATCTTATTTATTGTGGATTTTTTTTCCATGTTTCTGCAGACTGTCAGGCTGTAGAGTCACAGAAGAAGGCTGTTCTTCCCTGGCTTCAGCTCTGAGATCAAACCCCTCACACCTGAGAGAGCTGGACCTGAGCTACAATCACCCAGGAGACTCAGGAGTGAAGCTGCTTTCTGCTGTACTGGAGGATCCCAGCTGTAAACTGGAGAAGCTGCAGTGAGTACAGAGTGTTTGTCTGACACGCTACAGATACTTATGCATGTATGTGAAGAAGAGGCACCAATAAATAAATGCATACAGCAGTACTATATCATTCTGCTTCTCCTGTAGTGTGGATTACGGTGGAGAGTGCAGGACCAGAGCAGGCTTACAGAAATGTAAGTGTCTTTGCATGTTTTTATTAATAATACCATGAATACTACTGTATGTTATGGTTGTATTCACACAATTGTTGTGATGAGTGGCTTTTTGCACTGTGTGTAGATGGATTTCCATGTTTGTGTTTAGGTGAGTTTCATGTCATTTTAGACAAACATCCAAACGCGAAACAAAAAATCAAAATCATCACCAAAACACTATCAATTAATTTAATCGGTTTTTAAAATATTTTTTGCAAATGCTTTATAGCTGCTTGTATTATCTTCGTGTTTGTGTGGGAGTGTAGGATGGTTAAATATATTCTGAATTAGTTATACATATTTAATTTCACAAAAAAAGAATCCTTTGCATTTGTTCTTTTTGCGGATGCCGTGAGTGTATGTGTTTTCTGTGAGAGATTCGTTAGTATTGTCCTAAGGAGGCACCTGTAGGCAGTGAGACCGGACTCTCTCCTCAAGTGCAAAATGTGAATTTGCATTTTTACAGGGTGGTTCTGGAACATCCTTAAAATTCATGAGAGAATATTACTGATTGGTCACTGAATCCCTTAAACCAGGGGAGCCCAAATCCAGTCCTGGAGGGCCAGAGTCCTGCACATTTTTGGGTTTCCCCTCATTTAACACACCTGATTCATCTCCTTGTGCTAATAACCACACAGCTCTTGAGCTGAATTATTTATGGTGGAACAGGGAAAGAGCTGAGCTACACAGGGCACCGGCCCCCCAGGACTGGATTTGGACACCCCTGCTTTAGGTAGAAGAAACAGGCAGCACAAGTCGATGTTAACTGGCCAATGAGGTAGTGCCCCTCTCATAAATATTAATCAGCCAGCCAATCGTGTAGGGCTTCACTCGTGAATATTAAAAAGTTCTCCTGATCCACGGTGCTAAAAGAAATTAGCGCCCGGGACACACTGGATGTGCTGCGGAAAATATCAAATTTCATTTCGGCGCCCATGTTAACAAATTAGAGCGGTCGCGTGCGTGCGCGAGATGCGGGGCTCACGCCTCGCGGCAGCGGCGCAGGATCTACAGTTACGCGCGCGGTAAGCGGTTCTCTATGGAAGCGTATTGCATTCATCTGGGAAAAATTAATTCTGTTTTTCCGAATTAATGAGATAATAATCCCGTTTTTCAGAGCAATATTTTTCTGAATTAATGAAAACCTTCCTGTTTTTTATGATGCGCGCACGATCTGTGCCGGAATCATCGTTTATATCAGAATCCAGGTCCAAATGTTTATTAAATATCACTTTAAACGTGTAATAATATTACTTAAATATTCTGTTATTGATGGCCATTTTCGAGCCGGATGCGCCGGAATTTGTTTTGAAGGAAAGACACTGACTTTAGTATTGATCTCTGGTGCCGTTTTGTGGTAAATATGCTTGTGATGAATATGTCTGATGAAGGGGAAGATGTGCTGTTTTTATATCGTACAGAAACATAAAGTACAGGCGGCCTGATGGGATTAATAATTCTTCCTCCTGCCTACAGACTCCTGCCAGCTGACGCTGGACCCCAACACAGCAAACAGACTCCTGTCTCTGTCAGGGGGGAACAGGAAGGTGACACGGGGGGCAAAGCGGCCATATCCTGATCATCCAGAGAGATTTGACAGCTACCCCCAAGTTCTGTGCAGAGAGAGTCTGACTGGCCGCTGTTACTGGGAGGCTGAGTGGGATGGAGATGGAGCCTGGATAGGAGTCACTTATAAAGGGATCGGGAGGAAGGGAGTGAGTGACTGTGAGCTTGGAGACGATGACAAGTCATGGAGTCTGTGCTGTGATACTGACAGTTACTCTGTCCGGCACAATAATAAACAGACTCTCATACCCATACAGCCCTCAGGCCCCCGCAGAGTAGGAGTGTATCTGGACTGGGGGGCTGGTGTTCTGTCCTTCTACAGAGTCTCCTCTGATGGACTGACCCCCCTGCACAGATTCACCTCCTCGTTCACTGAGTCCCTCTATCCAGGGTTTCGGGTTCATAGAAACTGCTCAGTGTCACTGTGACGTGTTGCTGGTTCTCCTGCAAAAAGGTAAAATCTCTGCTTTTTAACCTTTATAATCCTTTTTACTCTGAAATGTACAGAACTGTGCAAAAGTCTTAGGCAGACAAAGAAAATGATGTTCAGATTATCCTCCTGTTGGTGTAAAACTATGATATGATGCCTGTCAAAGTGTGTCAGCTTCGCCATTTCAGAACCTCTGCTAAAATCATCCTAGTATTTGCAGCGACCGTCCAGTGCAGCCATGTATTTTTTGACTTGGCCACTAACACACCTCATACAGCTAGTCAATCTCTTACTGACTTTTTAAACCAATATGTTTAATTATTTAATTGGGCTGTTGGTGAAATTTAACAAAATCGTGGAACGGCTGAGGTGCCCCTGAGGAGAAGTTTGGGAACTGAAGTGGTGTTCATCTAGCCATCCAACTAGATATCAGTAACTTTTTAGAACACAGAAGAAATTATTACTAGTTTTTATTGTGTTACTTTTAATTTGCACACGTTCTAATGTTAAATTGTGTTTTTTGTTCTAAGCCAAAGTACACTTGCTACCCAGATAAACAGCTTTAAACATTTCTTTGGACTGACTAAGACTTTTGCACAGTACTGTGTGTTTTACAAAAAATAAATGACTGTGTTCAGTGAGCTGAATAAACATGAAAAATATTGTTTTTTATACGTTTTCTCTCTGACTAAAATGTAATTAAATGTAATCCTGATTGGGGGGGGGGGGGCTATCCCCTTCTCCTGTATATGTCCATTTTATATATTGTATATTTATGTCCATTTACTGTATTTCCTCCCTGTACAGTGACAATAAAGGCTTTCTGTTCTGTCCTATTAATGTCCTGCTTCAGCGTCACCCAAAGCATAACTGAGTAACATAATGAAACCACAGTCTGCTGGATTAAGTTAAATTCACTGTATTACTGCAGCTGAACATAACTGACACAATGACTGTCAATCAGTGTATAAAATAATCATTTAACTAGAGACATAACAGTCTGAAAAAAACTGGAAAATATAATTATGTCCTGGTTCAGTGGATTAAAGTAAATAAAATTATTATTAATATATTTAAATAAAGAAATTTGATTTGTTAAATAATTAACACCCTTGCCACCCCCAGCCCCCAGTAATAGGTCTGGTTGCTCCCCCGTTGGACAGAACAGGCGGGTGCCCAGGCAGCCTTGCCACCCCCCCCCCCCCCCACTGTAAAAGATCTGGCTACTCCCCGTCAGACAGAAAAGGTACGTGCCCAGGGTCTCTTACCCCCCCCCCCCGACCCCACTGTAAATGGTCTGATTACTCCCCCGTATGATAGAAGGGGCAGGTGCCCAGAGACACTTGCCAGCCCCACCCCACTGAAAAAGGTCTGGTTGCTACCCCCGTCGGACAGAATGGGCAGATGACCAGGCAGCCTTGCCACCCCCACCCCACTCTAAAAGGTCTGGTTATGCCCCCGTCAGACAGAATGGGCAGGTGCCCAGGCACCCTTACCCCCCCACCCCACTGTAAAAGGTCTGATTACTCCCCCGTAGGATAGAAGAGGCAGGTGCCCAGGCACCTTTGCCACCCCCACCCACCTGTAAAAGGTCTGGTTATGCCCCCGTCAGACAGAACGGGCAGGTGCCCAGGTAGCCTTGCCACCCCCACCCCACTGTAAAAGGTCTGGTTATGCCCCCTTCGGACAGAACGGGCAGGTGCCCAGGCAGCCTTGCCACCCCCACCCCACTGTAAAAGGTCTGGTTATGCCCCCTTCTGACAGAACGGGCAGGTGCCCAGGCAGCCTTGCCACCCCCAGCCCACTGTAAAAGGTCTGGATACTCCTCCGTCAGACAGAGGGGGCATGTGCCCATGCACCCTTACTCCTCTGCCCCCACTTATCTGTCTGACTTAGATAAATTGATACATAGATAGATACTGAACCCTTCCCACGCCCGGCTGGCAAAAGCCACTAAATTTATCTGCATGCATTATCATTAATAAACGTGTAAAAATATACACAGACATCCATTGACAATCCACCATTGGATTCATTATCTATTGCACATTCTATAAAGTGACTGTAGTCAGTTATAATGTATCTCTATCAAGCTGCTGCCATATTTCTTACATCCACTGGAATTCACAGAATTCACCAATTCACAGAAAAGCGATCATTCCGGAAACAATGTGTACTTTTTACGGCCGCCACTAGGTGGAGACAAAACACAGATTACTACATAAAATAGGATCAGAATTAAATTATAAGAAAGCGGATCTATGCGCGATATAAAATACCATGATTACTCCATTTTAACGGAAAACTTCTTTTTATTCAAGTTTGTCATCATCAGTCATTTGCGTTCTTTCATAATAAAACAATTTTATTAGCCATAAATTATCAATATATTTTGCAGGCCCCTCCTGGAGCTGACACCTTATCGTGGTGGAGGGGTTTGCGTGTTACAATGATCCCAGGAGCTATGTTGTCTGGGGCTTTATGCCCCTGGTAGGGTCACCCAAGGCAAACAGGTCCTGGGTGAGGAACCAGACGAAGCACGGCTCAAAAACCCCTTATGATGAGAAAAATCCTGGATTCACGTTTTCCCTTGCCCGGACGCGGGTCACCGGGGCCCCCCCCTGGAGCCAGGCCTGGGGGTGGGGCTCGATGGCGAGCGCCTGGCAGCCAGGCCTACACCCATGGGGCCTGGTCGGGCGCAGCCCGAACAAGGCACGTGGGTCCCCCCTCCAATGGGCTCACCACCCATGGGAGGGGCCATAGGGGTCTTGTGCGAAGTGATCTGGGCGGCGGCCAAAGGCGGGGACCTTGGCGGTCCGATCCTCGGCTGCAGAAGCTAGCTCTAGGGACATGGAATGTCACCTCTCTGATGGGGAAAGAGCCTGAGCTGGTGCGCGAGGTTGTGAAGTTCCGGCTAGATATAGTCGGACTCACCTCGACGCACGGCTTGGGCTCTGGAACCAGTCTCCTTGAGGGGGGTTGGACCCTTTTCCACTCTGGAGTTGCCCGCGGGGAGAGGCGCCGAGCGGGCGTGGGCATACTTATTGCCCCCAGGCTGGGTGCCTGTACATTGGGGTTTACTGCAGTGGACGAGAGGGTAGCCTCCCTCCGCCTTCGGGTGGGGGGACGGGTCCTGACTGTTGTTTGCGCTTATGCGCCAAACAGCAGTTCGGAATACCCACCCTTTTTGGAGTCCTTGGAAGGGGTGTTGGAGAGTGCTCCTCCTGGGGATTCCCTTGTTCTGCTGGGGGACTTCAATGCTCACGTGGGCAGCGACAGTGAGACCTGGAGGGGCGTGATTGGGAGGAACGGCCCCCCCGATCTGAACCCGAGCGGTGTTTTGTTATTGAACTTCTGTGCTCGTCACGGACTGTCCATAATGAACACCATGTTCAAGCATAAGGGTGTCCATATGTGCACTTGGCACCAGGACACCCTAGGCCGCAGTTCGATGATCGACTTTGTAGTCATGTCGTCGGACTTGCGGCCGCATGTTTTGGACACTCGGGTGAAGAGAGGGGTGGAGCTGTCAACCGATCACTACCTGGTGGTGGGTTGGCTCCGCTGGTGGGGGAGGAAGCCGGCCAGGCCTGGCAGGCCCAAGCGTATAGTGAGGGTCTGCTGGGAACGTCTGGCGGAATCCCCTGTCAGGGAGAGTTTCAACTCCTACCTCCAGCAGAACTTCTCCCATATCCCGGGGGAGGCGGGGGACATTGAGTCCGAATGGGCCATGTTCCGTGCCTCCATTGTGGAGGCGGCTGACCGGAGCTGCGGCCGCAAGGTGGTCGGTGCCTGTCGCGGCGGTAATCCCCGAACCCGCTGGTGGACACCGGTGGTAAGGGATGCCGTCAAGCTGAAGAAGGAGTCTTATCGGGCCTTTCTGGCCTGTGGGACTCCAGACGCAGCTGAATGGGTCAAGGCCAAGCGGAATGCGGCTTTGGCGGTCGCTGAGGCAAAAACTCGGGTGTGGGAGGAGTTTGGTGAGGCCATGGAGAACGACTTCCGGACGGCTTCGAGGAGATTCTGGTCCACCATCCGGCGGCTCCGGGCGGGAAAGCGGTGCAGCATCAACACTATTTATGGTGGGGATGGTGCGCTGCTGACCTCAGCTCGGGACGTTTTGGGTCGGTGGAGGGAGTACTTCGAAGACCTCCTCAATCCCACCGACACGCCTTCCAATATGGAAGCAGAGTGTGGGGACTTGGGGGTGGACTCGCCTATCTCGGGGGTGGAGGTCGCTGAGGTGGTCAAAAAGCTCCTCGGTGGCCGGGCCCCGGGGGTGGACGAGATTCGCCCAGAGTTCCTCAAGGCTCTGGATGCTGCGGGGCTGTCCTGGTTGACACGCATCTGCAGCATCGCGTGGACATCGGGGGCAGTACCTCTGGACTGGCAGACCGGGGTGGTGGTCCCCCTCTTTAAGAAGGGGGACCGGAGGGTGTGCTCCAACTACAGGGGGATCACACTCCTCAGCCTCCCTGGTAAGGTCTATTCGGGGGTCCTGGAAAGGAGGGTCCGCCGGATTGTCGAACCTCGGATTCAGGAGGAGCAGTGTGGTTTTCGCCCTGGCCGTGGAACAGTGGACCAGCTCTATATTCTCAGCAGGGTTCTGGAGGGTTCATGGGAGTTTGCCCGACCAGTCTACATGTGTTTTGTGGACTTGGAAAAGGCATTCGACCGTGTCCCTCGTGGGGTCCTGTGGGGAGTGCTCCGGGAGTATGGGGTACCGGGCTCCCTTTTAAGGGCGGTTCGGTCCCTGTATGACCGGTGCCAGAGTTTGGTCCGCATGGGCGGCAATAAGTCGGACTCGTTTCCGGTGAGGGTTGGACTCCGTCAGGGCTGCCCTTTGTCACCGATTCTGTTCATAGTTTTTATGGACAGAATTTCTAGGCGCAGCCAGGGTGTTGAGGGCGTCCGGTTCGGTGACCTCAGGATTAGGTCTCTGCTTTTTGCGGATGATGTGGTTCTGTTGGCCTCATCGAGCCGTGACCTTCAGCTCTCGCTGGAGCAGTTCGCAGCCGAGTGCGAAGCGGCTGGGATGAGAATCAGCACCTCCAAATCCGAGACCATGGTTCTCAGCCGGAAAAGGGTAGAGTGCTCTCTCCGGGTTGGGGATGGGGTCCTCCCCCAAGTGGAGGAGTTTAAGTATCTCGGGATCTTGTTCACGAGTGGGGGAACGATGGAGCGGGAGATCGACAGGCGGATCGGTGCGGCGTCGGCAGTCATGCGGGCGCTGCATCGGTCTGTCATGGTGAAGAGAGAGCTGAGCCAAAAGGCGAAGCTCTCGATTTACCAGTCGATCTACGTTCCTACCCTCACCTATGGTCATGAGCTTTGGGTAGTGACCGAAAGAACGAGATCGCGGGTACAAGCGGCCGAAATGAGTTTCCTCCGCAGGGTGGCTGGGCTCTCCCTTAGAGATAGGGTGAGGAGCTCAGTCATTCGGGAGGGACTCAGAGTAGAGCCGCTGCTCCTCCGCATCGAGAGGAGCCAGATGAGGTGGCTCGGGCATCTGATCAGGATGCCTCTGGGACGCCTCCCTGGGGAGGTATTGAAAAAAAATTGTCATGACCATTAAAATTAAGTTTTACTTAACCTTCCTATTATCTACAGAATCATATGAACACTTAAGGATCATTTGATTGTCTTTGGTGCATTGATTTTTAGAGTCTAGGTGTTTTCGCTGCCATGAAAACTAGTTAGGTAGCTAGTTAAATTGTTAGCAATTATTTGTATAGCGAAAACAATATAAAATAAATCCACACAAACGGTAAAAATTTGTACAACGTGTACGACTAGGACAAGCTACTACAGGTTAGCATAAAAAATAATGTTATACATGTGTTCTGTCTTAAAATATACTAATAGTATATTCATAAACTGTTACAGTTACATTATATGTACAATCAAAGTTAACATAAAATCACTCAAACAAGAAAACGTTACCATAAAATCTGACAAACAAGAAAAAAAAAAAAAAAAAAATATATATATATATATATATATATATATATATATATATATATATATATATATATATACTCACCGCAGGTAACGTTAACCACAAGAGCAGCACGGATTTATGGGCGTTCCGCAAAAGTGGAAAAATATTCAGAAGCACATGCACGGTGAGCGTAAGTAGGACGGATTCACGGGTAGGATGAATTTATAGAACACCGGCGACCTTTTAAAATCCACGACAGCAGCGGTTAGATGCAGCGTGTGCAGCGACCATATTTACGGACAAAATCAAGCTGCTGACTAAGACTTAGTTTGTGGTTAATTAATACAAAAGTAACAGCATAATACTACATTATTTGTGCTTCCTCGGGTAAAGTGTTACCGATGAGAGAACACTTTGAAAATCAGTAAATAACATTTTCTCTTGCCTCAGACCTAGACGTGTTTACCAGAATATGTCTCGACTGCTAGACTACTTGAGATATGAATATAGATATTGATTACATGATATTGAATCACTGTAAATACTCGGTTGTCCTTTGATTAATGATTAACGTGTTGTCATTGAATCACTGCAAGTACATGGTTAACATATGATTAATATGATTAACATAATTACTTGTACATTTGCACTACCGCATAGCTTGCTATATATTGCCTGCCGCAACTATTCTATAAAGCTATAACTCGCTGTGCACCAGTTGGGGCAGCTTCGAATCTCTTCCTGCAGGTGGTTTCTTCCCCCCCTTGGTTCCGCTGTCTGCCTCTCCAAGGTCCGAGCTTTCCTCAGGGTCTGCGGAACTTACTGCAGGCAGCTATCGCGAAGCGAGGTCACACAGTATTCAAAACAATCTCTTCTTCCCTAAGGCCTAAGACATAACAGACCCAATATGCCTCCCTCCCGGGCTACCAATGTCCAGTTTTACTTCCACACCTGTCTCAAGGTTAGGAAAAATAAAAATTTGACAGTGCGTGAAAACAATGAAACTATTACAAATACCTGTCCCACCATATACTGTAATTCAATGGTATAGATGTAATAAATTATTATAGAGCCCAGCCTCTCAGTGACGAGATAACCATCAATTCATAGCAGTACTATTGAGAGCCAAGTTCATTTTGCCTTCTTTTCCCTCAAACATTGAAGAGCTCGGCAAAGCTTCAGTTAAAAGTCTTAAAAATTATCTTCTTGGTCCACAGCCTCTTCGTGAACTTGTGTGACATGGATCATATGTTTTGCGATTAAAACCTCTGATGGCTCCATTCATGACTGAGGATCAGTTAATGTTAAACCTACATTTCTTCAGATGGTTTATGTTGGTTGCAAGATCTTGCAAAATATCTCTTGCTGGCAGAGAACTTTGTGTTGTTCTTCAGGATCAAACAAAACACAGGTAGTTTAGCATGTGGCATTATGTGTTGTTAATGGTACAGATAATCGCAGAGACAATGGCACAGAACTTCAGCACACAATTATCATTTTTATTATATTATAAAGAGATTGTGACATATATACAATAAGCAGAATAAATTATCAAACTTCTGTAAGCTGTGTTGCTAAGCTGTCATCTGTTATCCATTTAACCCCCTCCTCTCAGATTAAACATTTTATTGTTATTAGATTGTTATTTATTGTTATTAGAGTCATTGCACATTCCATGGATGAAGAAACGTGACAGCCAGCACCACCACTAAATATCTCAATACTGTACTAACCTTACGCTCTGGATGCTTGCCAGTGCGGCGTGATTCAGTTCCTCGTCATCAGAAGACACATCAGACAGTGCAGCCACTACTGAAAGGTAGAGGGTAGTACAGAACATGTACTAGGATAAAAAGTGCTTTGGCAGGGTGAGTTTGAGTTATTTTTACACATTAAGACAATCGTCTGAGGATGTTTTTCCAAATGACGAGGTAGAAGGCTGATTTCTGAACGGGCTGCTTTCCAGTGAGTATACTGGTAGTTGACTAAAAGAACCACTTGTGGTGCTGTGGTTGGGGGAGAAACTGCTTTGAGAGGTCAGTGTAGGAGTTCGAGTGTATAATGCTCCACACCTGCAGTGGTTAGCACTGTTGCTTCAGACCTCTGGGACCCGGGTTCGAGTCTCTGCCTGGGTCACATGTGTGTGCATGTTCTCCCTATGTTGTCGTGAGGTTGCCTCCGGTGTCCCCCCACAGTCCAAAAACTTGCAAAACCTTAGCAAAAAGTTGCTAAATTGCCCTTAGATGTGCATGTGTGCGTGAATGGTATGTGAGTGTGCTCCGCGATGGGCTGGCCCCCCATCCTGGGTTGTTCCCTGCCTCGTGCCCATTGCTTCTGGGATAGGCTCTGGACCTCCCGCGACCCAGTATACAGTGCTGGACCGTTCAAAATTATAAATATTCATACCTCACATGAACACAAAAACGCTCCGGCATACCCCATAGCGCTAGACCACCCACAATCCTGAATGTTCATTTTCTACGTCACATGAACGCAGACATGCAGTGGCATGCCTCATACTGCTAGACCTTCTGCAATCCCGAATATTTATACCTCACATGAACATAGAAACGCCCTGGCGTGCCACTTAGAGCTAGTCCGTTGGCAATCCTGAGTGTTCATACTGTACCTCACATGAACACAGACACGCCGCGTTGTGCCCCATAGTGCTAGACGACCCGCAATCCTGAGTGTTCATACTGTACCTCAGATGAACACAGACATGCCGCGTTGTGCCCCATAGTGCTAGACGACCCGCAATCCTGACTGTTCATACTGTACCTCACATGAACACAGACACGCCGCGTTGTTCCACATAGTGGTAGACGACCCGCAATCCTGAGTGTTCATACTGTACCTCACATGAACACAGACACGCCGCGTTGTGCCCCATAGTGCTAGACGACCCGCAATCCTGAGTGTTCATACTGTACCTCACATGAACACAGACACGCCGCGTTGTTCCACATAGTGCTAGACGACCCGCAATCCTGAGTGTTCATACTGTACCTCAGATGAACACAGACACGCCGCGTTGTGCCCCATAGTGCTAGACGACCCGCAATCCTGACTGTTCATACTGTACCTCAGATGAACACAGACACGCCGCGTTGTGCCCCATAGTGCTAGACGACCCGCAATCCTGACTGTTCATACTGTACCTCACATGAACACAGACACGCCGCGTTGTTCCACATAGTGGTAGACGACCCGCAATCCTGAGTGTTCATACTGTACCTCACATGAACACAGACACGCCGCGTTGTGCCCCATAGTGCTAGACGACCCGCAATCCTGAGTGTTCATACTGTACCTCACATGAACACAGACACGCCGCGTTGTTCCACATAGTGGTAGACGACCCGCAATCCTGACTGTTCATACTGTACCTCAGATGAACACAGACACGCCGCGTTGTTCCACATAGTGCTAGACGACCCGCAATCCTGAGTGTTCATACTGTACCTCAGATGAACACAGACACGCCGCGTTGTGCCCCATAGTGGTAGACGACCCGCAATCCTGACTGTTCATACTGTACCTCAGATGAACACAGACACGCCGCGTTGTTCCACATAGTGCTAGACGACCCGCAATCCTGACTGTTCATACTGTACCTCACATGAACACAGACACGCCGCGTTGTGCCCCATAGTGCTAGACGACCCGCAATCCTGACTGTTCATACTGTACCTCACATGAACACAGACACGCCGCGTTGTGCCCCATAGTGCTAGACGACCCGCAATCCTGACTGTTCATACTGTACCTCACATGAACACAGACACGCCGCGTTGTGCCCCATAGTGCTAGACGACCCGCAATCCTGAGTGTTCATACTGTACCTCACATGAACACAGACACGCCGCGTTGTGGCCCATAGTGCTAGACGACCCGCAATCCTGAGTGTTCATACGGTACCTCACATGAACACAGACACGCCGCGTTGTTCCACATAGTGGTAGACGACCCGCAATCCTGACTGTTCATACTGTACCTCAGATGAACACAGACACGCCGCGTTGTGCCCCATAGTGCTAGACGACCCGCAATCCTGACTGTTCATACTGTACCTCACATGAACACAGACACGCCGCGTTGTTCCACATAGTGCTAGACGACCCGCAATCCTGACTGTTCATACTGTACCTCACATGAACACAGACACGCCGCGTTGTTACACAGAGTGGTAGACGACCCGCAATCCTGAGTGTTCATACTGTACCTCACATGAACACAGACACGCCGCGTTGTGCCCCATAGTGCTAGACGACCCGCAATCCTGAGTGTTCATACTGTACCTCACATGAACACAGACACGCCGCGTTGTTCCACATAGTGTTAGACGACCCGCAATCCTGACTGTTCATACTGTACCTCAGATGAACACAGACACGTCGCGTTGTTCCACATAGTGCTAGACGACCCGCAATCCTGAGTGTTCATACTGTACCTCACATGAGCACAGACACGCCGCGTTGTGCCCCATAGTGCTAGACGACCCGCAATCCTGACTGTTCATACTGTACCTCACATGAACACAGACACGCCGCGTTGTGCCCCATAGTGCTAGACGACACGCAATCCTGAGTGTTCATACTGTACCTCACATGAACACAGACACGCCGCGTTGTGCCCCATAGCGCTAGACGACCCGCAATCCTGAGTGTTCATACTGTACCTCACATGAACACAGACACGCCGCGTTGTGCCCCATAGTGCTAGACGACCCGCAATCCTGACTGTTCATACTGTACCTCACATGAACACAGACACGCCGCGTTGTTCCACATAGTGGTAGACGACCCGCAATCCTGAGTGTTCATACTGTATCTCACATGAACACAGACACGCTGCGTTGTGCCCCATAGAGCTAGACGACCCGCAATCCTGAGTGTTCATACTGTACCTCACATGAACACAGACACGTCGCGTTGTGCCCCATAGAGCTAGACGACCCGTAATCCTGAGTGTTCATACTGTACCTCACATGAACACAGACACGCCGCGTTGTGCCCCATAGCGCTAGACGACCCGCAATCCTGACTGTTCATACTGTACCTCATATGAACACAGACACGCCGCGTTGTGCCCCATAGCGCTAGACGACCCGCAATCCTGAGTGTTCATACTGTACCTCACATGAACACAGACACGTCGCGTTGTGCCCCATAGCGCTAGACGACCCGCAATCCTGAGTGTTCATACTGTACCTCACATGAACACAGACACGTCGCGTTGTGCCCCATAGTGCTAGACGACCCGCAATCCTGAGTGTTCATACTGTACCTCAGATGAACACAGACACGCCGCATTGTGCCCCATAGCGCAAGACGACCCGCAATCCTGAGTGTTCATACTGTACCTCACATGAACACAGACACGCCGCGTTGTGCCCCATAGCGCTAGACGACCCGCAATCCTGAGTGTTCATACTGTACCTCAGATGAACACAGACACGCCGCGTTGTTCCACATAGCGCTAGACGACCCGCAATCCTGAGTGTTCATACTGTACCTCACATGAACACAGACACGTCGCGTTGTGCCCCATAGTGCTAGACGACCCGCAATCCTGAGTGTTCATACTGTACCTCAGATGAACACAGACACGCCGCGTTGTGCCCCATAGCGCAAGACGACCCGCAATCCTGAGTGTTCATACTGTACCTCACATGAACACAGACACGCCGCGTTGTGCCCCATAGCGCTAGACGACCCGCAATCCTGAGTGTTCATACTGTACCTCAGATGAACACAGACACGCCGCGTTGTTCCACATAGTGGTAGACGACCCGCAATCCTGAGTGTTCATACTGTACCTCACATGAACACAGACACGTCGCGTTGTGCCCCATAGAGCTAGACGACCCGTAATCCTGAGTGTTCATACTGTACCTCACATGAACACAGACACGCCGCGTTGAGCCCCATACTGCTAGACGACCCGCAATCCTGACTGTTCATACTGTACCTCATATGAACACAGACACGCCGCGTTGTGCCCCATAGTGCTAGACCACCCGCAATCCTGAGTGTTCATACTGTACCTCAGATGAACACAGACACGCCGCGTTGTGCCCCATAGTGCTAGACGACCCGCAATCCTGAGTGTTCATACTGTACCTCACATGAACACAGACACGTCGCGTTGTGCCCCATAGCGCTAGACGACCCGCAATCCTGAGTGTTCATACTGTACCTCTCATGAACACAGACACGCTGCGTTGTGCCCCATACTGCTAGACGACCCGCAATCCTGACTGTTCATACTGTACCTCATATGAACACAGACACGCCGCGTTGTGCCCCATAGTGCTAGACGACCCGCAATCCTGAGTGTTCATACTGTACCTCAGATGAACACAGACACGCCGCGTTGTGCCCCATAGTGCTAGACGACCCGCAATCCTGAGTGTTCATACTGTACCTCACATGAACACAGACACGTCGCGTTGTGCCCCATAGAGCTAGACGACCCGTAATCCTGAGTGTTCATACTGTACCTCACATGAACACAGACACGCCGCGTTGAGCCCCATACTGCTAGACGACCCGCAATCCTGACTGTTCATACTGTACCTCATATGAACACAGACACGCCGCGTTGTGCCCCATAGTGCTAGACGACCCGCAATCCTGAGTGTTCATACTGTACCTCAGATGAACAGAGACACGCCGCGTTGTGCCCCATAGTGCTAGACGACCCGCAATCCTGAGTGTTCATACTGTACCTCACATGAACACAGACACGTCGCGTTGTGCCCCATAGCGCTAGACGACCCGCAATCCTGAGTGTTCATACTGTACCTCACATGAACACAGACACGTCGCGTTGTGCCCCATAGCGCTAGACGACCCGCAATCCTGACTGTTCATACTGTACCTCACATGAACACAGACACGCCGCGTTGTGCCCCATAGCGCTAGACTACCCGCAATCCTGAGTGTTCATACTGTACCTCAGATGAACACAGACACGCCGCGTTGTGCCCCATAGTGCTAGACGACCCGCAATCCTGAGTGTTCATACTGTACCTCACATGAACACAGAAACGCAGCGTTGTGCCCCATAGAGCTAGATGACCCGCAATCCTGACTGTTCATACTGTACCTCACATGAACACAGAAACGCCGCGTTGTGCCCCATAGTGCTAGACGACCCGCAATCCTGAGTGTTCATACTGTACCTCACATGAACACAGACACGTCGCGTTGTGCCCAATAGAGCTAGACGACCCGCAATCCTGAGTGTTCATACTGTACCTCACATGAACACAGACACGCCGCGTTGTGCCCCATAGTGCTAGACGACCCGCAATCCTGAGTGTTCATACTGTACCTCAGATGAACACAGACACGCCGCGTTGTGCCCCATAGTGCTAGACGACCCGCAATCCTGAGTGTTCATACTGTACCTCAGATGAACACAGACACGCCGCGTTGTGCCCCATAGAGCTAGACGACCCGCAATCCTGAGTGTTCATACTGTACCTCACATGAACACAGACACGCCGTGTTGCATATAGTGCTAGACGACCCGCAATCCTGAGTGTTCATACTGTACCTCAGATGAACACAGACACGCCGCGTTGTGCCCCATAGCGCTAGACGACCCGCAATCCTGAGTGTTCATACTGTACCTCACATGAACCCAGACACGCCGCGTTGTGCCCCATAGCGCTAGACGACCCGCAATCCTGAGTGTTCATACTGTACCTCATATGAACACAGACACGCCGCGTTGTGCCCCATAGTGCTAGACGACCCGCAATCCTGAGTGTTCATACTGTACCTCAGATGAACACAGACACGCCGCGTTGTGCCCCATAGCGCTAGACGACCCGCAATCCTGAGTGTTCATACTGTACCTCAGATGAACACAGACACGCCGCGTTGTTCCACATAGCGCTAGACGACCCGCAATCCTGAGTGTTCATACTGTACCTCACATGAACACAGACACGTCGCGTTGTGCCCCATAGCGCTAGACGACCCGCAATCCTGAGTGTTCATACTGTACCTCACATGAACACAGACACGTCGCGTTGTGCCCCATAGTGCTAGACGACCCGCAATCCTGAGTGTTCATACTGTACCTCACATGAACACAGACACGTCGCGTTGTGCCCCATAGAGCTAGACGACCCGTAATCCTGAGTGTTCATACTGTACCTCACATGAACACAGACACGCCGCGTTGAGCCCCATACTGCTAGACGACCCGCAATCCTGAGTGTTCATACTGTACCTCACATGAACACAGACACGTCGCGTTGTGCCCCATAGCGCTAGACGACCCGCAATCCTGAGTGTTCATACTGTACCTCACATGAACACAGACACGTCGCGTTGTGCCCCATAGCGCTAGACGACCCGCAATCCTGACTGTTCATACTGTACCTCACATGAACACAGACACGCCGCGTTGTGCCCCATAGCGCTAGACTACCCGCAATCCTGAGTGTTCATACTGTACCTCAGATGAACACAGACACGCCGCGTTGTGCCCCATAGTGCTAGACGACCCGCAATCCTGAGTGTTCATACTGTACCTCACATGAACACAGAAACGCCGCGTTGTGCCCCATAGAGCTAGATGACCCGCAATCCTGACTGTTCATACTGTACCTCACATGAACACAGAAACGCCGCGTTGTGCCCCATAGTGCTAGACGACCCGCAATCCTGAGTGTTCATACTGTACCTCACATGAACACAGACACGTCGCGTTGTGCCCAATAGAGCTAGACGACCCGCAATCCTGAGTGTTCATACTGTACCTCACATGAACACAGACACGCCGCGTTGTGCCCCATAGTGCTAGACGACCCGCAATCCTGAGTGTTCATACTGTACCTCAGATGAACACAGACACGCCGCGTTGTGCCCCATAGTGCTAGACGACCCGCAATCCTGAGTGTTCATACTGTACCTCAGATGAACACAGACACGCCGCGTTGTGCCCCATAGAGCTAGACGACCCGCAATCCTGAGTGTTCATACTGTACCTCACATGAACACAGACACGCCGTGTTGCATATAGTGCTAGACGACCCGCAATCCTGAGTGTTCATACTGTACCTCAGATGAACACAGACACGCCGCGTTGTGCCCCATAGCGCTAGACGACCCGCAATCCTGAGTGTTCATACTGTACCTCACATGAACCCAGACACGCCGCGTTGTGCCCCATAGCGCTAGACGACCCGCAATCCTGAGTGTTCATACTGTACCTCATATGAACACAGACACGCCGCGTTGTGCCCCATAGTGCTAGACGACCCGCAATCCTGAGTGTTCATACTGTACCTCAGATGAACACAGACACGCCGCGTTGTGCCCCATAGCGCTAGACGACCCGCAATCCTGAGTGTTCATACTGTACCTCAGATGAACACAGACACGCCGCGTTGTTCCACATAGCGCTAGACGACCCGCAATCCTGAGTGTTCATACTGTACCTCACATGAACACAGACACGTCGCGTTGTGCCCCATAGCGCTAGACGACCCGCAATCCTGAGTGTTCATACTGTACCTCACATGAACACAGACACGTCGCGTTGTGCCCCATAGTGCTAGACGACCCGCAATCCTGAGTGTTCATACTGTACCTCAGATGAACACAGACACGCCGCGTTGTGCCCCATAGCGCAAGACGACCCGCAATCCTGAGTGTTCATACTGTACCTCACATGAACACAGACACGCCGCGTTGTGCCCCATAGCGCTAGACGACCCGCAATCCTGAGTGTTCATACTGTACCTCAGATGAACACAGACACGCCGCGTTGTTCCACATAGTGGTAGACGACCCGCAATCCTGAGTGTTCATACTGTACCTCACATGAACACAGACACGTCGCGTTGTGCCCCATAGAGCTAGACGACCCGTAATCCTGAGTGTTCATACTGTACCTCACATGAACACAGACACGCCGCGTTGAGCCCCATACTGCTAGACGACCCGCAATCCTGACTGTTCATACTGTACCTCATATGAACACAGACACGCCGCGTTGTGCCCCATAGTGCTAGACCACCCGCAATCATGAGTGTTCATACTGTTCCTCAGATGAACACAGACACGCCGCGTTGTGCCCCATAGTGCTAGACGACCCGCAATCCTGAGTGTTCATACTATACCTCACATGAACACAGACACGTCGCGTTGTGCCCCATAGAGCTAGACGACCCGTAATCCTGAGTGTTCATACTGTACCTCACATGAACACAGACACGCCGCGTTGAGCCCCATACTGCTAGACGACCCGCAATCCTGACTGTTCATACTGTACCTCATATGAACACAGACACGCCGCGTTGTGCCCCATAGTGCTAGACGACCCGCAATCCTGAGTGTTCATACTGTACCTCAGATGAACAGAGACACGCCGCGTTGTGCCCCATAGTGCTAGACGACCCGCAATCCTGAGTGTTCATACTGTACCTCACATGAACACAGACACGTCGCGTTGTGCCCCATAGCGCTAGACGACCCGCAATCCTGAGTGTTCATACTGTACCTCACATGAACACAGACACGTCGCGTTGTGCCCCATAGCGCTAGACGACCCGCAATCCTGACTGTTCATACTGTACCTCACATGAACACAGACACGCCGCGTTGTGCCCCATAGCGCTAGACTACCCGCAATCCTGAGTGTTCATACTGTACCTCAGATGAACACAGACACGCCGCGTTGTGCCCCATAGTGCTAGACGACCCGCAATCCTGAGTGTTCATACTGTACCTCACATGAACACAGAAACGCCGCGTTGTGCCCCATAGAGCTAGATGACCCGCAATCCTGACTGTTCATACTGTACCTCACATGAACACAGAAACGCCGCGTTGTGCCCCATAGTGCTAGACGACCCGCAATCCTGAGTGTTCATACTGTACCTCACATGAACACAGACACGTCGCGTTGTGCCCAATAGAGCTAGACGACCCGCAATCCTGAGTGTTCATACTGTACCTCACATGAACACAGACACGCCGCGTTGTGCCCCATAGTGCTAGACGACCCGCAATCCTGAGTGTTCATACTGTACCTCAGATGAATACAGACACGCCGCGTTGTGCCCCATAGTGCTAGACGACCCGCAATCCTGAGTGTTCATACTGTACCTCAGATGAACACAGACACGCCGCGTTGTGCCCCATAGAGCTAGACGACCCGCAATCCTGAGTGTTCATACTGTACCTCACATGAACACAGACACGCCGTGTTGCATATAGTGCTAGACGACCCGCAATCCTGAGTGTTCATACTGTACCTCAGATAAACACAGACACGCCGCGTTGTGCCCCATAGCGCTAGACGACCCGCAATCCTGAGTGTTCATACTGTACCTCACATGAACCCAGACACGCCGCGTTGTGCCCCATAGCGCTAGACGACCCGCAATCCTGAGTGTTCATACTGTACCTCACATGAACACAGACACGCCGCGTTGTGCCCCATAGCGCTAGACGACCCGCAATCCTGACTGTTCATACTGTACCTCACATGAACACAGACACGCCGCGTTGTGCCCCATAGCGCTAGACGACCCGCAATCCTGACTGTTCATACTGTATCTCACATGAACACAGACACGTCGCGTTGTGCCCCATAGAGCTAAACGACCCGCAATCCTGAGTGTTCATACTGTACCTCACATGAACACAGACACGCCGCGTTGTGCCCCATAGTGCTAGACGACACGCAATCCTGACTGTTCATACTGTACCTCACATGAACACAGACACGCCGCGTTGTGCCCCATAGTGCTAGACGACCCGCAATCCTGAGTGTTCATACTGTACCTCAGATGAACACAGACACGCCGCGTTGTGCCCCATAGAGCTAGACGACCCGCAATCCTGAGTGTTCATACTGTACCTCACATGAACACAGACACGCCGCGTTGTGCCCCATAGTGCTAGACGACCCGCAATCCTGAGTGTTCATACTGTACCTCACATGAACACAGACACGCCGCGTTGTGCCCCATAGTGCTAGACGACCCGCAATCCTGAGTGTTCATACGGTACCTCACATGAACACAGACACGCCGCGTTGTTCCACATAGTGGTAGACGACCTGCAATCCTGACTGTTCATACTGTACCTCAGATGAACACAGACACGCCGCATTGTGCCCCATAGAGCTAGACGACCCGCAATCCTGAGTGTTCATACTGTACCTTACATGAACACAGACACGTCGCGTTGTGCCCCATAGAGCTAGACGACCCGCAATCCTGAGTGTTCATACTGCACCTCACATGAACAAAGACACGCCGCGTTGTGCCCCATTGTGCTAGACGACCCGCAATCCTGACTGTTCATACTGTACCTGACATGAACACAGACACGCCGCGTTGTGCCCCATAGTGCTAGACGACCCGCAATCCTGAGTGTTCATACTGTACCTCAGATGAACAGAGACACGCCGCGTTGTCCCCCATAGCGCTAGACGACCCGCAATCCTGACTGTTCATACTGTACCTCACCTGAACACAGAAACGCTGCGTTGTGCCCCATAGTGCTAGATGACCCGTAATCCTGACTGTTCATACTGTATCTCACATGAACACAGACACGTCGCGTTGTGCCCCATAGTGCTAGACGACCTGCAATCCTGAGTGTTCATACTGAACCTCACATGAACACAGACACGTCGCGTTGTGCCCCATAGCGCTAGACGACCCGCAATCCTGAGTGTTCATACTGTACCTCACATGAACACAGACACGCCGCGTTGTGCCCCATAGCGCTAGACGACCCGCAATCCAGAGTGTTCATACTGTACCTCACATGAACACAGACACGTCGCGTTGTGCCCCATAGTGCTAGACGACCCGCAATCCTGAGTGTTCATACGGTACGTCACATGAACACAGACACGCCGCGTTGTTCCACATAGTGGTAGACGACCCGCAATCCTGACTGTTCATACTGTACCTCACATGAACACAGACACGCCGCGTTGTGCCCCATAGCGCTAGACGACCCGCAATCCTGACTGTTCATACTGTATCTCACATGAACACAGACACGTCGCGTTGTGCCCCATAGAGCTAGACGACCCGCAATCCTGAGTGTTCATACTGTACCTCACATGAACACAGACACGCCGCGTTGTGCCCCATAGTGCTAGACGACACGCAATCCTGACTGTTCATACTGTACCTCACATGAACACAGACACGCCGCGTTGTGCCCCATAGTGCTAGACGACCCGCAATCCTGAGTGTTCATACTGTACCTCAGATGAACACAGACACGCCGCGTTGTGCCCCATAGAGCTAGACGACCCGCAATCCTGAGTGTTCATACTGTACCTCACATGAACACAGACACGCCGCGTTGTGCCCCATAGTGCTAGACGACCCGCAATCCTGAGTGTTCATACTGTACCTCACATGAACACAGACACGCCGCGTTGTGCCCCATAGTGCTAGACGACCCGCAATCCTGAGTGTTCATACGGTACCTCACATGAACACAGACACGCCGCGTTGTTCCACTTAGTGGTAGACGACCCGCAATCCTGACTGTTCATACTGTACCTCAGATGAACACAGACACGCCGCATTGTGCCCCATAGAGCTAGACGACCCGCAATCCTGAGTGTTCATACTGTACCTCACATGAACACAGACACGTCGCGTTGTGCCCCATAGAGCTAGACGACCCGCAATCCTGAGTGTTCATACTGTACCTCACATGAACACAGACACGCCGCGTTGTGCCCCATTGTGCTAGACGACCCGCAATCCTGACTGTTCATACTGTACCTGACATGAACACAGACACGCCGCGTTGTGCCCCATAGTGCTAGACGACCCGCAATCCTGAGTGTTCATACTGTACCTCAGATGAACAGAGACACGCCGCGTTGTCCCCCATAGCGCTAGACGACCCGCAATCCTGACTGTTCATACTGTACCTCACCTGAACACAGAAACGCTGCGTTGTGCCCCATAGTGCTAGACGACCCGTAATCCTGACTGTTCATACTGTATCTCACATGAACACAGACACGTCGCGTTGTGCCCCATAGTGCTAGACGACCTGCAATCCTGAGTGTTCATACTGAACCTCACATGAACACAGACACGTCGCGTTGTGCCCCATAGCGCTAGACGACCCGCAATCCTGAGTGTTCATACTGTACCTCACATGAACACAGACACGCCGCGTTGTGCCCCATAGCGCTAGACGACCCGCAAACCTGAGTGTTCATACTGTACCTCACATGAACATAGACACGTCGCGTTGTGCCCCATAGTGCTAGACGACCCGCAATCCTGACTGTTCATACTGAACCTCACATGAACACAGACACGACGCGTTGTGCCCCATAGTGCTAGACGACCCACAATCCTGAGTGTTCATACTGTACCTCACATGAACACAAACACGCCGCGTTGTGCCCCATAGCGCTAGACGACCCGCAATCCTGAGTGTTCATACTGTACCTCACATGAACATAGACACGCCGCGTTGTGCCCCATAGCGCTAGACGACCCGCAATCCTGAGTGTTCATACTGTACCTCAGATGAACACAGACACGCCGCGTTGTGCCCCATAGCGCTAGACGACCCGCAATCATGAGTGTTCATACTATACCTCACATGAACACAGACACGTCGCGTTGTGCCCCATAGCGCTAGACGATCCGCAATCCTGAGTGTTCATACTGTACCTCAGATGAACACAGACACGCCGCGTTGTGCCCCATAGTGCTAGACGACCCGCAATCCTGAGTGTTCATACTGCACCTCACATGAACACAGACACGCCGCGTTGTGCCCCATTGTGCTAGACGACCCGCAATCCTGACTGTTCATACTGTACCTGACATGAACACAGACACGCCGCGTTGTGCCCCATAGTGCTAGACGATCCGCAATCCTGAGTGTTCATACTGTACCTCAGATGAACAGAGACACGCCGCGTTGTCCCCCATAGCGCTAGACGACCCGCAATCCTGACTGTTCATACTGTACCTCACCTGAACACAGAAACGCTGCGTTGTGCCCCATAGTGCTAGACGACCCGTAATCCTGACTGTTCATACTGTATCTCACATGAACACAGACACGTCGCGTTGTGCCCCATAGTGCTGGACGACCTGCAATCCTGAGTGTTCATACTGAACCTCACATGAACACAGACACGTCGCGTTGTGCCCCATAGCGCTAGACGACCCGCAATCCTGAGTGTTCATACTGTACCTCACATGAACACAGACACGCCGCGTTGTGCCCCATAGCGCTAGACGACCCGCAAACCTGAGTGTTCATACTGTACCTCACATGAACATAGACACGTCGCGTTGTGCCCCATAGTGCTAGACGACCCGCAATCCTGACTGTTCATACTGAACCTCACATGAACACAGACACGACGCGTTGTGCCCCATAGTGCTAGACGACCCACAATCCTGAGTGTTCATACTGTACCTCACATGAACACAAACACGCCGCGTTGTGCCCCATAGCGCTAGACGACCCGCAATCCTGAGTGTTCATACTGTACCTCACATGAACATAGACACGCCGCGTTGTGCCCCATAGCGCTAGACGACCCGCAATCCTGAGTGTTCATACTGTACCTCAGGTGAACACAGACACGCCGCGTTGTGCCCCATAGCGCTAGACGACCCGCAATCATGAGTGTTCATACTATACCTCACATGAACACAGACACGTCGCGTTGTGCCCCATAGCGCTAGACGATCCGCAATCCTGAGTGTTCATACTGTACCTCAGATGAACACAGACACGCCGCGTTGTGCCCCATAGTGCTAGACGACCCGCAATCCAGAGTGTTCATACTGTACCTCACATGAACACAGACACGTCGCGTTGTGCCCCATAGTGCTAGACGACCCGCAATCCTGAGTGTTCATACGGTACGTCACATGAACACAGACACGCCGCGTTGTTCCACATAGTGGTAGACGACCCGCAATCCTGACTGTTCATACTGTACCTCAGATGAACACAGACACGCCGCGTTGTGCCCCATAGAGCTAGACGACCCGCAATCCTGAGTGTTCATACTGTACCTCACATGAACACACACACGCCGCGTTGTGCCCCATTGTGCTAGACGACCCGCAATCCTGACTGTTCATACTGTACCTGACATGAACACAGACACGCCGCGTTGTGCCCCATAGTGCTAGACGACCCGCAATCCTGAGTGTTCATACTGTACCTCAGATGAACACAGACACGCCGCGTTGTGCCCCATAGTGCTAGACGACCCGCAATCCTGAGTGTTCATACTGTACCTCAGATGAACAGAGACACGCCGCGTTGTTCCCCATAGCGCTAGACGACCCGCAATCCTGAGTGTTCATACTGTACCTCACATGAACACAGACACGCCGCGTTGTGCCCCATAGTGCCAGACGACCCGCAATCCTGAGTGTTCATACTGTACCTCACATGAACACAGACACGCCGCGTTGTGCCCCATAGTGCCAGACGACCCGCAATCCTGAGTGTTCATACTGTACCTCACATGAACACAGACACGCCGCGTTGTGCCCCATAGTGCTAGACGACCCGCAATCCTGACTGTTCATACTGTACCTCACATGAACACAGACACGCCGCGTTGTGCCCCATAGCGCTAGACGACCCGCAATCCTGAGTGTTCATACTGTACCTCACATGAACCCAGACACGCCGCGTTGTGCCCCATAGCGCTAGACGACCCGCAATCCTGAGTGTTCATACTGTACCTCACATGATCACAGATACGCCGCGTTGTGCCCCATAGCGCTAGACGACACGCAATCCTGACTGTTCATACTGTACCTCACATGAACACAGACACGCCGCGTTGTGCCCCATAGTGCTAGACGACACGCAATCCTGACTGTTCATACTGTACCTCACATGAACACAGACACGCCGCGTTGTGCCCCATAGTGCTAGACGACCCGCAATCCTGAGTGTTCATACTGTACCTCAGATGAACACAGACACGCCGCGTTGTGCCCCATAGAGCTAGAAGACCCGCAATCCTGAGTGTTCATACTGTACCTCACATGAACACAGACACGCCGCGTTGTGCCCCATAGTGCTAGACGACCCGCAATCCTGAGTGTTCATACTGTACCTCACATGAACACAGACACGCCGCGTTGTGCCCCATAGTGCTAGACGACCCGCAATCCTGAGTGTTCATACGGTACCTCACATGAACACAGACACGCCGCGTTGTTCCACTTAGTGGTAGACGACCCGCAATCCTGACTGTTCATACTGTACCTCAGATGAACACAGACACGCCGCGTTGTGCCCCATAGAGCTAGACGACCCGCAATCCTGAGTGTTCATACTGTACCTCACATGAACACAGACACGTCGCGTTGTGCCCCATAGAGCTAGACGACCCGCAATCCTGAGTGTTCATACTGTACCTCACATGAACACAGACACGCCGCGTTGTGCCCCATTGTGCTAGACGACCCGCAATCCTGACTGTTCATACTGTACCTGACATGAACACAGACACGCCGCGTTGTGCCCCATAGTGCTAGACGACCCGCAATCCTGAGTGTTCATACTGTACCTCAGATGAACAGAGACACGCCGCGTTGTCCCCCATAGCGCTAGACGACCCGCAATCCTGACTGTTCATACTGTACCTCACCTGAACACAGAAACGCTGCGTTGTGCCCCATAGTGCTAGACGACCCGTAATCCTGACTGTTCATACTGTATCTCACATGAACACAGACACGTCGCGTTGTGCCCCATAGTGCTAGACGACCTGCAATCCTGAGTGTTCATACTGAACCTCACATGAACACAGACACGTCGCGTTGTGCCCCATAGCGCTAGACGACCCGCAATCCTGAGTGTTCATACTGTACCTCACATGAACACAGACACGCCGCGTTGTGCCCCATAGCGCTAGACGACCCGCAAACCTGAGTGTTCATACTGTACCTCACATGAACATAGACACGTCGCGTTGTGCCCCATAGTGCTAGACGACCCGCAATCCTGACTGTTCATACTGAACCTCACATGAACACAGACACGTCGCGTTGTGCCCCATAGTGCTAGACGACCCACAATCCTGAGTGTTCATACTGTACCTCACATGAACACAAACACGCCGCGTTGTGCCCCATAGCGCTAGACGACCCGCAATCCTGAGTGTTCATACTGTACCTCACATGAACATAGACACGCCGCGTTGTGCCCCATAGCGCTAGACGACCCGCAATCCTGAGTGTTCATACTGTACCTCAGATGAACACAGACACGCCGCGTTATGCCCCATAGCGCTAGACGACCCGCAATCCTGAGTGTTCATACTATACCTCACATGAACACAGACACGTCGCGTTGTGCCCCATAGCGCTAGACGATCCGCAATCCTGAGTGTTCATACTGTACCTCAGATGAACACAGACACGCCGCGTTGTGCCCCATAGTGCTAGACGACCCGCAATCCAGAGTGTTCATACTGTACCTCACATGAACACAGACACGTCGCGTTGTGCCCCATAGTGCTAGACGACCCGCAATCCTGAGTGTTCATACGGTACGTCACATGAACACAGACACGCCGCGTTGTTCCACATAGTGGTAGACGACCCGCAATCCTGACTGTTCATACTGTACCTCAGATGAACACAGACACGCCGCGTTGTGCCCCATAGAGCTAGACGACCCGCAATCCTGAGTGTTCATACTGTACCTCACATGAACACACACACGCCGCATTGTGCCCCATTGTGCTAGACGACCCGCAATCCTGACTGTTCATACTGTACCTGACATGAACACAGACACGCCGCGTTGTGCCCCATAGTGCTAGACGACCCGCAATCCTGAGTGTTCATACTGTACCTCAGATGAACACAGACACGCCGCGTTGTGCCCCATAGTGCTAGACGACCCGCAATCCTGAGTGTTCATACTGTACCTCAGATGAACAGAGACACGCCGCGTTGTGCCCCATAGCGCTAGACGACCCGCAATCCTGAGTGTTCATACTGTACCTCACATGAACACAGACACGCCGCGTTGTGCCCCATAGTGCCAGACGACCCGCAATCCTGAGTGTTCATACTGTACCTCACATGAACACAGACACGCCGCGTTGTGCCCCATAGTGCCAGACGACCCGCAATCCTGAGTGTTCATACTGTACCTCACATGAACACAGACACGCCGCGTTGTGCCCCATAGTCCTAGACGACCCGCAATCCTGACTGTTCATACTGTACCTCACATGAACACAGACACGCCGCGTTGTGCCCCATAGCGCTAGACGACCCGCAATCCTGAGTGTTCATACTGTACCTCACATGAACCCAGACACGCCGCGTTGTGCCCCATAGCGCTAGACGACCCGCAATCCTGAGTGTTCATACTGTACCTCACATGATCACAGATACGCCGCGTTGTGCCCCATAGCGCTAGACGACCCGCAATCCTGACTGTTCATACTGTACCTCACATGAACACAGACACGCCGCGTTGTGCCCCATAGCGCTAGACGACCCGCAATCCTGACTGTTCATACTGTATCTCACATGAACACAGACACGTCGCGTTATGCCCCATAGAGCTAGACGACCCGCAATCCTGAGTGTTCATACTGTACCTCACATGAACACAGACACGCCGCGTTGTGCCCCATAGTGCTAGACGACACGCAATCCTGACAGTTCATACTGTACCTCACATGAACACAGACACGCCGCGTTGTGCCCCATAGTGCTAGACGACCCGCAATCCTGAGTGTTCATACTGTACCTCAGATGAACACAGACACGCCGCGTTGTGCCCCATAGAGCTAGACGACCCGCAATCCTGAGTGTTCATACTGTACCTCACATGAACACAGACACGCCGCGTTGTGCCCCATAGTGCTAGACGACCCGCAATCCTGAGTGTTCATACTGTACCTCACATGAACACAGACACGCCGCGTTGTGCCCCATAGTGCTAGACGACCCGCAATCCTGAGTGTTCATACGGTACCTCACATGAACACAGACACACCGCGTTGTTCCACATAGTGGTAGACGACCCGCAATCCTGACTGTTCATACTGTACCTCACATGAACACAGAAACGCTGCGTTGTGCCCCATAGTGCTAGACGACCCGTAATCCTGACTGTTCATACTGTACCTCACCTGAACACAGAAACGCTGCGTTGTGCCCCATAGTGCTAGACGACCCGTAATCCTGACTGTTCATACTGTATCTCACATGAACACAGACACGTCGCGTTGTGCCCAATAGTGCTAGACGACCCGCAATCCTGAGTGTTCATACTGAACCTCACATGAACACAGACACGTCGCGTTGTGCCCCATAGCGCTAGACGACCCGCAATCCTGAGCGTTCATACTGTACCTCACATGAACACAGACACGCCGCGTTGTGCCCCATAGCGCTAGACGACCCGCAATCCTGAGTGTTCATACTGTACCTCACATGAACACAGACACGTCGCGTTGTGCCCCATAGCGCTAGACGACCCGCAATCCTGAGTGTTCATACTGAACCTCACATGAACACAGACACGTCGCGTTGTGCCCCATAGTGCTAGACGACCCGCAATCCTGAGTGTTCATACTGTACCTCACATGAACACAGACACGCCGCGTTGTGCCCCATAGCGCTAGACGACCCGCAATCCTGAGTGTTCATACTGTACCTCACATGAACACAGACACGCCGCGTTGTGCCCCATAGCGCTAGACGACCCGCAATCCTGAGTGTTCATACTATACCTCACATGAACACAGACACGTCGCGTTGTGCCCCATAGCGCTAGACGATCCGCAATCCTGAGTGTTCATAATATACCTCAGATGAACACAGACACGCCGCGTTGTGCCCCATAGTGCTAGACGACCCGCAATCCTGAGTGTTCATACTGTACCTCACATGAACACAGACACGCCGCGTTGTGCCCCATAGTGCTAGACGACCCGCAATCCTGAGTGTTCATACGGTACGTCACATGAACACAGACACGCCACGTTGTTCCACATAGTGGTAGACGACCCGCAATCCTGACTGTTCATACTGTACCTCAGATGAACACTGACACGCCGCGTTGTGCCCCATAGCGCTAGACGACCCGCAATCCTGAGTGTTCATACTGTACCTCACATGAACACAGACACGCCGCGTTGTGCCCCATAGCGCTAGACGACCCGCAATCCTGAGTGTTCATACTATACCTCACATGAACACAGACACGTCGCGTTGTGCCCCATAGCGCTAGACGATCCGCAATCCTGAGTGTTCATACGGTACGTCACATGAACACAGACACGCCGCGTTGTTCCACATAGTGGTAGACGACCCGCAATCCTGACTGTTCATACTGTACCTCAGATGAACACAGACACGCCGCGTTGTGCCCCATAGAGCTAGACGACCCGCAATCCTGAGTGTTCATACTGTACCTCACATGAACACACACACGCCGCATTGTGCCCCATTGTGCTAGACGACCCGCAATCCTGACTGTTCATACTGTACCTGACATGAACACAGACACGCCGCGTTGTGCCCCATAGTGCTAGACGACCCGCAATCCTGAGTGTTCATAATGTACCTCAGATGAACACAGACACGCCGCGTTGTGCCCCATAGTGCTAGACGACCCGCAATCCTGAGTGTTCATACTGTACCTCAGATGAACAGAGACACGCCGCGTTGTGCCCCATAGCGCTAGACGACCCGCAATCCTGAGTGTTCATACTGTACCTCACAAGAACACAGACACGCCGCGTTGTGCCCCATAGTGCCAGACGACCCGCAATCCTGAGTGTTCATACTGTACCTCACATGAACACAGACACGCCGCGTTGTGCCCCATAGTGCCAGACGACCCGCAATCCTGAGTGTTCATACTGTACCTCACATGAACACAGACACGCCGCGTTGTGCCCCATAGTGCTAGACGACCCGCAATCCTGACTGTTCATACTGTACCTCACATGAACACAGACACGCCGCGTTGTGCCCCATAGCGCTAGACGACCCGCAATCCTGAGTGTTCATACTGTACCTCACATGAACCCAGACACGCCGCGTTGTGCCCCATAGCGCTAGACGACCCGCAATCCTGAGTGTTCATACTGTACCTCACATGATCACAGATACGCCGCGTTGTGCCCCATAGCGCTAGACGACCCGCAATCCTGACTGTTCATACTGTACCTCACATGAACACAGACACGCCGCGTTGTGCCCCATAGCGCTAGACGACCCGCAATCCTGACTGTTCATACTGTATCTCACATGAACACAGACACGTCGCGTTATGCCCCATAGAGCTAGACGACCCGCAATCCTGAGTGTTCATACTGTACCTCACATGAACACAGACACGCCGCGTTGTGCCCCATAGTGCTAGACGACACGCAATCCTGACAGTTCATACTGTACCTCACATGAACACAGACACGCCGCGTTGTGCCCCATAGTGCTAGACGACCCGCAATCCTGAGTGTTCATACTGTACCTCAGATGAACACAGACACGCCGCGTTGTGCCCCATAGAGCTAGACGACCCGCAATCCTGAGTGTTCATACTGTACCTCACATGAACACAGACACGCCGCGTTGTGCCCCATAGTGCTAGACGACCCGCAATCCTGAGTGTTCATACTGTACCTCACATGAACACAGACACGCCGCGTTGTGCCCCATAGTGCTAGACGACCCGCAATCCTGAGTGTTCATACGGTACCTCACATGAACACAGACACACCGCGTTGTTCCACATAGTGGTAGACGACCCGCAATCCTGACTGTTCATACTGTACCTCACATGAACACAGAAACGCTGCGTTGTGCCCCATAGTGCTAGACGACCCGTAATCCTGACTGTTCATACTGTACCTCACCTGAACACAGAAACGCTGCGTTGTGCCCCATAGTGCTAGACGACCCGTAATCCTGACTGTTCATACTGTATCTCACATGAACACAGACACGTCGCGTTGTGCCCAATAGTGCTAGACGACCCGCAATCCTGAGTGTTCATACTGAACCTCACATGAACACAGACACGTCGCGTTGTGCCCCATAGCGCTAGACGACCCGCAATCCTGAGTGTTCATACTGTACCTCACATGAACACAGACACGCCGCGTTGTGCCCCATAGCGCTAGACGACCCGCAATCCTGAGTGTTCATACTGTACCTCACATGAACACAGACACGTCGCGTTGTGCCCCATAGCGCTAGACGACCCGCAATCCTGAGTGTTCATACTGAACCTCACATGAACACAGACACGTCGCGTTGTGCCCCATAGTGCTAGACGACCCGCAATCCTGAGTGTTCATACTGTACCTCACATGAACACAGACACGCCGCGTTGTGCCCCATAGCGCTAGACGACCCGCAATCCTGAGTGTTCATACTGTACCTCACATGAACACAGACACGCCGCGTTGTGCCCCATAGCGCTAGACGACCCGCAATCCTGAGTGTTCATACTATACCTCACATGAACACAGACACGTCGCGTTGTGCCCCATAGCGCTAGACGATCCGCAATCCTGAGTGTTCATACTGTACCTCAGATGAACACAGACACGCCGCGTTGTGCCCCATAGTGCTAGACGACCCGCAATCCTGAATGTTCATACTGTACCTCACATGAACACAGACACGCCGCGTTGTGCCCCATAGTGCTAGACGACCCGCAATCCTGAGTGTTCATACGGTACGTCACATGAACACAGACACGCCACGTTGTTCCACATAGTGGTAGACGACCCGCAATCCTGACTGTTCATACTGTACCTCAGATGAACACTGACACGCCGCGTTGTGCCCCATAGCGCTAGACGACCCGCAATCCTGAGTGTTCATACTGTACCTCACATGAACACAGACACGCCGCGTTGTGCCCCATAGCGCTAGACGACCCGCAATCCTGAGTGTTCATACTATACCTCACATGAACACAGACACGTCGCGTTGTGCCCCATAGCGCTAGACGATCCGCAATCCTGAGTGTTCATACTGTACCTCAGATGAACACAGACACGCCGCGTTGTGCCCCATAGTGCTAGACGACCCGCAATCCTGAGTGTTCATACTGTACCTCACATGAACACAGACACGCCGCGTTGTGCCCCATAGTGCTAGACGACCCGCAATCCTGAGTGTTCATACGGTACGTCACATGAACACAGACACGCCACGTTGTTCCACATAGTGGTAGACGACCCGCAATCCTGACTGTTCATACTGTACCTCAGATGAACACAGACACGCCGCGTTGTGCCCCATAGAGCAAGACGACCCGCAATCCTGAGTGTTCATACTGTACCTCACATGAACACAGACACGCCGCGTTGTGCCCGATAGAGCTAGACGACCCGCAATTCTGAGTGTTCATACTGTACCTCACATGAACACAGACACGCCGCGTTGTGTCCCATAGTGCTAGACGACCCGCAATCCTGAGTGTTCATACTGTACCTCACATGAACACAGACACGCCGCGTTGTGCCCCATAGTGCTAGACGACCCGCAATCCTGAGTGTTCATACTGTACCTCACATGAACACAGACACGCCGCGTTGTGCCCCATAGTGCTAGACGACCCGCAATCCTGAGTGTTCATACTGTACCTCACATGAACACAGACACGCCGCGTTGTGCACCATAGTGCTAGACGACCCGCAATCCTGACTGGTCATACTGTATCTCACATGAACACAGAAACACTGCGTTGTGCCCCATAGTGCTAGACGACCCGTAATCCTGACTGTTCATACTGTACCTCACCTGAACACAGAAACGCTGCGTTGTGCCCCATAGTGCTAGACGACCCGTAATCCTGACTGTTCATACTGTATCTCACATGAACACAGACACGTCGCGTTGTGCCCAATAGTGCTAGACGACCCGCAATCCTGAGTGTTCATACTGTACCTCACATGAACACAGACACGCCGCGTTGTGCCCCATAGCGCTAGACGACCCGCAATCCTGAGTGTTCATACTGTACCTCACATGAACACAGACACGTCGCGTTGTGCCCCATAGCGCTAGACGACCCGCAATCCTGAGTGTTCATACTGAACCTCACATGAACACAGACACGTCGCGTTGTGCCCCATAGTGCTAGACGACCCGCAATCCTGAGTGTTCATACTGTACCTCACATGAACACAGACACGCCGCGTTGTGCCCCATAGCGCTAGACGACCCGCAATCCTGAGTGTTCATACTGTACCTCACATGAACACAGACACGCCGCGTTGTGCCCCATAGCGCTAGACGACCCGCAATCCTGAGTGTTCATACTATACCTCACATGAACACAGACACGTCGCGTTGTGCCCCATAGCGCTAGACGATCCGCAATCCTGAGTGTTCATACTGTACCTCAGATGAACACAGACACGCCGCGTTGTGCCCCATAGTGCTAGACGACCCGCAATCCTGAGTGTTCATACTGTACCTCACATGAACACAGACACGCCGCGTTGTGCCCCATAGTGCTAGACGACCCGCAATCCTGAGTGTTCATACGGTACGTCACATGAACACAGACACGCCACGTTGTTCCACATAGTGGTAGACGACCCGCAATCCTGACTGTTCATACTGTACCTCAGATGAACACTGACACGCCGCGTTGTGCCCCATAGCGCTAGACGACCCGCAATCCTGAGTGTTCATACTGTACCTCACATGAACACAGACACGCCGCGTTGTGCCCCATAGCGCTAGACGACCCGCAATCCTGAGTGTTCATACTATACCTCACATGAACACAGACACGTCGCGTTGTGCCCCATAGCGCTAGACGATCCGCAATCCTGAGTGTTCATACTGTACCTCAGATGAACACAGACATGCCGCGTTGTGCCCCATAGTGCTAGACGACCCGCAATCCTGAGTGTTCATACTGTACCTCACATGAACACAGACACGCCGCGTTGTGCCCCATAGTGCTAGACGACCCGCAATCCTGAGTGTTCATACGGTACGTCACATGAACACAGACACGCCACGTTGTTCCACATAGTGGTAGACGACCCGCAATCCTGACTGTTCATACTGTACCTCAGATGAACACAGACACGCCGCGTTGTGCCCCATAGAGCAAGACGACCCGCAATCCTGAGTGTTCATACTGTACCTCACATGAACACAGACACGCCGCGTTGTGCCCGATAGAGCTAGACGACCCGCAATTCTGAGTGTTCATACTGTACCTCACATGAACACAGACACGCCGCGTTGTGTCCCATAGTGCTAGACGACCCGCAATCCTGAGTGTTCATACTGTACCTCACATGAACACAGACACGCCGCGTTGTGCCCCATAGTGCTAGACGACCCGCAATCCTGAGTGTTCATACTGTACCTCACATGAACACAGACACGCCGCGTTGTGCCCCATAGTGCTAGACGACCCGCAATCCTGAGTGTTCATACTGTACCTCACATGAACACAGACACGCCGCGTTGTGCACCATAGTGCTAGACGACCCGCAATCCTGACTGGTCATACTGTATCTCACATGAACACAGAAACACTGCGTTGTGCCCCATAGTGCTAGACGACCCGTAATCCTGACTGTTCATACTGTACCTCACCTGAACACAGAAATGCTGCGTTGTGCCCCATAGTGCTAGACGACCCGTAATCCTGACTGTTCATACTGTATCTCACATGAACACAGACACGCCGCGTTGTGCCCCATAGTGCTAGACGACCCGCAATCCTGAGTGTTCATACTGAACCTCACATGAACACAGACACGTCGCGTTGTGCCCCATAGTGCTAGACGACCCGCAATCCTGAGTGTTCATACTATACCTCACATGAACACAGACACGCCGCGTTGTGCCCCATAGCGCTAGACGACCCGCAATCCTGAGTGTTCATACTGTACCTCAGATGAACACAGACACGCCGCGTTGTGCCCCATAGCGCTAGACGACCCGCAATCCTGAGTGTTCATACTATACCTCACATGAACACAGACACGTCGCGTTGTGCCCCATAGCGCTAGACGATCCGCAATCCTGAGTGTTCATACTGTACCTCAGATGAACACAGACACGCCGCGTTGTGCCCGATAGAGCTAGACGACCCGCAATTCTGACTGTTCATACTGTACCTCACATGAACACAGACACGCCGCGTTGTGCCCCATAGCGCTAGACGACCCGCAATCCTGAGTGTTCATACTGTACCTCACATGAACACAGACACGCCGCGTCGTGCCCCATAGCGCTAGACGACCCGCAATCCTGAGTGTTCATACTGTACCTCACATGAACACAGACACGCCGCGTCGTGCCCCATAGTGCTAGACGACCCGCAATCCTGAGTGTTCATACTGTACCTCACATGAACACAGACACGCCGCGTTGTGCCCCATAGCGCTAGACGACCCGCAATCCTGAGTGTTCATACTGTACCTCACATGAACACAGACACGCCGCGTTGTGCCCCATAGCGCTAGACGACCCGCAATCCTGAGTGTTCATACTATACCTCACATGAACACAGACACGTCGCGTTGTGCCCCATAGCGCTAGACGATCCGCAATCCTGAGTGTTCATACTGTACCTCAGATGAACACAGACACGCCGCGTTGTGCCCCATAGTGCTAGACGACCCGCAATCCTGAATGTTCATACTGTACCTCACATGAACACAGACACGCCGCGTTGTGCCCCATAGTGCTAGACGACCCGCAATCCTGAGTGTTCATACGGTACGTCACATGAACACAGACACGCCACGTTGTTCCACATAGTGGTAGACGACCCGCAATCCTGACTGTTCATACTGTACCTCAGATGAACACTGACACGCCGCGTTGTGCCCCATAGCGCTAGACGACCCGCAATCCTGAGTGTTCATACTGTACCTCACATGAACACAGACACGCCGCGTTGTGCCCCATAGCGCTAGACGACCCGCAATCCTGAGTGTTCATACTATACCTCACATGAACACAGACACGTCGCGTTGTGCCCCATAGCGCTAGACGATCCGCAATCCTGAGTGTTCATACTGTACCTCAGATGAACACAGACACGCCGCGTTGTGCCCCATAGTGCTAGACGACCCGCAATCCTGAGTGTTCATACTGTACCTCACATGAACACAGACACGCCGCGTTGTGCCCCATAGTGCTAGACGACCCGCAATCCTGAGTGTTCATACGGTACGTCACATGAACACAGACACGCCACGTTGTTCCACATAGTGGTAGACGACCCGCAATCCTGACTGTTCATACTGTACCTCAGATGAACACAGACACGCCGCGTTGTGCCCCATAGAGCAAGACGACCCGCAATCCTGAGTGTTCATACTGTACCTCACATGAACACAGACACGCCGCGTTGTGCCCGATAGAGCTAGACGACCCGCAATTCTGAGTGTTCATACTGTACCTCACATGAACACAGACACGCCGCGTTGTGTCCCATAGTGCTAGACGACCCGCAATCCTGAGTGTTCATACTGTACCTCACATGAACACAGACACGCCGCGTTGTGCCCCATAGTGCTAGACGACCCGCAATCCTGAGTGTTCATACTGTACCTCACATGAACACAGACACGCCGCGTTGTGCCCCATAGTGCTAGACGACCCGCAATCCTGAGTGTTCATACTGTACCTCACATGAACACAGACACGCCGCGTTGTGCACCATAGTGCTAGACGACCCGCAATCCTGACTGGTCATACTGTATCTCACATGAACACAGAAACACTGCGTTGTGCCCCATAGTGCTAGACGACCCGTAATCCTGACTGTTCATACTGTACCTCACCTGAACACAGAAACGCTGCGTTGTGCCCCATAGTGCTAGACGACCCGTAATCCTGACTGTTCATACTGTATCTCACATGAACACAGACACGTCGCGTTGTGCCCAATAGTGCTAGACGACCCGCAATCCTGAGTGTTCATACTGTACCTCACATGAACACAGACACGCCGCGTTGTGCCCCATAGCGCTAGACGACCCGCAATCCTGAGTGTTCATACTGTACCTCACATGAACACAGACACGTCGCGTTGTGCCCCATAGCGCTAGACGACCCGCAATCCTGAGTGTTCATACTGAACCTCACATGAACACAGACACGTCGCGTTGTGCCCCATAGTGCTAGACGACCCGCAATCCTGAGTGTTCATACTGTACCTCACATGAACACAGACACGCCGCGTTGTGCCCCATAGCGCTAGACGACCCGCAATCCTGAGTGTTCATACTGTACCTCACATGAACACAGACACGCCGCGTTGTGCCCCATAGCGCTAGACGACCCGCAATCCTGAGTGTTCATACTATACCTCACATGAACACAGACACGTCGCGTTGTGCCCCATAGCGCTAGACGATCCGCAATCCTGAGTGTTCATACTGTACCTCAGATGAACACAGACACGCCGCGTTGTGCCCCATAGTGCTAGACGACCCGCAATCCTGAGTGTTCATACTGTACCTCACATGAACACAGACACGCCGCGTTGTGCCCCATAGTGCTAGACGACCCGCAATCCTGAGTGTTCATACGGTACGTCACATGAACACAGACACGCCACGTTGTTCCACATAGTGGTAGACGACCCGCAATCCTGACTGTTCATACTGTACCTCAGATGAACACTGACACGCCGCGTTGTGCCCCATAGCGCTAGACGACCCGCAATCCTGAGTGTTCATACTGTACCTCACATGAACACAGACACGCCGCGTTGTGCCCCATAGCGCTAGACGACCCGCAATCCTGAGTGTTCATACTATACCTCACATGAACACAGACACGTCGCGTTGTGCCCCATAGCGCTAGACGATCCGCAATCCTGAGTGTTCATACTGTACCTCAGATGAACACAGACATGCCGCGTTGTGCCCCATAGTGCTAGACGACCCGCAATCCTGAGTGTTCATACTGTACCTCACATGAACACAGACACGCCGCGTTGTGCCCCATAGTGCTAGACGACCCGCAATCCTGAGTGTTCATACGGTACGTCACATGAACACAGACACGCCACGTTGTTCCACATAGTGGTAGACGACCCGCAATCCTGACTGTTCATACTGTACCTCAGATGAACACAGACACGCCGCGTTGTGCCCCATAGAGCAAGACGACCCGCAATCCTGAGTGTTCATACTGTACCTCACATGAACACAGACACGCCGCGTTGTGCCCGATAGAGCTAGACGACCCGCAATTCTGAGTGTTCATACTGTACCTCACATGAACACAGACACGCCGCGTTGTGTCCCATAGTGCTAGACGACCCGCAATCCTGAGTGTTCATACTGTACCTCACATGAACACAGACACGCCGCGTTGTGCCCCATAGTGCTAGACGACCCGCAATCCTGAGTGTTCATACTGTACCTCACATGAACACAGACACGCCGCGTTGTGCCCCATAGTGCTAGACGACCCGCAATCCTGAGTGTTCATACTGTACCTCACATGAACACAGACACGCCGCGTTGTGCACCATAGTGCTAGACGACCCGCAATCCTGACTGGTCATACTGTATCTCACATGAACACAGAAACACTGCGTTGTGCCCCATAGTGCTAGACGACCCGTAATCCTGACTGTTCATACTGTACCTCACCTGAACACAGAAATGCTGCGTTGTGCCCCATAGTGCTAGACGACCCGTAATCCTGACTGTTCATACTGTATCTCACATGAACACAGACACGCCGCGTTGTGCCCCATAGTGCTAGACGACCCGCAATCCTGAGTGTTCATACTGAACCTCACATGAACACAGACACGTCGCGTTGTGCCCCATAGTGCTAGACGACCCGCAATCCTGAGTGTTCATACTATACCTCACATGAACACAGACACGCCGCGTTGTGCCCCATAGCGCTAGACGACCCGCAATCCTGAGTGTTCATACTGTACCTCAGATGAACACAGACACGCCGCGTTGTGCCCCATAGCGCTAGACGACCCGCAATCCTGAGTGTTCATACTATACCTCACATGAACACAGACACGTCGCGTTGTGCCCCATAGCGCTAGACGATCCGCAATCCTGAGTGTTCATACTGTACCTCAGATGAACACAGACACGCCGCGTTGTGCCCGATAGAGCTAGACGACCCGCAATTCTGACTGTTCATACTGTACCTCACATGAACACAGACACGCCGCGTTGTGCCCCATAGCGCTAGACGACCCGCAATCCTGAGTGTTCATACTGTACCTCACATGAACACAGACACGCCGCGTCGTGCCCCATAGCGCTAGACGACCCGCAATCCTGAGTGTTCATACTGTACCTCACATGAACACAGACACGCCGCGTCGTGCCCCATAGTGCTAGACGACCCGCAATCCTGAGTGTTCATACTGTACCTCACATGAACACAGACACGCCGCGTTGTTCCACATAGTGGTAGACGACCCGCAATCCTGACTGTTCATACTGTACCTCAGATGAACACAGACACGCCACGTTGTGCCCCATAGTGCTAGACGACCCGCAATCCTGAGTGTTCATACTGTACCTCACATGAACAAAGACACGCCGCGTTGTTCCACATAGTGGTAGACGACCCGCAATCCTGACTGTTCATACTGTACCTCAGATGAACACAGACACGCCGCGTTGTGCCCCATAGTGCTAGACGACCCGCAATCCTGAGTGTTCATACTGTACCTCACATGAACACAGACACGCCGCGTTGTGCCCCATAGTGCTAGACGACCCGCAATCCTGAGTGTTCATACTGTACCTCACATGAACACAGACATGTCGCGTTGTGCCCCATAGCGCTTGACGATCCGCAATCCTGAGTGTTCATACTGTACCTCACATGAACACAGACACGCCGCGTTGTGCCCGATAGAGCTAGACGACCCGCAATTCTGAGTGTTCATACTGTACCTCACATGAACACAGACACGCCGCGTTGTGTCCCATAGTGCTAGACGACCCGCAATCCTGAGTCTTCATACTGTACCTCACATGAACACAGACACGCCGCGTTGTGCCCCATAGCGCTAGACGACCCGCAATCCTGAGTGTTCATACTGTACCTCACATGAACACAGACACGCCGCGTTGTGCCCCATAGTGCTAGACGACCCGCAATCCTGAGTGTTCATACTGTACCTCACATGAACACAGACACGCCGCGTTGTGCACCATAGTGCTAGACGACCCGCAATCCTGACTGGTCATACTGTATCTCACATGAACACAGAAACGCTGCGTTGTGCCCCATAGTGCTAGACGACCCGTAATCCTGACTGTTCATACTGTACCTCACCTGAACACAGAAATGCTGCGTTGTGCCCCATAGTGCTAGACGACCCGTAATCCTGACTGTTCATACTGTATCTCACATGAACACAGACACGTCGCGTTGTGCCCCATAGTGCTAGATGACCCGCAATCCTGAGTGTTCATACTGAACCTCACATGAACACAGACACGTCGCGTTGTGCCCCATAGTGCTAGACGACCCGCAATCCTGAGTGTTCATACTGTACCTCACATGAACACAGACACGCCGCGTTGTGCCCCATAGCGCTAGACGACCCGCAATCCTGAGTGTTCATACTGTACCTCAGATGAACACAGACACGCCGCGTTGTGCCCGATAGAGCTAGACGACCCGCAATTCTGACTGTTCATACTGTACCTCACATGAACACAGACACGCCGCGTTGTGCCCCATAGCGCTAGACGACCCGCAATCCTGAGTGTTCATACTGTACCTCACATGAACACAGACACGCCGCGTCGTGCCCCATAGCGCTAGACGACCCGCAATCCTGAGTGTTCATACTGTACCTCACATGAACACAGACACGCCGCGTCGTGCCCCATAGTGCTAGACGACCCGCAATCCTGAGTGTTCATACTGTACCTCACATGAACACAGACACGCCGCGTTGTTCCACATAGTGGTAGACGACCCGCAATCCTGACTGTTCATACTGTACCTCAGATGAACACAGACACGCCGCGTTGTGCCCCATAGTGCTAGACGACCCGCAATCCTGAGTGTTCATACTGTACCTCACATGAACAAAGACACGCCGCGTTGTTCCACATAGTGGTAGACGACCCGCAATCCTGACTGTTCATACTGTACCTCAGATGAACACAGACACGCCGCGTTGTGCCCCATAGTGCTAGACGACCCGCAATCCTGAGTGTTCATACTGTACATCACATGAACACAGACACGCCGCGTTGTGCCCCATAGCGCTAGACGACCCGCAATCCTGAGTGTTCATACTGTACCTCACATGAACACAGACACGCCGCGTTGTGCCCCATAGTGCTAGACGACCCGCAATCCTGAGTGTTCATACTGTACCTCACATGAACACAGACATGTCGCATTGTGCCCCATAGCGCTTGACGATCCGCAATCCTGAGTGTTCATACTGTACCTCACATGAACACAGACACGCCGCGTTGTGCCCGATAGAGCTAGACGACCCGCAATTCTGAGTGTTCATACTGTACCTCACATGAACACAGACACGCCGCGTTGTGTCCCATAGTGCTAGACGACCCGCAATCCTGAGTCTTCATACTGTACCTCACATGAACACAGACACGCCGCGTTGTGCCCCATAGCGCTAGACGACCCGCAATCCTGAGTGTTCATACTGTACCTCACATGAACACAGACACGCCGCGTTGTGCCCCATAGTGCTAGACGACCCGCAATCCTGAGTGTTCATACTGTACCTCACATGAACACAGACACGCCGCGTTGTGCACCATAGTGCTAGACGACCCGCAATCCTGACTGGTCATACTGTATCTCACATGAACACAGAAACGCTGCGTTGTGCCCCATAGTGCTAGACGACCCGTAATCCTGACTGTTCATACTGTACCTCACCTGAACACAGAAATGCTGCGTTGTGCCCCATAGTGCTAGACGACCCGTAATCCTGACTGTTCATACTGTATCTCACATGAACACAGACACGTCGCGTTGTGCCCCATAGTGCTAGATGACCCGCAATCCTGAGTGTTCATACTGAACCTCACATGAACACAGACACGTCGCGTTGTGCCCCATAGTGCTAGACGACCCGCAATCCTGAGTGTTCATACTGTACCTCACATGAACACAGACACGCCGCGTTGTGCCCCATAGCGCTAGACGACCCGCAATCCTGAGTGTTCATACTGTACCTCACATGAACACAGACACGCCGCGTTGTGCCCCATAGTGCTAGACGACCCGCAATCCTGAGTGTTCATACGGTACGTCACATGAACACAGACACGCCACGTTGTTCCACATAGTGGTAGACGACCCGCAATCCTGACTGTTCATACTGTACCTCAGATGAACACTGACACGCCGCGTTGTGCCCCATAGCGCTAGACGACCCGCAATCCTGAGTGTTCATACTGTACCTCACATGAACACAGACACGCCGCGTTGTGCCCCATAGCGCTAGACGACCCGCAATCCTGAGTGTTCATACTATACCTCACATGAACACAGACACGTCGCGTTGTGCCCCATAGCGCTAGACGATCCGCAATCCTGAGTGTTCATACTGTACCTCAGATGAACACAGACATGCCGCGTTGTGCCCCATAGTGCTAGACGACCCGCAATCCTGAGTGTTCATACTGTACCTCACATGAACACAGACACGCCGCGTTGTGCCCCATAGTGCTAGACGACCCGCAATCCTGAGTGTTCATACGGTACGTCACATGAACACAGACACGCCACGTTGTTCCACATAGTGGTAGACGACCCGCAATCCTGACTGTTCATACTGTACCTCAGATGAACACAGACACGCCGCGTTGTGCCCCATAGAGCAAGACGACCCGCAATCCTGAGTGTTCATACTGTACCTCACATGAACACAGACACGCCGCGTTGTGCCCGATAGAGCTAGACGACCCGCAATTCTGAGTGTTCATACTGTACCTCACATGAACACAGACACGCCGCGTTGTGTCCCATAGTGCTAGACGACCCGCAATCCTGAGTGTTCATACTGTACCTCACATGAACACAGACACGCCGCGTTGTGCCCCATAGTGCTAGACGACCCGCAATCCTGAGTGTTCATACTGTACCTCACATGAACACAGACACGCCGCGTTGTGCCCCATAGTGCTAGACGACCCGCAATCCTGAGTGTTCATACTGTACCTCACATGAACACAGACACGCCGCGTTGTGCACCATAGTGCTAGACGACCCGCAATCCTGACTGGTCATACTGTATCTCACATGAACACAGAAACACTGCGTTGTGCCCCATAGTGCTAGACGACCCGTAATCCTGACTGTTCATACTGTACCTCACCTGAACACAGAAATGCTGCGTTGTGCCCCATAGTGCTAGACGACCCGTAATCCTGACTGTTCATACTGTATCTCACATGAACACAGACACGCCGCGTTGTGCCCCATAGTGCTAGACGACCCGCAATCCTGAGTGTTCATACTGAACCTCACATGAACACAGACACGTCGCGTTGTGCCCCATAGTGCTAGACGACCCGCAATCCTGAGTGTTCATACTATACCTCACATGAACACAGACACGCCGCGTTGTGCCCCATAGCGCTAGACGACCCGCAATCCTGAGTGTTCATACTGTACCTCAGATGAACACAGACACGCCGCGTTGTGCCCCATAGCGCTAGACGACCCGCAATCCTGAGTGTTCATACTATACCTCACATGAACACAGACACGTCGCGTTGTGCCCCATAGCGCTAGACGATCCGCAATCCTGAGTGTTCATACTGTACCTCAGATGAACACAGACACGCCGCGTTGTGCCCGATAGAGCTAGACGACCCGCAATTCTGACTGTTCATACTGTACCTCACATGAACACAGACACGCCGCGTTGTGCCCCATAGCGCTAGACGACCCGCAATCCTGAGTGTTCATACTGTACCTCACATGAACACAGACACGCCGCGTCGTGCCCCATAGCGCTAGACGACCCGCAATCCTGAGTGTTCATACTGTACCTCACATGAACACAGACACGCCGCGTCGTGCCCCATAGTGCTAGACGACCCGCAATCCTGAGTGTTCATACTGTACCTCACATGAACACAGACACGCCGCGTTGTTCCACATAGTGGTAGACGACCCGCAATCCTGACTGTTCATACTGTACCTCAGATGAACACAGACACGCCGCGTTGTGCCCCATAGTGCTAGACGACCCGCAATCCTGAGTGTTCATACTGTACCTCACATGAACAAAGACACGCCGCGTTGTTCCACATAGTGGTAGACGACCCGCAATCCTGACTGTTCATACTGTACCTCAGATGAACACAGACACGCCGCGTTGTGCCCCATAGTGCTAGACGACCCGCAATCCTGAGTGTTCATACTGTACATCACATGAACACAGACACGCCGCGTTGTGCCCCATAGCGCTAGACGACCCGCAATCCTGAGTGTTCATACTGTACCTCACATGAACACAGACACGCCGCGTTGTGCCCCATAGTGCTAGACGACCCGCAATCCTGAGTGTTCATACTGTACCTCACATGAACACAGACATGTCGCGTTGTGCCCCATAGCGCTTGACGATCCGCAATCCTGAGTGTTCATACTGTACCTCACATGAACACAGACACGCCGCGTTGTGCCCGATAGAGCTAGACGACCCGCAATTCTGAGTGTTCATACTGTACCTCACATGAACACAGACACGCCGCGTTGTGTCCCATAGTGCTAGACGACCCGCAATCCTGAGTCTTCATACTGTACCTCACATGAACACAGACACGCCGCGTTGTGCCCCATAGCGCTAGACGACCCGCAATCCTGAGTGTTCATACTGTACCTCACATGAACACAGACACGCCGCGTTGTGCCCCATAGTGCTAGACGACCCGCAATCCTGAGTGTTCATACTGTACCTCACATGAACACAGACACGCCGCGTTGTGCACCATAGTGCTAGACGACCCGCAATCCTGACTGGTCATACTGTATCTCACATGAACACAGAAACGCTGCGTTGTGCCCCATAGTGCTAGACGACCCGTAATCCTGACTGTTCATACTGTACCTCACCTGAACACAGAAATGCTGCGTTGTGCCCCATAGTGCTAGACGACCCGTAATCCTGACTGTTCATACTGTATCTCACATGAACACAGACACGTCGCGTTGTGCCCCATAGTGCTAGATGACCCGCAATCCTGAGTGTTCATACTGAACCTCACATGAACACAGACACGTCGCGTTGTGCCCCATAGTGCTAGACGACCCGCAATCCTGAGTGTTCATACTGTACCTCACATGAACACAGACACGCCGCGTTGTGCCCCATAGCGCTAGACGACCCGCAATCCTGAGTGTTCATACTGTACCTCAGATGAACACAGACACGCCGCGTTGTGCCCCATAGCGCTAGACGACCCGCAATCCTGAGTGTTCATACTATACCTCACATGAACACAGACAAGTCGCGTTGTGCCCCATAGCGCTAGACGATCCGCAATCCTGAGTGTTCATACTGTACCTCAGATGAACACAGACACGCCGCGTTCTGCCCCATAGTGCTAGACGACCCGCAATCCTGAGTGTTCATACTGTACCTCACATGAACACAGACACGCCGCGTTGTGCCCGATAGAGCTAGACGACCCGCAATTCTGAGTGTTCATACTGTACCTCACATGAACACAGACACGCCGCGTTGTGTCCCATAGTGCTAGACGACCCGCAATCCTGAGTGTTCATACTGTACCTCACATGAACACAGACACGCCGCGTTGTGCCCCATAGTGCTAGACGACCCGCAATCCTGAGTGTTCATACTGTACCTCACATGAACACAGACACGCCGCGTTGTGCCCCATAGTGCTAGACGACCCGCAATCCTGAGTGTTCATACTGTACCTCACATGAACACAGACACGCCGCGTTGTGCACCATAGTGCTAGACGACCCGCAATCCTGACTGGTCATACTGTATCTCACATGAACACAGAAACGCTGCGTTGTGCCCCATAGTGCTAGACGACCCATAATCCTGACTGTTCATACTGTACCTCACCTGAACACAGAAATGCTGCGTTGTGCCCCATAGTGCTAGACGACCCGTAATCCTGACTGTTCATACTGTATCTCACATGAACACAGACACGTCGCGTTGTGCCCCATAGTGCTAGACGACCCGCAATCCTGAGTGTTCATACTGAACCTCACATGAACACAGACACGTCGCGTTGTGCCCCATAGTGCTAGACGACCCGCAATCCTGAGTGTTCATACTGTACCTCACATGAACACAGACACGCCGCGTTGTGCCCCATAGCGCTAGACGACCCGCAATCCTGAGTGTTCATACTGTACCTCAGATGAACACAGACACGCCGCGTTGTGCCCCATAGCGCTAGACGACCCGCAATCCTGAGTGTTCATACTATACCTCACATGAACACAGACACGTCGCGTTGTGCCCCATAGCGCTAGACGATCCGCAATCCTGAGTGTTCATACTGTACCTCAGATGAACACAGACACGCCGCGTTGTGCCCGATAGAGCTAGACGACCCGCAATTCTGACTGTTCATACTGTACCTCACATGAACACAGACACGCCGCGTTGTGCCCCATAGCGCTAGACGACCCGCAATCCTGAGTGTTCATACTGTACCTCACATGAACACAGACACGCCGCGTCGTGCCCCATAGCGCTAGACGACCCGCAATCCTGAGTGTTCATACTGTACTTCACATGAACACAGACACGCCGCGTCGTGCCCCATAGTGCTAGACGACCCGCAATCCTGAGTGTTCATACTGTACCTCACATGAACACAGACACGCCGCGTTGTTCCACATAGTGGTAGACGACCCGCAATCCTGACTGTTCATACTGTACCTCAGATGAACACAAACACGCCGCGTTGTGCCCCATAGTGCTAGACGACCCGCAATCCTGAGTGTTCATACTGTACCTCACATGAACAAAGACACGCCGCGTTGTGCCCCATAGTGCTAGACGACCCGCAATCCTGAGTGTTCATACTGTACCTCAGATGAACACAGACACGCCGCGTTGTGCCCCATAGTGCTAGACGACCCGCAATCCTGAGTGTTCATACTGTACCTCAGATGAACACAGACACGCCGCGTTGTGCCCCATAGTGCTAGACGACCCGCAATCCTGAGTGTTCATACTGTACCTCACATGAACACAGACACGTCGCGTTGTGCCCCATAGCGCTAGACGACCCGCAATCCTGAGTGTTCATACTGTACCTCACATGAACACAGACACGTCGCGTTGTGCCCCATAGCGCTAGACGACCCGCAATCCTGAGTGTTCATACTGTACCTCACATGAACACAGACACGTCGCGTTGTGCCCCATAGCGCTAGACGACCCGCAATCCTGAGTGTTCATACTGTACATCACATGAACACAGACACGCCGCGTTGTGCCCCATAGCGCTAGACGACCCGCAATCCTGAGTGTTCATACTGTACCTCACATGAACACAGACACGCCGCGTTGTGCCCCATAGTGCTAGACGACCCGCAATCCTGAGTGTTCATACTGTACCTCACATGAACACAGACATGTCGCGTTGTGCCCCATAGCGCTTGACGATCCGCAATCCTGAGTGTTCATACTGTACCTCACATGAACACAGACACGCCGCGTTGTGCCCGATAGAGCTAGACGACCCGCAATTCTGAGTGTTCATACTGTACCTCACATGAACACAGACACGCCGCGTTGTGTCCCATAGTGCTAGACGACCCGCAATCCTGAGTGTTCATACTGTACCTCACATGAACACAGACACGCCGCGTTGTGCCCCATAGCGCTAGACGACCCGCAATCCTGAGTGTTCATACTGTACCTCACATGAACACAGACACGCCGCGTTGTGCCCCATAGTGCTAGACGACCCGCAATCCTGAGTGTTCATACTGTACCTCACATGAACACAGACACGCCGCGTTGTGCACCATAGTGCTAGACGACCCGCAATCCTGACTGGTCATACTGTATCTCACATGAACACAGAAACGCTGCGTTGTGCCCCATAGTGCTAGACGACCCGTAATCCTGACTGTTCATACTGTACCTCACCTGAACACAGAAATGCTGCGTTGTGCCCCATAGTGCTAGACGACCCGTAATCCTGACTGTTCATACTGTATCTCACATGAACACAGACACGTCGCGTTGTGCCCCATAGTGCTAGACGACCCGCAATCCTGAGTGTTCATACTGAACCTCACATGAACACAGACACGTCGCGTTGTGCCCCATAGTGCTAGACGACCCGCAATCCTGAGTGTTCATACTGTACCTCACATGAACACAGACACGCCGCGTTGTGCCCCATAGCGCTAGACGACCCGCAATCCTGAGTGTTCATACTGTACCTCAGATGAACACAGACACGCCGCGTTGTGCCCCATAGCGCTAGACGACCCGCAATCCTGAGTGTTCATACTATACCTCACATGAACACAGACAAGTCGCGTTGTGCCCCATAGCGCTAGACGATCCGCATTCCTGAGTGTTCATACTGTACCTCAGATGAACACAGACACGCCGCGTTCTGCCCCATAGTGCTAGACGACCCGCAATCCTGAGTGTTCATACTGTACCTCACATGAACACAGACACGCCGCGTTGTGCCCGATAGAGCTAGACGACCCGCAATTCTGACTGTTCATACTGTACCTCACATGAACACAGACACGCCGCGTTGTGCCCCATAGCGCTAGACGACCCGCAATCCTGAGTGTTCATACTGTACCTCACATGAACACAGACACGCCGCGTCGTGCCCCATAGCGCTAGACGACCCGCAATCCTGAGTGTTCATACTGTACCTCACATGAACACAGACACGCCGCGTCGTGCCCCATAGTGCTAGACGACCCGCAATCCTGAGTGTTCATACTGTACCTCACATGAACACAGACACGCCGCGTCGTTCCACATAGTGGTAGACGACCCGCAATCCTGACTGTTCATACTGTACCTCAGATGAACACAGACACGCCGCGTTGTGCCCCATAGTGCTAGACGACCCGCAATCCTGAGTGTTCATACTGTACCTCACATGAACAAAGACACGCCGCGTTGTGCCCCATAGTGCTAGACGACCCGCAATCCTGAGTGTTCATACTGTACCTCAGATGAACACAGACACGCCGCGTTGTGCCCCAAAGTGCTAGACGACCCGCAATCCTGAGTGTTCATACTGTACCTCAGATGAACACAGACACGCCGCGTTGTGCCCCATAGCGCTAGACGACCCGCAATCCTGAGTGTTCATACTATACCTCACATGAACACAGACACGTCGCGTTGTGCCCCATAGCGCTAGACGATCCGCAATCCTGAGTGTTCATACTGTACCTCAGATGAACACAGACACGCCGCGTTGTGCCCGATACAGCTAGACGACCCGCAATTCTGACTGTTCATACTGTACCTCACATGAACACAGACACGCCGCGTTGTGCCCCATAGCGCTAGACGACCCGCAATCCTGAGTGTTCATACTGTACCTCACATGAACACAGACACGCCGTGTCGTGCCCCATAGCGCTAGACGACCCGCAATCCTGAGTGTTCATACTGTACCTCACATGAACACAGACACGCCGCGTCGTGCCCCATAGTGCTAGACGACCCGCAATCCTGAGTGTTCATACTGTACCTCACATGAACACAGACACGCCGCGTTGTTCCACATAGTGGTAGACGACCCGCAATCCTGACTGTTCATACTGTACCTCAGATGAACACAGACACGCCGCGTTGTGCCCCATAGTGCTAGACGACCCGCAATCCTGAGTGTTCATACTGTACCTCACATGAACAAAGACACGCCGCGTTGTGCCCCATAGTGCTAGACGACCCGCAATCCTGAGTGTTCATACTGTACCTCAGATGAACACAGACACGCCGCGTTGTGCCCCATAGTGCTAGACGACCCGCAATCCTGAGTGTTCATACTGTACCTCAGATGAACACAGACACGCCGCGTTGTGCCCCATAGTGCTAGACGACCCGCAATCCTGAGTGTTCATACTGTACCTCACATGAACACAGACACGTCGCGTTGTGCCCCATAGCGCTAGACGACCCGCAATCCTGAGTGTTCATACTGTACCTCACATGAACACAGACACGTCGCGTTGTGCCCCATAGCGCTAGACGATCCGCAATCCTGAGTGTTCATACTGTACCTCAGATGAACACAGACACGCCGCGTTCTGCCCCATAGTGCTAGACGACCCGCAATCCTGAGTGTTCATACTGTACCTCACATGAACACAGACACGCCGCGTTGTGCCCGATAGAGCTAGACGACCCGCAATTCTGAGTGTTCATACTGTACCTCACATGAACACAGACACGCCGCGTTGTGTCCCATAGTGCTAGACGACCCGCAATCCTGAGTGTTCATACTGTACCTCACATAAACACAGACACGCCGCGTTGTGCCCCATAGTGCTAGACGACCCGCAATCCTGAGTGTTCATACTGTACCTCACATGAACACAGACACGCCGCGTCGTGCCCCATAGTGCTAGACGACCCGCAATCCTGAGTGTTCATACTGTACCTCACATGAACACAGACACGCCGCGTTGTGCACCATAGTGCTAGACGACCCGCAATCCTGACTGGTCATACTGTATCTCACATGAACACAGAAACGCTGCGTTGTGCCCCATAGTGCTAGACGACCCGTAATCCTGACTGTTCATACTGTACCTCACCTGAACACAGAAATGCTGCGTTGTGCCCCATAGTGCTAGACGACCCGTAATCCTGACTGTTCATACTGTATCTCACATGAACACAGACACGTCGCGTTGTGCCCCATAGTGCTAGACGACCCGCAATCCTGAGTGTTCATACTGAACCTCACATGAACACAGACACGCCGCGTTGTGCCCCAAAGTGCTAGACGACCCGCAATCCTGAGTGTTCATACTGAACCTCACATGAACACAGACACGTCGCGTTGTGCCCCATAGTGCTAGACGACCCGCAATCCTGAGTGTTCATACTGTACCTCACATGAACACAGACACGCCGCGTTGTGCCCCATAGCGCTAGACGACCCGCAATCCTGAGTGTTCATACTGTACCTCAGATGAACACAGACACGCCGCGTTGTGCCCCATAGCGCTAGACGACCCGCAATCCTGAGTGTTCATACTATACCTCACATGAACACAGACAAGTCGCGTTGTGCCCCATAGCGCTAGACGATCCGCAATCCTGAGTGTTCATACTGTACCTCAGATGAACACAGACACGCCGCGTTCTGCCCCATAGTGCTAGACGACCCGCAATCCTGAGTGTTCATACTGTACCTCACATGAACACAGACACGCCGCGTTGTGCCCGATAGAGCTAGACGACCCGCAATTCTGACTGTTCATACTGTACCTCACATGAACACAGACACGCCGCGTCGTGCCCCATAGCGCTAGACGACCCGCAATCCTGAGTGTTCATACTGTACCTCACATGAACACAGACACGCCGCGTCGTGCCCCATAGCGCTAGACGACCCGCAATCCTGAGTGTTCATACTGTACCTCACATGAACACAGACACGCCGCGTCGTGCCCCATAGCGCTAGACGACCCGCAATCCTGAGTGTTCATACTGTACCTCACATGAACACAGACACGCCGCGTTGTTCCACATAGTGGTAGACGACCCGCAATCCTGACTGTTCATACTGTACCTCAGATGAACACAGACACGCCGCGTTGTGCCCCATAGTGCTAGACGACCCGCAATCCTGAGTGTTCATACTGTACCTCACATGAACACAGACACGCCGCGTTGTGCCCCATAGCGCTAGACGACCCGCAATCCTGAGTGTTCATACTGTACCTCAGATGAACACAGACACGACGCGTTGCGCCCCATAGCGCTAGACGACCCGCAATCCTGAGTGTTCATACTGTACCTCACATGAACACAGACACGTCGCGTTGTGCCCCTTAGCGCTAGACGACCCGCAATTCTGAGTGTTCATACTGTACCTCACATGAACACAGACACGCCGCGTTGTGCCCCATAGCGCTAGACGACCCGCAATTCTGAGTGTTCATACTGTACCTCACATGAACACAGACACGCCGCGTTGTGCCCCAAAGCGCTAGACGACCCGCAATTCTGAGTGTTCATACTGTACCTCAGATGAACACAGTCACGCCGCGTTGTGCCCCATAGTGCTAGACGACCCGCAATCCTGAGTGTTCATACTGTACCTCACATGAACACAGACACGCCGCGTTGTGCCCCATCGAGCTAGACGACCCGCAATCCTGAGTGTTCATACTGTACCTCACATGAACACAGACACGCCGCGTTGTGCCCGATAGAGCTAGACGACCCGCAATCCTGAGTGTTCATACTGTACCTCACATGAACACAGACACGCCGCGTTGTGCCCCATAGTGCTAGATGACCCGCAATCCTGAGTGTTCATACTGTACCTCACATGAACACAGACACGCCGCGTTGTGCCCCATAGTGCTAGACGACCCGCAATCCTGACTGTTCATACTGTACCTCACATGAACACAGACACGCCGCGTTGTGCACCATAGTGCTAGACGACCCGCAATCCTGACTGTTCATACTGTACCTCACATGAACACAGAAACGCTGCGTTGTGCCCCATAGTGCTAGACGACCCGTAATCCTGACTGTTCATACTGTATCTCACCTGAACACAGAAACGCTGCGTTGTGCCCCATAGTGCTAGACGACCCGTAATCCTGAGTGTTCGTACTGTATCTCACATGAACACAGACACGTCGCGTTGTGCCCCATAGTGCTAGACGACCCGCAATCCTGAGTGTTCGTACTGAACCTCACATGAACACAGACACGTCGCGTTGTGCCCCATAGTGCTAGACGACCCGCAATCCTGAGTGTTCATACTGTAATTCACATAAACAAAGACACGCCGCGTTGTGCCCTATCGCGCTAGACGACCCGCAATCCTGAGTGTTCATACTGTACCTCACATGAACACAGACACGCCGCGTTGTGCCCCATAGCGCTAGACGACCCGCAATCCTGAGTGTTCATACTGTACCTCAGATGAACACAGACACGACGCGTTGCGCCCCATAGCGCTAGACGACCCGCAATCCTGAGTGTTCATACTGTACCTCACATGAACACAGACACGTCGCGTTGTGCCCCTTAGCGCTAGACTATCCGCAATCCTGAGTGTTCATACTGTACCTCAGATGAACACAGACACGCCGCGTTGTGCCCCATAGTGCTAGACGACCCGCAATCCTGAGATATATTGTTAGGTGGTACCTTGGGCGGAGCTTAATTCTCCGCTTCTGACGTCATAAGAGGAAGTGGCTTATCCTTGATGCTGATTGGTCGAGGGTTTATGCCCATATATGGTATCAATACATGCTTATGCCACATGCTGCAGATAGGGGGCGATATGGTTTTGGGAGATTGCCGTTATGTCCATATATGGTATCAATACATGCTTATGCCACGTGTTGCCGATAGGGGGGCTTTGGGAGATTAAACTTTAATAGAATAAAAATACATTACATGTATTTTATTAATGTGCTTTTTGCATTACGTTTTTAAAGAATAATAAAACAGAGCAGGATGAAGGCAAGCTTAGCGCATACACGTTCAGCGGGGGCGTCCGTCCGGCCGCGGGGTTGTTAGTAAGCGCCGCGGCGTATTTTAAAAGAAAGCACCCAAATGTTTTAAAAGAAGAAAGCACCAAAAGAAGAAAACCCTTAGGGTTATTTTAAAAGAAAAGCAGTGTGAATTTAAACAAACATGCCCGAAAGAAGCAGCAGAAGAGCAAATTTAAACAAGCGAAACCAACAAACATACACCCCGTCGTTTTAAAAGAAGCGAGCACTCATTACATTTAACCAACACGAAAGACTTTAGTTATATTTACCAGGTTGGAGAAAGCATGCAAGCGGCAAACTTTTAGAAGAAATAAGACGAAACGACCCCGGAGCACTGCCACATGCGACTACTCTGTTTGAACAACGCGGGGCGGAATGGCCGATCGCTAGTCCGGCGCTTGGCGCATGCGCACCCACGCCGACTCCCCTTTCAAAATGGCGACGCCGGCGGAGCGCCTGTTTTAGCAAATAAAACCCCTATAACCGTAATGTTTTTAAGTAATGAAGCACATTTCTGTCAATGTGAATAATAAAGTAAAGCGGTCTGAGCATTTTCGACAGCAATAATCAAAGAATAACGCGGTTAATTCTTGTTTAAACGAGCGCATGCGCATAGATCCACACAGTATTTCCTTTATTGGGCCAGCTCGTTGCGTCAAGCAACTGTCAAATGGCTAACTATTGTCGCTGGACCAAGAATTCATGCATCTACCTTTGCAATGCAACTACCTTTTTTTCGGGCCGACAGGCAATACTTGGCAATACCGTTAAGCAGGGGTTAGCTCATCAGAACAGCAGGATGTTGTGTAGGAACGGCTGAAACTTAGGCAGCAACAAATTCTTTCGTTATAGCGTTATTTTAAATTTGTATGGGGGTGATATATGCCATTTATGCAATGAGGTGTAATTAAACAACAGGGTATCCGACTGGTTCCACAAACAGCCGCACCACTAATGTGTTAAACAAAGAATAAAAAACCATTAATTACACATGCTTACGTATAAAATATATAAAAGTTTAAGGAATAAAGCACACGACAAACAGCCGCACCACTAAACAAGGAATAAAAACGATCATTACCACAAATTATGATATTTAAGTATAAAAATAAATAAGTTGAGGACTAAAGCAGTCGACAAACTACCCCCGTAAACAAGGATTAATGAATAAAATTATTTCAATGTGGCTAAAGTAGACGTACGCGATTATTTAATAGGGGGGCAAAAGCACATTTTAAAAACTGGCAATAACTCGAACGGCGGTAAAGACGGGTCGCTAGCGCCACCCTGTGTCCACCGCATGTGGCCCCCACCGCGGGGAAGGGGCGGTCTAGCCCCCCCCCCCCCAAAAAAAAAAAAGTTTCCCCTATATTAAGGACGACGCTGTCGACCAAAAATACAGAAGAACTTGAAACGTTATCGACGATCAGCTCACGACGCCAAAGATGGAAATGACAAACTGGAGGTATGTTAAATTTCTTTCGACATACTTTAAAATTGTTTGAATTGTCGCTATTGTGAAAACATTTGCGATTACTTTTGACCAAGAATTTTCCACGGTGTCAAGCCCGAGTAAGCCCCGTGAAGCAGAGGATTGGAATAGCGGTAAGTTAATATCAATGATAAGCACATCAATGGATTTACTGTTTTAAATTGTGGAAAGACTGAAAGTTTTATGTTCACTGTCGCAGATAAGGACGCCGACCTGTTAAGCACGCCGACGGTTATTTTCAGAGATAATCGTGAAGGGACTGTCCACTGACAACATAAGCGGAAAAGAACGGATAGTTTTAACGGTACGTGGAACAATACCCGCATCGTGGATTTTTGTGTATGAAATGCTTAAAGACTGATTTTTGTCCTTCTCTTCCCCCCAAGACACTGCCGATGATGAATTGTTGATCGCTGCGGCTGAAAAAATTGAAGCGGGTCTAGCGACGGCAGAAACTTCAACCGACGGCGCTCAGAGCGAACCTGAAGAACAGTTGGAATCTACGCCGCCGGGTACTCCTACTACAGGGGTTGTGACGCCGGACCAAGGGTTCCCAGCAAGCGGTGATCCAGCGACCACATCCCGGGCCTTATCGGGGCCCCTGCAGAGGACGCAAGATTGGGATATTGACCAATTAACACCTTGGCAGTGGCCGGTTGCGAGCTCCCAGGACGGCGCTGTATCCCGGGCCGAGAGGCTGAAGGGGCTCAAGGTAGCTTTTTTCCTTTTTCAGGATCAAATGTGTGATTTTTTGGCGGATTTGTCTGATCAGATATAAAGAATAAGCACAGACATGGCAGAAAACTGGCGGCAGTGGAGTTTTGACGGGGGTAGAAGCATGCATATAAATGATGACGACGATGGTGAAATTCCGCTGAACCCCGATCTGCTTCGGATGATTGATGAACTGAATGACGGACCACCGGCGGAAATTAACCCCTACATGCTCGCCTTAATAAATGATTTAAATGAGAATGGTGCTCATGAAGCTGTTGAGGATATGGACTATGTTAATATGGGTGACGCTATAGACAATGTAGACGGGTGGCTACCAAATGTTGATGTGTCTATGAATGTGGAAATGGCTGACGACCACGCGGCTGACAGCGGACCGGACAACGATGTGCAAATGCTTGACGCTGATGACGGATCGGCCATGTACGCTGAACTGCATCAGATGATTGCTGAACTGAATGGTGAGCAACCAGGTGAATTTAACCCCATTTTACAAAACTTCTTAAATGATTTAAATGATGATGAAGATGGAGCGGCGGGGGACCCTGAAATTATGGACGTTGATAATGGGGAACAACAACAACATGGTGGGGGTGCAGCTGATGGTGATGTTAATGTAATACACAGGCCACAGTTTAACAACACCGAAATAAGGCAACGCTTTCATTTTGAGGGGATTGAGCATGATGACATAGTAGATGTCTACAGGGCTGTTATACAGACATTCCAAAATTTGGTGGACAGAGTTAACGCTTTAGCGGGGCCTGGGGATATCGTACAGGTGGAACTGCAGGGGAACTCAATAACCAATACCATAGCTATACATGTTCGAGGCGAGATCGATTTAAATGATCTGCTGTCGATGGTAGACAACCTTTCACAGAGTAGTGCCGAGGTTTTTAGCGATGAAACGCTGGAGCTGGTCGTGCAGATTATTCATGATCGAAATGGTGGGGCGGCCAAACGACAGAAATTAACAAAGCTTTTAAAATCTGACATTTTGCAAAAGAAGCTCAGGTGTCTTATTGTTTCTGAAAACTCTGGAAATAATCTGTGCTTTGCTTACTGTGTAGTCCGTCTCTTAAACCCTGACATGTCACATGAGATTGCTGAGATAGAAGCTAAACGTTTGCAGGAATCAGTCGGTCTAACTGAAGCCGACATGGTGTCATTCTCAAACATAGCAAAGTTTGAGCGAATGCTTGGGGTCAAAATCGTTGTATGGTACCGCTGTGACAAGTCTGACATTTTTAAGAAATTTCAGACGAACCCCGAACCTCGTAATAAAACAATCTTTCTGTACCTTCAAGATCAGCATTATTTCGGTATAAAAAGCTTGACGTCGTTTTTTGGTGAATCATACATCTGTGATTACTGTTACACCGCATACAGTGTTAAAGCACACCACAAATGTGAGTATTACTGCAACGTGTGTCTCAGTCCCGAATGCCATAAGCACCGCAGACAGTACATACATTGTGAGGATTGTGGATCTTTCTGTCGTTCGCGGTATTGCTTTGAGCAGCACAAAATGTCAAAACAGCAACCAGGCGGGGGCAGTGTACACAGCTTATGTGACACTGTCAAGTATTGTGACAAGTGTAACCGCCGGTACCCGGTCACTAAAAAGGCTCATAAGTGTAAACCAAATACCAGATGCGCTTTTTGTAAAGAGGACTTGACCCCTGACTGTGAGCACCAGTGTTTTATCGATCCAGTAAAAACTGAGGACTTGACAGACCGCTATGTATTTTACGACTTTGAATGTAGACAAGATGAGGGGGCGCACATTGCTAATTACATCTGCTGCATTGACTTTGAGGGCAATTGTTGGACCGCTAAGGGGGATGGTTGTGTGGCTGAATTTTTCAAAAAGTACCGCAACCGTAAATACAAGGGGTACACATTTATAGCGCACAACTCTAAAGGCTATGACAGTTACCTGCTCATGAAATATTTAGTTGAAAATGGTGTCACCCCACACATTATCACACAGGGCAGCAAACTGCTCTGTGTGACAGACGAGGACTTTAGCCAAAGATACATTGACTCCCTCTGCTTTCTGCCCATGAAGCTGAGCGCATTCCCAGCCGCTTTGGGTTTTGAGAGCGAAAAGAAAGGCTATTTCCCACATTTTTGGAACACCGTAGAAAATCAAACTTATGTCGGAACCTACCCGCCACCAGAGGCATACGGGTTGCAAACCATGATGGAGAAGGAAAAGAGAGAGTTTATGGAGTGGTACGGTACTGTTGCGAGCGAGGTGTTTGACTTTAGAAAAGAAATGGCAGAGTACTGTAAAAATGATGTTGTCATCTTGAGAGAGGGCTGTCTCAGATTCAGGGGTGAGATTATAAACAGCTGTAATCTAGACCCTTTTCAATGTGTCACCATTGCCTCAGTGTGCATGAAGCAGTTTTGCATGAGTTTTTTGCCTGAAAATACCGTCGCTCTGACCACTCCAGATAATTACATCAAGCGACAAAAGGCATACTCCACGCCATCTATCCAGTGGCTGGAATACATCGCACATAGCGAAAAACTAGAGATACAGCACGCGCTCTGTAGAGGGGAGGTGAAAATGGGTCCCTACTACCTCGACGGCTATGCCGAAATCGACGGGGTTCGTACGGCGTACGAATTTGCTGGGTGTTTTTTTCACGGGTGCCCAGAATGCTTTGATTCTAACACACTGAACCCTGTAACAAAACTGCGTTTTGGGGACACGCATCAGCAGTTTCAGGATAAAATATTTGCCCTTAAACACACGTACAACCTCAATGTACATGTTATTTGGGAACACCAGTGGGACAAACTGAAGGCTGAAAGTGCAAGTGTACAGGCGTTCTTGAGGGAATTTGACTTTCCAGAGCGCATCGACCCTCGGGACGCTCTGTTTGGCGGCAGAACTAACGCCTTGCAATTGCACTACAAAGCAGAGGGCGACGAGCGTATAGATTATTACGACTTCACGAGCCTTTATCCCTCTGTCAACAAGTTTAAGGAGTACCCGGTAGGACACCCCGTGGTCATTTACCGCGATTTTGACAGTGTGGAAAACTATTTTGGGTTGATCAAAGCCAAGGTTTACCCACCGAGAGGTCTTTACCTGCCGGTTCTGCCTTACAGGTCCGGCGGTAAACTCATGTTCACACTTTGCAGAACATGCTGTGAAACTGAGACGCAGGGGGTCTGCAATCATACAGATGAGCAGAGAGCTCTGAGCGGTACGTGGTGCAGTATTGAAATCAACAAGGCTGTTGAAAAGGGCTACAAAATTGCCAAGATTTACGAGGTCTGGCATTTCCCCGACAGGACAGACACACTCTTTGCTGACTATATTAACACCCATTTAAAGGGAAAACAGGAGGCTTCGGGTTATCCCCCTTGGGTAAAGAGTGCCGAGGATAAAGAGAGATACATTCAGACCTACTTTGAGAAGGAGGGCATCCGCTTGAACCCCGAAAACATCGGTGTGAACAAAGTAAAACGCCAAATTTCCAAATTGTTTTTAAACAGTCTTTGGGGAAAATTTGGACAGAGGATAAATCAGGCAAGTACGACGCTCATCAAAGACCCCGATGAGTTTCTCATGTTCATTTTTTCAAAGCTGGTCAATGTGTCTCACTTTTCCTTTTTGAATGACAACGTGGCAATGGTCCAATGGCGGAACATAAAAGGGTTCCCTAACACGCCGCGGCACGTCAACACGTTTATTGCTGCGTTCACTACAGCGTATGCTAGGCTCGAGCTGTACAACCTCATGGACCGCTTGGGGAGGCGTACGCTGTACCATGATACAGACTCTGTCATTTTTGTCAGCAAGCCGGGGGACTGGATGCCACCTTTGGGTGACTTTCTCGGTGAGCTGACAAGCGAGTTGGAACCAGATGACCACATTGTGGAATTTGTATCAGGGGGTCCCAAAACTTATGGGTACAGAACCGCAAAAAGTAAAACAAACTTGAAAGTTAAGGGCATAACGCTGCACAACACCAATTCGAAAGTTGTCAACATCGCATCCCTCACAGAGTTAGTTCACGATTTTGTGAGTAACCCACGTGACCCCCCTCGAGAGATCAGGACATCTACGCAGCAAATCTTGAGGGATAAAAGGGGGTTCCTTTTGAAAAATAAGACAGTCAACAAGTGTTTCAAGGTTGTGTACACCAAGCGGCAGCTACTGCCTGACTATTCCACACTGCCTTATGGATTCTAGTGACGGGTTCGACAATAGACTTCAGCACCCATTCTCGTGCATTATATCGGGACCGAGCAACTGTGGCAAGTCTTATTTCATTAAAAGACTGCTTGAGAATGTGGCTTGTACATTGTCCAGAGTGCCTGAAAACGTCGTATGGTGCTATTCTTGCTGGCAACCATTGTATGATGATTTGTTGTGCAAAATAAAAAATATTAAATTTGTGGAAGGAATCCCAGAGTCTCTGTGTGACGACGAACTTTTACCATCAAATAAAATTAATTTGATCATCATTGACGACCTTATGGAAAAAGCCAGCGATAACGGCGAGGTGGAAAAAGCTTTTACCAAGTACACGCATCACAGAAATCTAAGCGTCATATATCTGGTGCAGAATCTTTTCTTCCAAGGTAAGAAGAGCCGGACCATCAATCTCAACGCTAATTATATCGTATTATTTAAAAACCCCCGAGATAAATTACAGACGAGTGTATTGGCAAGGCAGATGTACCCGCGGCATTCAAAATTTTTTCTAGAAGCTTTCGAAGACGCTACAAAAGTCCCTTACGGATATCTGTTGGTGGATTTAAAAGCCGTGACACCCGAGGACTGTAGGCTCAGAACAGGAATGCTTCCACCCGAGTGGCCGGCTGCTTACGTGCTCAAGAAAAAATAATAATGTCGGCTCGTATAAAAAGAAACTGGAGTGACCTGAAAGCTTTATTTGACAGTAACGCCAGACAGAGAAAGAAAATTTTAAAGACGGCATCTCCGGGTTTGCTGAACACTCTTTGTGAAATAGCTTTGAACGTGCTGTGCGGCAAGATCCCGCTAACCAAAGCCCAGATTGTACAACTAAAAAAGCAAAAGAGCGGCATTAAACTATTGGCTAACAAACGGACATCGTTTAAAAAAAAGAAGAAGGCTATTATACAGACCGGTGGGGGATTCATTCTACCCCTGCTAAGTGTCGCCATACCGTTTCTCACCAGTCTTTTTCAACGGAGCTAAGTAAATGGAACACGCTAGGAAAATGTATCTAGTTCCTAAGGCTCAGCTTGAAAAACTGCATAATGCCACATCTCCTAAAGACACGATAAGACAGACTGCCGAAAGCGAATTGGACATTGCAATACGCAACATTTTATCAAGAACGGATGTTGCTGACCACGAAAAGGTCCGCTTGTACACAGAGGTGCTACAGAGATATTTGACTTTGGCCAGGCAAGGTGATAATGAGCCCTTATCTTTAACACTTCCTCCTGAAGACCCCATAATAGATAATGCTGTGGCGGCACGTACCACCGTTGCTGGGGATTCCATTATGGATGAAGTCATTAAAAATGTTGCTTCGCGTAACAAGAAAAAGGCTGAATATATAATGGGTAAAATGCATGAAAACTCTGCCGTCACTGCGTGGAATCCGCGCGGGGAGTTTGTTTTTAATGGTACAACTATCGCTGGATCCCACATGCTCGATTTGCTTAAAAACATTACCAACCCGCATAACGTGAACGAGGGGAGAAGGCCTGTGGGGTGGGGAGAATTTCTACAAGGCCTGGCTAGACTCAACATGCCTTGCACCCTCATACCTAACCAAGATGTTGGACGTCTCATAGAGTCGATCAAGAACAAGCCCCGCACCGAGGAGCGGCGTGACGGTACACCCCGAGATGGTCGGTCACCGCGAACCCCACGGAAATTCTTAAGACCCGACTGGCTTGTGTTTTAAAATGCTTTTGTACTTACTTAATTAAAACACTCAAACGTGATATTTTGTCTTTGTGTTTTTTTATTTGTCATGCACAATCTTTTTCAAAGCCTTACAACATCTCACCATCTGCATTTTGGTAAACATATTTTTCACACGATTGATATATTTAAATTTAGAAACAAAATGAGAAACCATAGCATCGTTCTTTTTTAAATCATTGCTATAAAACGATAGAATTTTGCAAAAAGAAAAGCCTCTACAGCGGTTAATTAAATAAAAAATGCAATGTTGTCCACACGTCACACTGAGATCGCTTTGAAGCTGCTTCGCGTTGCAAACGAGACGGTCACAGTGCCTTGTCATAAAAGCGTTTATGGTCCTCGGAAAGCTGGGGTGATCCGGAGGATTTCCGTACGAGTCGAAAAACTCTGCGGTGCTGTCAGTACCGATGAAAAGCGCCAGCCAGTGTTCACCGGGCGCCCAACTCGGATGTGTGTTGACGATGAAGATTGCGGGTAATTTTTCAAGTTTTACTGCCTCTAGCTCGTCACAAGCCAACACCCCATAAAAATGTCTAGCAGTCCAGCGGTTTCTGCCAAGGATGTTGGATAGCTCCAATGTGTTCATGACTAATAGTAATCGTACAATACATTTCTCCTTTGGTTAATCTCGATTATATTGTCGAATGATGCGTAAACTATCAATGTCGCAGTCCTGGCCAGCGGCTGTCGGAATCTCATCTCCAGGCGCATATTTCCGCTTTTAACCATGGAGAGATGCTGATTACATCCCTCGTCGGGTGACAAGTTAAAGGCGTACAAAGTGTAGCCATTTATGTACTCGTTTCTGTCAACAGCGAAAGGTTCGTTTTTCAAATGTCTCCCCGTAGCCAAAATCAAACTGTAATATTCACGGGCCACGTTTCCTCGGATAAAATCTGGTTGAAAGGGTTTAGAGGGATACTGCTGGCCATCTACGTAAAGCGCTACAAATTCAGCGTCGTAATGTTGAAAATTGAAGGGGTTTCGATCGTACGCGCCCATAAAACCCATATTATCTACAAGCCCGATGACTACGGTTTTAGGCAGCTGCCCTAGAAACAAATTTTCTTGAGCGCAGACACGGCTACCCGCGGCAACGCTAAAAGTTTTCATACATACTCTCTCGATCGGGTATTTCGCGTTGGCTGTCAGCAATGCGCTCGCGTGCCCCAGTTTGACAGCCGTCGATACAGAAACTTTTTTAACAAAGAGGGATGCCGATACTATTTTGAGCGAGTACTGCTCAGCTGCATCACCGCTCATGAGGCAAAACTCATCTTTGTTTCGGACCATTTTAATTTTGACGTCGACCCCATTTAGCATTAGCCGCTCCTGAAAAAATATGTCAGAGTGTATTGGGCCCATCAAATCGAAAACGCTGCTTCTTGCCGAAAATGCGGCTCTTTTCTCTAGCCCCGCGTTAAGGCCTTGCGGGTCTGTCTCATTCATTCCTGTACTGCTGTCTTTGAAAAACAACCCGCAGGTAAACTGTCTGGAGAGCGTACCGACGCTATAATTAAGCAGGCACTCTATCATCGCTCTGTAAGGGTAAGTGTTGCTAGATTGGCTCACTAGCCGGTCACCCAGGGATACGTCCACTTGTGAGAAAATTGAGGCGATCGGGTAATTTATGACTCCCACATTTGCACCGGCGTCAATGTTTGTACCGTTAGCTCTTGTGATCCGACACCGGAGATGCAGTAGCGTGTTGTTGAGATCTAGGTAATCTTCCCCATTACCGGCGATAAAAAACTCCAGGGGGCCGTTATCAGTTAAGTCTGAGAGTGGTGGCACTTCCACGTATATATTCTTATCAATGCTTGCTTGCGTGTATGGTATCGCAAAAATATCCAGTTCTGATTTCATACACTCTTCCGACATGTTGTGAATGAGGGCCATAGTTTTAGAAAATGTATCTTCTTCTCTGTGCTTTTTTGGCAACCTTCTTCTCGCGCTTCTTTTTGACTACTGTGACTCTCTTGGGTATTGCTTTGCGTTTTTTAGCGGTGGTAATTCGATCCCCAGGGGGTCTACGACGCTTGTGGCTGTGCTGTCAATTGACCCGTCATGGCTCCTGTTACTACGTCTTTAACGATATTTTGGGCGGCCGATTTTAAATGCGGTTTCGCCATATTGAAAGTCCTTTTCAGAAATGGCACCGCCATTCTGAGGAGTCCTCGAAAAAGCCCTCCCAGACCCCCACCGTACATAACGGGGGCTCCATTGTATCCGGGTAGACCGTTACCCGCTTGGTTTCTGTAGTATTCCACATATCTATGTGGATCTGAAAAGCCGTCGGCGCTGTACATTATTGGGGGTAGTACTGCTTAACCGGTCTGAAATGCAGTTTTACGAGCGTTTTCCCGTATCGGAAGGGTATCGCCTTGTTCTGGTCAGACTTTAACTCGATGACAATGTTATCAATGTGATTCTTGCAGAGCGACACGTAATGAATCCTGTCGTAAGATATTGTGACCATCGAGTTGTGTTCCCCCGCTATATGTACGCTCCGTAAAAGAGGCACGTGGCTGTCACCCACTCTTTGATGCTCGACAATGTCTGAATACACGTAAATCGTGTAAAAACCGGCGCTTATGTCGGCGGGGTACGGTGCCGCTGGTCTATCACCAATCTTCTGAAATACATCAGGCACAAACCCTAGCATCCGTGCAAGGTTACCTTTCGCTTTAAAGGCAACGTGCGGTGGTCCGATCATATACACTTTGTTTTTTATCACGCTATAGTCAAATTTTAGTTTTGACCCTCCTAGAACCGCATTCGTCTCACTGATTAGTTTTTCAATATCTCTGTAATATCCTGCCTTTAGCTTGTACTGTAGGGTCGACGGTATCGACATCCATCCTGTCACGTAAAATAAGGTGTCTTCTTCTTCTACCAGCGTATCCCATGTACGCGGGTAATGGATTTCGGCTAGGCCTACTTCCCATTTACCATTCAGTTCAATCGGCTTGGCTAGTTTTGTCGTGTAGCTTGATATGGTATTGTGTGGGAAAACATCCATAGACGCATTGCTTGGGAGCGTGACATAAAAGCCGCTTTCCTCCATGGCCGCTTTTGGCGGAACTGAACACTACAAACACGGCTCGTCGCACTTATATGTCAACTACTTGCTTAGCAGGAACCCAGCTGTTAAATTTGTCTGGCCATCCCTGCCATTTCACTAAAAACATTTTTTTACCACGCTGCGTTTTTTCCGCAACGATTTTCTCAACTTTGAAGTTTTTGTCTTTGTCTAGTCTGATCTTTTGTAGCTCTTCGGTGTAAAATGTCCCCTCTATGATTTCGCCGTCATAATCTTTTAACCTATACACCGGCGGTGCTCTAGGTAGATGTTCGGCGACGGTAAAGTACTCGTCCGTAAAAGTTTGCTCGTATCCTTTGGTGAATTTTCCCCGTGCTTTAGACACCCTGACCACATCTCCAATTTTAAACTTATAGCGGTGCTTTTTAGATGTACTCGGCATCAAACCATAAATGTTGTTGAAGACTTGGGCCGCATTCTGTGCATTTACCTCAACCGGTTTCATTTTAATGGTACTGTGGTGGGTGTTATTGTACGCTCTCGCTAGGTCTTGTACAATGTCCACATACCTTCTTGTATTATAAGCTGTAAAATAACGCCACATTCGTGTCTTTAATGTTCGGTTAAACCTTTCCACTACAGACGCTTTGACATCGTTACCCGTGGCGAAATGTATTATTCCATGTTTCTCGGTAAGCTTATGAAACGACGCGTTAAAAAACTCTGTCCCGTGGTCGGTTTGTAGCTTTTTAGGGGTCCTGCCTTCAGAGAGAATGTTTTCAAACACTTTCTTTACCTCTGCACCCGTCTTGCTTTTAAGACATCGAACCCATGCGTATTTTGATAGAATGTCTATACACGTTAACATGTATTTAAAATCGTCATTCTGTTCCGCGTAAGCCGACATGTCCACCAAGTCAGCTTGCCATTGAGAATCGATATTAGTCACAAAGACTCTGTTCCTTTTAAAGTTAAACCTGATCGGTTTATGTAATGTGTACGCATCTTCACCAGATAGCCATGTAGCAACTTGTTTCTTATTTATATTACCCGCACCTTCTTCTTCATCTATCAGAGATCTGTATAATCTGTCGGGGCCTCCAAAAGACCCAGGGTTTGATGGTGTATAATAGACACGTTTCAAGCGCTTATCATCCATCGTGGACCTCTAGCAATAATGACAAAGTGTTTTTGAGTCAACTCATTTTATTTAGAACGCATGCAAAATTGTCAGAAACACATAGTTCAGCGTTTACACATCAGCCTGGGGTTGTTTGTATGCGTGCAAAATACAGAATTCATTAAATGCGTCATCTATAGCCCCCTCGTAATCTGCCCCTTCACCTTCACGTTTCAACTCGCGCAATTTCTCCCGCACGTTTATTTCATCTTTAAGATCACACATGACTGCCTCAACAGCGCCCTGTACTTTCACTGGTGAGGGGTGGGGATTGAACACCGACACCGCTTTCGTGATGATGTGTTTAAACCATGGTCTATACAGCTTTTTGACCAACTTTTCAAAATTGTGAAAGAAGTAAAATGGCTCGGGGTCGTACAGGCACGTGTGCCGACGCTGGCTAGGATGCATCACAGAGCAACCTACACAGGCCTCCTTCAAGTCCTCCTCGATCACATGATCCAGAATGCAGGCAAGTGCCCCTTTGATAATTTTCATGGCAGAGTCAGTGATGCTCCCATCCACAACATCTTCAGACAATGACAGCGCAGCAAAACGCTCGCAGAGTTCGTCGATCGTCGGTGACGGGGACCGTGGTGCTCCCAAGAATACATGAGGGGTCGCCGCTGCAGCCTCAAACATCGATGACGGCCATTGCGCCCATGTTGGGCTCGAAGGGGGTGCCGATGAAAAGCACGGGTCGCCATACGGCCCCCATGATGCGGCCTGCTGAAGGTCAAAAGGCTCTGGTGAGTTGTCAAGTCGCAGCCCAAAAGTCGATTGCGGTATCGGTGGCAGCCGAGGGCGGGTTTCAGCGTTGTTCAGCAGCAGTCCAAAAGTATTCTCTTCTATCAGTGGCAGCGTGATCGTTTCAGGAGATGGCGGGATAGTCGAAGTTGTCTGTTTGCACGCCATTGCAAGCTGGGGAGTTGTGTCTCGTTGTCTTTGAGTGCTGGCTCACAGGAGCGATGGGTATTAATACGTTTTTCACCATGGTTAAGTACAGCCTTCTCTCATCTTATTGGTTGCTAAGGCACAAATGGGGTGGGGCTAATGATCCCCCCGTCGATCTCACTTTGGTCAAACTTTTTCTCGAGTTTTATACAGATACATTCTTTATACGAGAATATGCTGCACAGAGCCCCATGCTTGCGTTGTCTCCGCGGCTTGCGGGGTGCCCATGTTGGTTTTAGCGGCACTAAGTCACATTTATGGAGCGTCGCTGGTGTCATCAAACTCATGGCTGGTACTGTCTGTATGAGACAATTTGACAATTGCTCGCCATTTGACAGGTGCTTGACGCAACGAGCTAGCTCAATAAAGGAAATGCTGTGTGGATCTACGCGCATGCGCTCGTTTAAACAAGAATTAACCGCGTTATTCTTTGATTATTGCTGTCGAAAATGCTCAGACCGCTTTACTTTATTATTCACATTGTCAGAAAAGTGCTTCATTCCTTAAAAACATTACGGCTATAGGGGTTTTATTTGCTAAAACAGGCGCTCCGCCGGCGTCGCCATTTTGAAAGGGGAGGCGGCGTGGGTGCGCATGCGCCAAGCGCCGGACTAGCGATCGGCCATTCCGCCCCGCGTTGTTCAAACAGAGTAGTCGCATGTGGCAGTGCTCCGGGATCATTTCGTCTTATTTCTTCTAAAAGTTTGCCGCTTGCATGCTTTCTTCAACCTGGTAAATATAACTAAAGTCTTTCGTGTTGGTTAAATGTAATGAGTGTACTCTTCTTTTAAAACGGCGGGGTGTATGTTTGTTGGTTTCGCTTGTTTACATTTGCTCTTCTGCTTCTTTCGGGCATGTTTGTTTAAATTCACCCCTGCTTTTTCTTTTAAAATAACCCTAAGGGTTTTCTTCTTTAACACACTTGGTGCTTTCTTCTTTTAAAACATTTGGGTGCTTTCTTTTAAAATACGCCGCGGTGCTTACTAACAACACAGGGCCGGACGGACGCCCCCGCTGAACGTGTATGCGCTAGCTTGCCATTATCCTGCTCTGTTTTATTATTCCTTAAAAACGTAATTAAAAAACCATATTGATAAAATACATGTAATGTATTTTTATTCTATTAAAGTTTAATCTCCCAAACCCCCCCTATCGGCAACACGTGGCATAAGCATGTATTGATACCATATATGGGCATAACGGCAATCTCCCAAAACCATATCGCCCCCTATCGGCAAAACGTGGCATAAGCATGTATTAATACCATATATGGGCATAAACTCTCGACCAATCAGAATCAAGGATACGCTACTTCCTCTTATGACGTCAGAAGTGGAGAATTAAGCTCCGCCCAAGGTACCACCTAACAATATATCCTGAGTGTTCATACTGTACCTCACATGAACACTGACACGTCGCGTTGTGCCCCATAGCGCTAGACGACCCGCAATCCTGAGTGTTCATACTGTACCTCACATGAACACAGACACGCCGCGTTGTGCCCCATAGTGCTAGACGACCCGCAATCCTGAGTGTTCATACTGTACCTCACATGAACACAGACACGCCGCGTTGTGCACCATAGTGCTAGACGACCCGCAATCCTGACTGGTCATACTGTATCTCACATGAACACAGAAACGCCGCGTTGTGCCCCATAGTGCTAGACGACCCGTAATCCTGACTGTTCATACTGTACCTCACCTGAACACAGAAACGCTGCGTTGTGCCCCATAGTGCTAGACGACCCGTAATCCTGACTGTTCATACTGTATCTCACATGAACACAGACACGTCGCGTTGTGCCCCATAGTGCTAGACGACCCGCAATCCTGAGTGTTCATACTGAACCTCACATGAACACAGACACGTCGCGTTGTGCCCCATAGTGCTAGACGACCCGCAATCCTGAGTGTTCATACTGTACCTCACATGAACACAGACACGCCGCGTTGTGCCCCATAGCGCTAGACGACCCGCAATCCTGAGTGTTCATACTGTACCTCACATGAACACAGACACGCCGCGTTGTGCCCCATAGCGCTAGACGACCCGCAATCCTGAGTGTTCATACTGTACCTCAGATGAACACAGACACGCCGCGTTGTGCCCCATAGCGCTAGACGACCCGCAATCCTGAGTGTTCATACTGTACCTCACATGAACACAGACACGTCGCGTTGTGCCCCATAGCGCTAGACGACCCGCAATCCTGAGTGTTCATACTGTACCTCAGATGAACACAGACACGCCGCGTTGTGCCCCATAGCGCTAGACGACCCGCAATCCTGAGTGTTCATACTGTACCTCACATGAACACAGACACGCCGCGTTGTGCCCCATAGCGCTAGACGACCCGCAATCCTGAGTGTTCATACTGTACCTCACATGAACACAGACACGGCGCGTTGTGCCCCATAGCGCTAGACGACCCGCAATCCTGAGTGTTCATACTGTACCTCACATGAACACAGACACGCCGCGTCGTGCCCCATAGTGCTAGACGACCCGCAATCCTGAGTGTTCATACTGTACCTCACATGAACACAGACACGCCGCGTTGTTCCACATAGTGGTAGACGACCCGCAATCCTGACTGTTCATACTGTACCTCAGATGAACACAGACACGCCGCGTTGTGCCCCATAGTGCTAGACGACCCGCAATCCTGAGTGTTCATACTGTACCTCACATGAACACAGACACGCCGCGTCGTGCCCCATAGCGCTAGACGACCCGCAATCCTGAGTGTTCATACTGTACCTCACATGAACACAGACACGCCGCGTTGTTCCACATAGTGGTAGACGACCCGCAATCCTGACTGTTCATACTGTACCTCAGATGAACACAGACACGCCGCGTTGTGCCCCATAGTGCTAGACGACCCGCAATCCTGAGTGTTCATACTGTACCTCACATGAACAAAGACACGCCGCGTTGTGCCCCATAGTGCTAGACGACCCGCAATCCTGAGTGTTCATACTGTACCTCAGATGAACACAGACACGCCGCGTTGTGCCCCAAAGTGCTAGACGACCCGCAATCCTGAGTGTTCATACTGTACCTCACATGAACACAGACACGTCGCGTTGTGCCCCATAGCGCTAGACGACCTGCAGTCCTGAGTGTTCATACTGTACCTCACATGAACACAAACACGTCGCGTTGTGCCCCATAGCGCTAGACGACCCGCAATCCTGAGTGTTCATACTGTACCTCACATGAACACAGACACGTCGCGTTGTGCCCCATAGCGCTAGACGACCCGCAATCCTGAGTGTTCATACTGTACCTCACATGAACACAGACACGCCGCGTTGTGCCCCATAGCGCTAGACGACCCACAATCCTGAGTGTTCATACTGTACCTCACATGAACACAGACACGCCGCGTTGTGCCCGATAGAGCTAGACGACCCGCAATTCTGAGTGTTCATACTGTACCTCACATGAACACAGACACGCCGCGTTGTGCCCCATAGTGCTAGACGACCCGCAATCCTGAGTGTTCATACTGTACCTCACATGAACACAGAAACGCTGCGTTGTGCCCCATAGTGCTAGACGACCCGTAATCCTGACTGTTCATACTGTATCTCACATGAACACAGACACGTCGCGTTGTGCCCCATAGTGCTAGACGACCCGCAATCCTGAGTGTTCATACTGAACCTCACATGAACACAGACACGTCGCGTTGTGCCCCATAGTGCTAGACGACCCGCAATCCTGAGTGTTCATACTGTACCTCACATGAACACAGACACGCCGCGTTGTGCCCCATAGCGCTAGACGACCCGCAATCCTGAGTGTTCATACTGTACCTCAGATGAACACAGACACGCCGCGTTGTGCCCCATAGCGCTAGACGACCCGCAATCCTGAGTGTTCATACTGTACCTCACATGAACACAGACACGCCGCGTTGTGCCCCATAGCGCTAGACGACCCGCAATTCTGAGTGTTCATACTGTACCTCACATGAACACAGACACGCCGCGTTGTGCCCCATAGCGCTAGACGACCCGCAATTCTGAGTGTTCATACTGTACCTCACATGAACACAGACACGCCGCGTTGTGCCCCATAGCGCTAGACGACCCGCAATTCTGAGTGTTCATACTGTACCTCACATGAACACAGTCACGCCGCGTTGTGCCCCATAGTGCTAGACGACCCGCAATCCTGAGTGTTCATACTGTACCTCACATGAACACAGACACGCCGCGTTGTGCCCCATAGAGCTAGACGACCCGCAATCCTGAGTGTTCATACTGTACCTCACATGAACACAGACACGCCGCGTTGTGCCCGATAGAGCTAGATGACCCGCAATCCTGAGTGTTCATACTGTACCTCACATGAACACAGACACGCCGCGTTGTGCCCCATAGTGCTAGATGACCCGCAATCCTGAGTGTTCATACTGTACCTCACATGAACACAGACACGCCGCGTTGTGCCCCATAGTGCTAGACGACCCGCAATCCTGACTGTTCATACTGTACCTCACATGAACACAGACACGCCGCGTTGTGCACCATAGTGCTAGACGACCCGCAATCCTGACTGTTCATACTGTACCTCACATGAACACAGAAACGCTGCGTTGTGCCCCATAGTGCTAGACGACCCGTAATCCTGACTGTTCATACTGTATCTCACCTGAACACAGAAACGCTGCGTTGTGCCCCATAGTGCTAGACGACCCGTAATCCTGAGTGTTCGTACTGTATCTCACATGAACACAGACACGTCGCGTTGTGCCCCATAGTGCTAGACGACCCGCAATCCTGAGTGTTCGTACTGAACCTCACATGAACACAGACACGCCGCGTTGTGCCCCATAGCGCTAGACGACCCGCAATCCTGAGTGTTCATACTGTACCTCAGATGAACACAGACACGACGCGTTGCGCCCCATAGCGCTAGACGACCCGCAATCCTGAGTGTTCATACTGTACCTCACATGAACACAGACACGTCGCGTTGCGCCCCTTAGCGCTAGACTATCCGCAATCCTGAGTGTTCATACTGTACCTCAGATGAACACAGACACGCCGCTTTGTGCCCCATAGTGCTAGACGACCCGCAATCCTGAGTGTTCATACTGTACCTCACATGAACACTGACACGTCGCGTTGTGCCCCATAGCGCTAGACGACCCGCAATCCTGAGTGTTCATACTGTACCTCACATGAACACAGACACGCCGCGTTGTGCCCCATAGCGCTAGACGACCCGCAATCCTGAGTGTTCATACTGTACCTCACATGAACACAGACACGCCGCGTTGTGCACCATAGTGCTAGACGACCCGCAATCCTGACTGGTCATACTGTATCTCACATGAACACAGAAAAGCCGCGTTGTGCCCCATAGTGCTAGACGACCCGTAATCCTGACTGTTCATACTGTACCTCACCTGAACACAGAAACGCTGCATTGTGCCCCATAGTGCTAGACGACCCGTAATCCTAACTGTTCATACTGTATCTCACATGAACACAGACACGTCGCGTTGTGCCCCATAGTGCTAGACGACCCACAATCCTGAGTGTTCATACTGAACCTCACATGAACACAGACACGTCGCGTTGTGCCCCATAGTGCTAGACGACCCGCAATCCTGAGTGTTCATACTGTACCTCACATGAACACAGACACGCCGCGTTGTGCCCCATAGCGCTAGACGACCCGCAATCCTGAGTGTTCATACTGTACCTCACATGAACATAGACACGCCGCGTTGTGCCCCATAGCGCTAGACGACCCGCAATCCTGAGTGTTCATACTGTACCTCAGATGAACACAGACACGCCGCGTTGTGCCCCATAGCGCTAGACGACCCGCAATCCTGAGTGTTCATACTGTACCTCACATGAACACAGACACGTCGCGTTGTGCCCCATAGCGCTAGACGACCCGCAATTCTGAGTGTTCATACTGTACCTCAGATGAACACAGACACGCCGCGTTGTGCCCCATAGCGCTAGACGCCCCGCAATCCTGAGTGTTCATACTGTACCTCACATGAACACAGACACGCCGCGTTGTGCCCCATAGCGCTAGACGACCCGCAATCCTGAGTGTTCATACTGTACCTCACATGAACACAGACACGCCGCGTTGTGCCCCATAGCGCTAGACGACCCGCAATCCTGAGTGTTCATACTGTACCTCACATGAACACAGACACGCCGCGTCGTGCCCCATAGCGCTAGACGACCCGCAATCCTGAGTGTTCATACTGTGCCTCACATTAACACAGACACGCCGCGTCGTTCCACATAGTGGTAGACGACCCGCAATCCTGACTGTTCATACTGTACCTCAGATGAACACAGACACGCCGCGTTGTGCCCCATAGTGCTAGACGACCCGCAATCCTGAGTGTTCATACTGTACCTCACATGAACAAAGACACGCCGCGTTGTGCCCCATAGTGCTAGACGACCCGCAATCCTGAGTGTTCATACTGTACCTCAGATGAACACAGACACGCCGCGTTGTGCCCCATAGTGCTAGACGACCCGCAATCCTGAGTGTTCATACTGTACCTCAGATGAACACAGACACGCCGCGTTGTGCCCCATAGTGCTAGACGACCCGCAATCCTGAGTGTTCATACTGTACCTCACATGAACACAGACACGTCGCGTTGTGCCCCATAGCGCTAGACGACCCGCAATCCTGAGTGTTCATACTGTACCTCACATGAACACAGACACGTCGCGTTGTGCCCCATAGCGCTAGACGACCCGCAATCCTGAGTGTTCATACTGTACCTCACATGAACACAGACACGCCGTGTTGTGCCCCATAGCGCTAGACGACCCGCAATCCTGAGTGTTCATACTGTACCTCACATGAACACAGACACGCCGCGTTGTGCCCCATAGCGCTAGACGACCCGCAATCCTGAGTGTTCATACTGTACCTCACATGAACACAGACACGCCGCGTTGTGCCCCATAGTGCTAGACGACCCGCAATCCTGACTGGTCATACTGTATCTCACATGAACACAGAAACGCCGCGTTGTGCCCCATAGTGCTAGACGACCCGTAATCCTGACTGTTCATACTGTACCTCACCTGAACACAGAAACGCTGCGTTGTGCCCCATAGTGCTAGACGACCCGTAATCCTGACTGTTCATACTGTATCTCACATGAACACAGACACGTCGCGTTGTGCCCCATAGTGCTAGACGACCCGCAATCCTGAGTGTTCATACTGAACCTCAGATGAACACAGACACGCCGCGTTGTGCCCCATAGTGCTAGACGACCCGCAATCCTGAGTGTTCATACTGTACCTCACATGAACACAGACACGCCGCGTTGTGCCCCATAGCGCTAGACGACCCGCAATCCTGAGTGTTCATACTGTACCTCACATGAACACAGACACGCCGCGTTGTGCCCCATAGCGCTAGACGATCCACAATCCTGAGTGTTCATACTGTACCTCACATGAACACAGACACGCCGCGTTGTGCACCATAGTGCTAGACGACCCGTAATCCTGACTGGTCATACTGTATCTCACATGAACACAGAAACGCCGCGTTGTGCCCCATAGTGCTAGACGACCCGTAATCCTGACTGTTCATACTGTACCTCACCTGAACACAGAAACGCTGCGTTGTGCCCCATAGTGCTAGACGACCCATAATCCTGACTGTTCATACTGTATCTCACATGAACACAGACACGTCGCGTTGTGCCCCATAGTGCTAGAAGACCCGCAATCCTGAGTGTTCATACTGAACCTCAGATGAACACAGACACGCCGCGTTGTGCCCCATAGTGCTAGACGACCCGCAATCCTGAGTGTTCATACTGAACCTCACATGAACACAGACACGTCGCGTTGTGCCCCATAGTGCTAGACGAACCGCAATCCTGAGTGTTCATACTGTACCTCACATGAACACAGACACGCCGCGTTGTGCCCCATAGCGCTAGACGACCCGCAATCCTGAGTGTTCATACTGTACCTCACATGAACACAGACACGCCGCGTTGTGCCCCATAGCGCTAGACGACCCGCAATCCTGAGTGTTCATACTGTACCTCACATGAACACAGACACGCCGCGTTGTGCCCCATAGCGCTAGACGACCCGCAATCCTGAGTGTTCATACTGTACCTCACATGAACACAGACACGTCGCGTTGTGCCCCATAGCGCTAGACGACCCGCAATTCTGAGTGTTCATACTGTACCTCAGATGAACACAGACACGTCGCGTTGTGCCCCATAGTGCTAGACGACCCGCAATCCTGAGTGTTCATACTGTACCTCACATGAACACAGACACGCCGCGTTGTGCCCCATAGCGCTAGACGACCCGCAATCCTGAGTGTTCATACTGTACCTCACATGAACACAGACACGCCGCGTTGTGCCCCATAGCGCTAGACGACCCGCAATCCTGAGTGTTCATACTGTACCTCACATGAACACAGACACGCCGCGTCGTGCCCCATAGCGCTAGACGACCCGCAATCCTGAGTGTTCATACTGTACCTCACATGAACACAGACACGCCGCGTCGTGCCCCATAGTGCTAGACGACCCGCAATCCTGAGTGTTCATACTGTACCTCACATGAACACAGACACGCCGCGTCGTGCCCCATAGTGCTAGACGACCCGCAATCCTGAGTGTTCATACTGTACCTCACATGAACACAGACACGCCGCGTTGTTCCACATAGTGGTAGACGACCCGCAATCCTGACTGTTCATACTGTACCTCAGATGAACACAGACACGCCGCGTTGTGCCCCATAGTGCTAGACGACCCGCAATCCTGAGTGTTCATACTGTACCTCACATGAACAAAGACACGCCGCGTTGTGCCCCATAGTGCTAGACGACCCGCAATCCTGAGTGTTCATACTGTACCTCAGATGAACACAGACACGCCGCGTTGTGCCCCATAGTGCTAGACGACCCGCAATCCTGAGTGTTTATACTGTACCTCAGATGAACACAGACACGCCGCGTTGTGCCCCATAGTGCTAGACGACCCGCAATCCTGAGTGTTCATACTGTACCTCACATGAACACAGACACGTCGCGTTGTGCCCCATAGCGCTAGACGACCCGCAATCCTGAGTGTTCATACTGTACCTCACATGAACACAGACACGCCGCGTTGTGCCCCATAGCGCTAGACGACCCGCAATCCTGAGTGTTCATACTGTACCTCACATGAACACAGACACGCCGCGTTGTGCCCCATAGTGCTAGACGACCCGCAATCCTGACTGGTCATACTGTATCTCACATGAACACAGAAACGCCGCGTTGTGCCCCTTAGTGCGAGACGACCCGTAATCCTGACTGTTCATACTGTACCTCACCTGAACACAGAAACGCTGCGTTGTGCCCCATAGTGCTAGACGACCCGTAATCCTGACTGTTCATACTGTATCTCACATGAACACAGACACGTCGCGTTGTGCCCCATAGTGCTAGACGACCCGCAATCCTGAGTGTTCATACTGTACCTCACATGAACACAGACACGCCGCGTTGTGCCCCATAGCGCTAGACGACCCGCAATCCTGAGTGTTCATACTGTACCTCACATGAACACAGACACGCCGCGTTGTGCCCCATAGCGCTAGACGACCCGCAATCCTGAGTGTTCATACTGTACCTCAGATGAACACAGACACGCCGCGTTGTGCCCCATAGTGCTAGACGACCCGCAATCCTGAGTGTTCATACTGTACCTCACATGAACACAGACACGCCGCGTTGTGCCCCATAGCGCTAGACGATCAGCAATCCTCAGTGTTCATACTGTACCTCACATGAACACAGACACGCCGCGTTGTGCACCATAGTGCTAGACGACCCGTAATCCTGACTGGTCATACTGTATCTCACATGAACACAGAAACGCCGCGTTGTGCCCCATAGTGCTAGACGACCCGTAATCCTGACTGTTCATACTGTACCTCACCTGAACACAGAAACGCTGCGTTGTGCCCCATAGTGCTAGACGACCCGTAATCCTGACTGTTCATACTGTATCTCACATGAACACAGACACGTCGCGTTGTGCCCCATAGTGCTAGAAGACCCGCAATCCTGAGTGTTCATACTGAACCTCAGATGAACACAGACACGCCGCGTTGTGCCCCATAGTGCTAGACGACCCGCAATCCTGAGTGTTCATACTGAACCTCACATGAACACAGACACGTCGCGTTGTGCCCCATAGTGCTAGACGACCCGCAATCCTGAGTGTTCATACTGTACCTCACATGAACACAGACACGCCGCGTTGTGCCCCATAGCGCTAGACGACCCGCAATCCTGAGTGTTCATACTGTACCTCACATGAACACAGACACGCCGTGTTGTGCCCCATAGCGCTAGACGACCCGCAATCCTGAGTGTTCATACTGTACCTCACATGAACACAGACACGCCGCGTTGTGCCCCATAGCGCTAGACGACCCGCAATCCTGAGTGTTCATACTGTACCTCACATGAACACAGACACGCCGCGTTGTGCCCCATAGTGCTAGACGACCCGCAATCCTGACTGGTCATACTGTATCTCACATGAACACAGAAACGCCGCGTTGTGCCCCATAGTGCTAGACGACCCGTAATCCTGACTGTTCATACTGTACCTCACCTGAACACAGAAACGCTGCGTTGTGCCCCATAGTGCTAGACGACCCGTAATCCTGACTGTTCATACTGTATCTCACATGAACACAGACACGTCGCGTTGTGCCCCATAGTGCTAGACGACCCGCAATCCTGAGTGTTCATACTGAACCTCAGATGAACACAGACACGCCGCGTTGTGCCCCATAGTGCTAGACGACCCGCAATCCTGAGTGTTCATACTGTACCTCACATGAACACAGACACGCCGCGTTGTGCCCCATAGCGCTAGACGACCCGCAATCCTGAGTGTTCATACTGTACCTCACATGAACACAGACACGCCGCGTTGTGCCCCATAGCGCTAGACGATCCACAATCCTGAGTGTTCATACTGTACCTCACATGAACACAGACACGCCGCGTTGTGCACCATAGTGCTAGACGACCCGTAATCCTGACTGGTCATACTGTATCTCACATGAACACAGAAACGCCGCGTTGTGCCCCATAGTGCTAGACGACCCGTAATCCTGACTGTTCATACTGTACCTCACCTGAACACAGAAACGCTGCGTTGTGCCCCATAGTGCTAGACGACCCATAATCCTGACTGTTCATACTGTATCTCACATGAACACAGACACGTCGCGTTGTGCCCCATAGTGCTAGAAGACCCGCAATCCTGAGTGTTCATACTGAACCTCAGATGAACACAGACACGCCGCGTTGTGCCCCATAGTGCTAGACGACCCGCAATCCTGAGTGTTCATACTGAACCTCACATGAACACAGACACGTCGCGTTGTGCCCCATAGTGCTAGACGACCCGCAATCCTGAGTGTTCATACTGTACCTCACATGAACACAGACACGCCGCGTTGTGCCCCATAGCGCTAGACGACCCGCAATCCTGAGTGTTCATACTGTACCTCACATGAACACAGACACGCCGCGTTGTGCCCCATAGTGCTAGACGACCCGCAATCCTGAGTGTTCATACTGTACCTCACATGAACACAGACACGCCGCGTTGTGCCCCATAGCGCTAGACGACCCGCAATCCTGAGTGTTCATACTGTACCTCACATGAACACAGACACGTCGCGTTGTGCCCCATAGCGCTAGACGACCCGCAATTCTGAGTGTTCATACTGTACCTCAGATGAACACAGACACGTCGCGTTGTGCCCCATAGTGCTAGACGACCCGCAATCCTGAGTGTTCATACTGTACCTCACATGAACACAGACACGCCGCGTTGTGCCCCATAGCGCTAGACGACCCGCAATCCTGAGTGTTCATACTGTACCTCACATGAACACAGACACGCCGCGTTGTGCCCCATAGCGCTAGACGACCCGCAATCCTGAGTGTTCATACTGTACCTCACATGAACACAGACACGCCGCGTCGTGCCCCATAGCGCTAGACGACCCGCAATCCTGAGTGTTCATACTGTACCTCACATGAACACAGACACGCCGCGTCGTGCCCCATAGTGCTAGACGACCCGCAATCCTGAGTGTTCATACTGTACCTCACATGAACACAGACACGCCGCGTTGTTCCACATAGTGGTAGACGACCCGCAATCCTGACTGTTCATACTGTACCTCAGATGAACACAGACACGCCGCGTTGTGCCCCATAGTGCTAGACGACCCGCAATCCTGAGTGTTCATACTGTACCTCACATGAACAAAGACACGCCGCGTTGTGCCCCATAGTGCTAGACGACCCGCAATCCTGAGTGTTCATACTGTACCTCAGATGAACACAGACACGCCGCGTTGTGCCCCATAGTGCTAGACGACCCGCAATCCTGAGTGTTTATACTGTACCTCAGATGAACACAGACACGCCGCGTTGTGCCCCATAGTGCTAGACGACCCGCAATCCTGAGTGTTCATACTGTACCTCACATGAACACAGACACGTCGCGTTGTGCCCCATAGCGCTAGACGACCCGCAATCCTGAGTGTTCATACTGTACCTCACATGAACACAGACACGCCGCGTTGTGCCCCATAGCGCTAGACGACCCGCAATCCTGAGTGTTCATACTGTACCTCACATGAACACAGACACGCCGCGTTGTGCCCCATAGTGCTAGACGACCCGCAATCCTGACTGGTCATACTGTATCTCACATGAACACAGAAACGCCGCGTTGTGCCCCATAGTGCGAGACGACCCGTAATCCTGACTGTTCATACTGTACCTCACCTGAACACAGAAACGCTGCGTTGTGCCCCATAGTGCTAGACGACCCGTAATCCTGACTGTTCATACTGTATCTCACATGAACACAGACACGTCGCGTTGTGCCCCATAGTGCTAGACGACCCGCAATCCTGAGTGTTCATACTGTACCTCACATGAACACAGACACGCCGCGTTGTGCCCCATAGCGCTAGACGACCCGCAATCCTGAGTGTTCATACTGTACCTCACATGAACACAGACACGCCGCGTTGTGCCCCATAGCGCTAGACGACCCGCAATCCTGAGTGTTCATACTGTACCTCAGATGAACACAGACACGCCGCGTTGTGCCCCATAGTGCTAGACGACCCGCAATCCTGAGTGTTCATACTGTACCTCACATGAACACAGACACGCCGCGTTGTGCCCCATAGCGCTAGACGATCAGCAATCCTCAGTGTTCATACTGTACCTCACATGAACACAGACACGCCGCGTTGTGCACCATAGTGCTAGACGACCCGTAATCCTGACTGGTCATACTGTATCTCACATGAACAGAGAAACGCCGCGTTGTGCCCCATAGTGCTAGACGACCCGTAATCCTGACTGTTCATACTGTACCTCACCTGAACACAGAAACGCTGCGTTGTGCCCCATAGTGCTAGACGACCCGTAATCCTGACTGTTCATACTGTATCTCACATGAACACAGACACGTCGCGTTGTGCCCCATAGTGCTAGAAGACCTGCAATCCTGAGTGTTCATACTGAACCTCAGATGAACACAGACACGCCGCGTTGTGCCCCATAGTGCTAGACGACCCGCAATCCTGAGTGTTCATACTGAACCTCACATGAACACAGACACGTCGCGTTGTGCCCCATAGTGCTAGACGACCCGCAATCCTGAGTGTTCATACTGTACCTCACATGAACACAGACACGCCGCGTTGTGCCCCATAGCGCTAGACGACCCGCAATCCTGAGTGTTCATACTGTACCTCACATGAACACAGACACGCCGCGTTGTGCCCCATAGTGCTAGACGACCCGCAATCCTGAGTGTTCATACTGTACCTCACATGAACACAGACACGCCGCGTTGTGCCCCATAGCGCTAGACGACCCGCAATCCTGAGTGTTCATACTGTACCTCACATGAACACAGACACGTCGCGTTGTGCCCCATAGCGCTAGACGACCCGCAATTCTGAGTGTTCATACTGTACCTCAGATGAACACAGACACGCCGCGTTGTGCCCCATAGCGCTAGACGACCCGCAATCCTGAGTGTTCATACTGTACCTCACATGAACACAGACACGCCGCGTTGTGCCCCATAGCGCTAGACGACCCGCAATCCTGAGTGTTCATACTGTACCTCACATGAACACAGACACGCCGCGTTGTGCCCCATAGCGCTAGACGACCCGCAATCCTGAGTGTTCATACTGTACCTCACATGAACACAGACACGCCGCGTCGTGCCCCATAGCGCTAGACGACCCGCAATCCTGAGTGTTCATACTGTACCTCACATGAATACAGACACGCCGCGTCGTTCCACATAGTGGTAGACGACCCGCAATCCTGACTGTTCATACTGTACCTCAGATGAACACAGACACGCCGCGTTGTGCCCCATAGTGCTAGACGACCCGCAATCCTGAGTGTTCATACTGTACCTCACATGAACAAAGACACGCCGCGTTGTGCCCCATAGTGCTAGACGACCCGCAATCCTGAGTGTTCATACTGTACCTCAGATGAACACAGACACGCCGCGTTGCTAGACGACCCGCAATCCTGAGTGTTCATACTGTACCTCAGATGAACACAGACACGCCGCGTTGTGCCCCATAGTGCTAGACGACCCGCAATCCTGAGTGTTCATACTGTACCTCACATGAACACAGACACGTCGCGTTTTGCCCCATAGCGCTAGACGACCCGCAATTCTCAGTGTTCATACTGTACCTCAGATGAACACAGACACGCCGCGTTGTGCACCATAGTGTTAGACGACCCGCAATCCTGACTGGTCATACTGTATCTCACATGAACACAGAAACGCCGCGTTGTGCCCCATAGTGCTAGACGACCCGCAATCCTGAGTGTTCATACTGTACCTCACATGAACACAGACACGCCGCGTTGTGCCCCATAGCGCTAGACGACCCGCAATCCTGAGTGTTCATACTGTACCTCACATGAACACAGACACGCCGCGTTGTGCCCCATAGCGCTAGACGACCCGCAATCCTGAGTGTTCATACTGTACCTCACATGAACACAGACACGCCGCGTCGTGCCCCATTGCGCTAGACGACCCGCAATCCTGAGTGTTCATACTGTACCTCACATGAACACAGACACGCCGCGTCGTTCCACATAGTGGTAGACGACCCGCAATCCTGACTGTTCATACTGTACCTCAGATGAACACAGACACGCCGCGTTGTGCCCCATAGCGCTAGACGACCCGCAATCCTGAGTGTTCATACTGTACCTCACATGAACACAGACACGCCGCGTTGTGCCCCATAGCGCTAGACGACCCGCAATCCTGAGTGTTCATACTGTACCTCACATGAACACAGACACGCCGCGTTGTGCCCCATAGTGCTAGACGACCCGCAATACTGAGTGTTCATACTGTACCTCACATGAACACAGACACGCCGCGTTGTGCACCATAGTGCTAGACGACCCGCAATCCTGACTGGTCATACTGTATCTCACATGAACACAGAAACGCCGCGTTGTGCCCCATAGTGCTAGACGACCCGTAATCCTGACTGTTCATACTGTACCTCACCTGAACACAGAAACGCTGCGTTGTGCCCCATAGTGCTAGACGACCCGTAATCCTGACTGTTCATACTGTATCTCACATGAACACAGACACGTCGCGTTGTGCCCCATAGTGCTAGAAGACCCGCAATCCTGAGTGTTCATACTGAACCTCAGATGAACACAGACACGCCGCGTTGTGCCCCATAGTGCTAGACGACCCGCAATCCTGAGTGTTCATACTGAACCTCACATGAACACAGACACGTCGCGTTGTGCCCCATAGTGCTAGACGCCCCGCAATCCTGAGTGTTCATACTGTACCTCACATGAACACAGACACGCCGCGTTGTGCCCCATAGCGCTAGACGACCCGCAATCCTGAGTGTTCATACTGTACCTCACATGAACACAGACACGCCGCGTTGTGCCCCATAGTGCTAGACGACCCGCAATCCTGAGTGTTCATACTGTACCTCACATGAACACAGACACGCCGCGTTGTGCCCCATAGCGCTAGACGACCCGCAATCCTGAGTGTTCATACTGTACCTCACATGAACACAGACACGTCGCGTTGTGCCCCATAGCGCTAGACGACCCGCAATTCTGAGTGTTCATACTGTACCTCAGATGAACACAGACACGCCGCGTTGTGCCCCATAGTGCTAGACGACCCGCAGTCCTGAGTGTTCATACTGTACCTCACATGAACACAGACACGCCGCGTTGTGCCCCATAGCGCTAGACGACCCGCAATCCTGAGTGTTCATACTGTACCTCACATGAACACAGACACGCCGCGTTGTGCCCCATAGCGCTAGACGACCCGCAATCCTGAGTGTTCATACTGTACCTCACATGAACACAGACACGCCGCGTCGTGCCCCATAGCGCTAGACGACCCGCAATCCTGAGTGTTCATACTGTACCTCACATGAACACAGACACGCCGCGTCGTTCCACATAGTGGTAGACGACCCGCAATCCTGACTGTTCATACTGTACCTCAGATGAACACAGACACGCCGCGTTGTGCCCCATAGTGCTAGACGACCCGCAATCCTGAGTGTTCATACTGTACCTCACATGAACAAAGACACGCCGCGTTGTGCCCCATAGTGCTAGACGACCCGCAATCCTGAGTGTTCATACTGTACCTCAGATGAACACAGACACGCCGCGTTGCTAGACGACCCGCAATCCTGAGTGTTCATACTGTACCTCAGATGAACACAGACACGCCGCGTTGTGCCCCATAGTGCTAGACGACCCGCAATCCTGAGTGTTCATACTGTACCTCACATGAACACAGACACGTCGCGTTTTGCCCCATAGCGCTAGACGACCCGCAATTCTCAGTGTTCATACTGTACCTCAGATGAACACAGACACGCCGCGTTGTGCACCATAGTGTTAGACGACCCGCAATCCTGACTGGTCATACTGTATCTCACATGAACACAGAAACGCCGCGTTGTGCCCCATAGTGCTAGACGACCCGTAATCCTGACTGTTCATACTGTATCTCACATGAACACAGACACGCCGCGTTGTGCACTATAGTGCTAGACGACCCGCAATCTTGACTGTTCATACTGTACCTCACATGAACACAGAAACGCTGCGTTGTGCCCCATAGTGCTAGACGACCCGTAATCCTGACTGTTCATACTGTACCTCACATGAACACAGACACGCCGCGTTGTGCACTATAGTGCTAGACGACCCGCAATCTTGACTGTTCATACTGTACCTCACATGAACACAGAAACGCTGCGTTGTGCCCCATAGTGCTAGACGACCCGTAATCCTGACTGTTAATACTGTACCTCACCTGAACACAGAAACGCTGCGTTGTGCCCCATAGCGCTAGACGACCCGCAATCCTGAGTGTTCATACTGTACCTCACATGAACACAGACACGCCGCGTTGTGCCCCATAGCGCTAGACGACCCGCAATCCTGAGTGTTCATACTGTACCTCACATGAACACAGACACGCCGCGTTGTGCCCCATAGCGCTAGACGACCCGCAATCCTGAGTGTTCATACTGTACCTCAGATGAACACAGACACGCCGCGTTGTGCCCCATAGCGCTAGACGACCCGCAATCCTGAGTGTTCATACTGTACCTCACATGAACACAGACACGTCGCGTTGTGCCCCATAGCGCTAGACGACCCGCAATTCTGAGTGTTCATACTGTACCTCAGATGAACACAGACACGCCGCGTTGTGCCCCATAGTGCTAGACGACCCGCAATCCTGAGTGTTCATACTGTACCTCACATGAACACAGACACGCCGCGTTGTGCCCCATAGCGCTAGACGACCCGCAATCCTGAGTGTTCATACTGTACCTCACATGAACACAGACACGCCGCGTTGTGCCCCATAGCGCTAGACGACCCGCAATCCTGAGTGTTCATACTGTACCTCAGATGAACAGAGACACGCCGCGTCGTGCCCCATAGCGCTAGACGACCCGCAATCCTGAGTGTTCATACTGTACCTCACATGAACACAGACACGCCGCGTCGTTCCACATAGCGGTAGACGACCCGCAATCCTGATGTTCATACTGTACCTCAGATGAACACAGACACGCCGCGTTGTGCCCCATAGTGCTAGACGACCCGCAATCCTGAGTGTTCATACTGTATCTCACATGAACACAGACACGTCGCGTTGTGCCCCATAGTGCTAGACGACCCGCAATCCTGAGTGTTCATACTGTACCTCACATGAACACAGACACGCCGCGTTGTGCCCCATAGCGCTAGACGACCCGCAATCCTGAGTGTTCATACTGTACCTCACATGAACACAGACACGCCGCGTTGTGCCCCATAGCGCTAGACGACCCGCAATCCTGAGTGTTCATACTGTACCTCAGATGAACACAGACACGCCGCGTTGTGCCCCATAGCGCTAGACGACCCGCAATCCTGAGTGTTCATACTGTACCTCACATGAACACAGACACGTCGCGTTGTGCCCCATAGCGCTAGACGACCCGCAATTCTCAGTGTTCATACTGTACCTCAGATGAACACAGACACGCCGCGTTGTGCACCATAGTGCTAGACGACCCGTAATCCTGACTGGTCATACTGTATCTCACATGAACACAGACACGTCGCGTTGTGCCCCATAGTGTTAGACGACCCGCAATCCTGAGTGTTCATACTGAACCTCACATGAACACAGACACGTCGCGTTGTGCTCCATAGTGCTAGACGACCCGCAATCCTGAGTGTTCATACTGTACCTCACATGAACACATAGACGCCGCGTTGTGCCCCATAGCGCTAGACGACCCGCAATCCTGAGTGTTCATACTGTACCTCAGATGAACACAGACACGCCGCGTTGTGCCCCATAGCGCTAGACGACCCGCAATCCTGAGTGTTCATACTGTTCCTCACATGAACACAGACACGTCGCGTTGTGCCCCATAGCGCTAGACGACCCGCAATCCTGAGTGTTCATACTGTACCTCACTTGAACACAGACACGCCGCGTTGTGCCCCATAGCGCTAGACGACCCGCAATCCTGAGTGTTCATACTGTACCTCACTTGAACACAGACACGCCGCGTTGTGCCCCATAGCGCTAGACGACCCGCAATCCTGAGTGTTCATACTGTACCTCACATGAACACAGACACGCCGCGTTGTGCCCCATAGTGCTAGACGACCCGCAATCCTGACTGGTCATACTGTATCTCACATGAACACAGAAACGCCGCGTTGTGCCCCATAGCGCTAGACGACCCGCAATCCTGAGTGTTCATACTGTACCTCACATGAACACAGACACGCCGCGTTGTGCCCCATAGTGCTAGACGACCCGCAATCCTGAGTGTTCATACTGTACCTCACATGAACACAGACACGTCGCGTTGTGCCCCATAGCGCTAGACGACCCGCAATCCTGAGTGTTCATACTGTACCTCAGATGAACACAGACACGCCGCGTTGTGCCCCATAGCGCTAGACGACCCGCAATCCTGAGTGTTCATACTGAACCTCACATGAACACAGACACGTCGCGTTGTGCCCCATAGAGCTAGACGACCCGTAATCCTGAGTGTTCATACTGTACCTCACATGAACACAGACACGCCGCGTTGTGCCCCATAACGCTAGACGACCCGCAATCCTGAGTGTTCATACTGTACCTCAGATGAACACAGACACGCCGCGTTGTGCCCCATAGCGCTAGACGACCCGCAATCCTGAGTGTTCATACTGTACCTCACATGAACACAGACACGCCGCGTTGTGCCCCATAGCGCTAGACGACCCGCAATCCTGAGTGTTCATACTGTACCTCACATGAACACAGACACGCCGCGTTGTGCCCCATAGCGCTAGACGACCCGCAATCCTGAGTGTTCATACTGTACCTCACATGAACACAGACACGCCGCGTTGAGCCCCATAGCGCTAGACGACCCGCAATCCTGAGTGTTCATACTGTACCTCAGATGAACACAGACACGCCGCGTTGTGCCCCATAGCGCTAGACGACCCGCAATCCTGAGTGTTCATACTGTACCTCACATGAACACAGACACGTCGCGTTGTGCCCCATAGCGCTAGACGACCCGCAATTCTCAGTGTTCATACTGTACCTCAGATGAACACAGACACGCCGCGTTGTGCACCATAGTGCTAGACGACCCGTAATCCTGACTGGTCATACTGTATCTCACATGAACACAGACACGTCGCGTTGTGCCCCATAGTGTTAGACGACCCGCAATCCTGAGTGTTCATACTGAACCTCACATGAACACAGACACGTCGCGTTGTGCTCCATAGTGCTAGACGACCCGCAATCCTGAGTGTTCATACTGTACCTCACATGAACACATAGACGCCGCGTTGTGCCCCATAGCGCTAGACGACCCGCAATCCTGAGTGTTCATACTGTACCTCAGATGAACACAGACACGCCGCGTTGTGCCCCATAGCGCTAGACGACCCGCAATCCTGAGTGTTCATACTGTACCTCACATGAACACAGACACGTCGCGTTGTGCCCCATAGCGCTAGACGACCCGCAATCCTGAGTGTTCATACTGTACCTCACTTGAACACAGACACGCCGCGTTGTGCCCCATAGCGCTAGACGACCCGCAATCCTGAGTGTTCATACTGTACCTCACTTGAACACAGACACGCCGCGTTGTGCCCCATAGCGCTAGACGACCCGCAATCCTGAGTGTTCATACTGTACCTCACATGAACACAGACACGCCGCGTTGTGCCCCATAGTGCTAGACGACCCGCAATCCTGACTGGTCATACTGTATCTCACATGAACACAGAAACGCCGCGTTGTGCCCCATAGCGCTAGACGACCCGCAATCCTGAGTGTTCATACTGTACCTCACATGAACACAGACACGCCGCGTTGTGCCCCATAGTGCTAGACGACCCGCAATCCTGAGTGTTCATACTGTACCTCACATGAACACAGACACGTCGCGTTGTGCCCCATAGCGCTAGACGACCCGCAATCCTGAGTGTTCATACTGTACCTCAGATGAACACAGACACGCCGCGTTGTGCCCCATAGCGCTAGACGACCCGCAATCCTGAGTGTTCATACTGAACCTCACATGAACACAGACACGTCGCGTTGTGCCCCATAGAGCTAGACGACCCGTAATCCTGAGTGTTCATACTGTACCTCACATGAACACAGACACGCCGCGTTGTGCCCCATAACGCTAGACGACCCGCAATCCTGAGTGTTCATACTGTACCTCAGATGAACACAGACACGCCGCGTTGTGCCCCATAGCGCTAGACGACCCGCAATTCTGAGTGTTCATACTGTACCTCACATGAACACAGACACGCCGCGTTGTGCCCCATAGCGCTAGACGACCCGCAATCCTGAGTGTTCATACTGTACCTCACATGAACACAGACACGCCGCGTTGTGCCCCATAGCGCTAGACGACCCGCAATCCTGAGTGTTCATACTGTACCTCACATGAACACAGACACGCCGCGTTGTGCCCCATAGCGCTAGACGACCCGCAATCCTGAGTGTTCATACTGTACCTCACATGAACACAGATACGCCGCGTCGTGCCCCATAGTGCTAGACGACCCGCAATCCTGACTGTTCATACTGTACCTCACATGAACACAGACACGCCGCGTTGTTCCACATAGTGGTAGACGACCCGCAATCCTGACTGTTCATACTGTACCTCAGATGAACACAGACACGCCGCGTTGTGCCCCATAGTGCTAGACGACCCGCAATCCTGAGTGTTCATACTGTACCTCACATGAACAAAGACACGCCGCGTTGTGCCCCATAGTGCTAGACGACCCGCAATCCTGACTGTTCATACTGTACCTCACATGAACAAAGACACGCCGCGTTGTGCCCCATAGTGCTAGACGACCCGCAATCCTGACTGTTCATACTGTACCTCAGATGAACACAGACACGCCGCGTTGTGCCCCATAGTGCTAGACGACCCGCAATCCTGACTGTTCATACTGTATCTCACATGAACACAGACACGTCGCGTTGTGCCCCATAGTGTTAGACGACCCGCAATCCTGAGTGTTCATACTGTACCTCACATGAACACAGACACGTCGCGTTGTGCCCCATAGCGCTAGACGACCCGCAATCCTGAGTGTTCATACTGTACCTCACATGAACACAGACACTCCGCGTTGTGCCCCATAGCGCTAGACGACCCGCAATCCTGAGTGTTCATACTGTACCTCACATGAACACAGACACGCCGCGTTGTGCCCCATAGCGCTAGACGACCCGCAATCCTGAGTGTTCATACTGTACCTCACATGAACACAGACACGCCGCGTTGTGCACCATAGCGCTAGACGACCCGCAATCCTGACTGGTCATACTGTATCTCACATGAACACAGAAACGCCGCGTTGTGCCCCATAGCGCTAGACGACCCGTAATCCTGACTGTTCATACTGTACCTCACCTGAACACAGAAACGCCGCGTTGTGCCCCATAGTGCTAGACGACCCGTAATCCTGACTGTTCATACTGTACCTCACCTGAACACAGAAACGCTGCGTTGTGCCCCATAGTGCTAGACGACCCGTAATCCTGACTGTTCATACTGTATCTCACATGAACACAGACACGTCGCGTTGTGCCCCATAGTGTTAGACGACCCGCAATCCTGAGTGTTCGTACTGAACCTCACATGAACACAGACACGTCGCGTTGTGCCCCATAGTGCTAGACGACCCGCAATCCTGAGTGTTCGTACTGTACCTCACATGAACACAGACACGCCGCGTTGTGCCCCATAGCGCTAGACGACCCGCAATCCTGAGTGTTCGTACTGTACCTCACATGAACACAGACACGCCGCGTTGTGCCCCATAGCGCTAGACGACCCGCAATCCTGAGTGTTCGTACTGTACCTCACATGAACACAGACACGCCGCGTTGTGCCCCATAGAGCTAGACGACCCGCAATCCTGACTGGTCGTACTGTACCTCACATGAACACAGACACGCCGCGTTGTGCCCGATAGTTCTAGAAGACCCGTAATCCTGACTGTTCGTACTGTACCTCACCTGAACACAGACACGCCGCGTTGTGCCCCATAGTGCTAGACGACCCGCAATCCTGAGTGTTCGTACTGTACCTCACATGAACACAGACACGCCGCGTTGTGCCCCATAGTGCTAGACGACCCGCAATCCTGAGTGTTCGTACTGTACCTCACATGAACACAGACACGCCGCGTTGTGCCCCATAGTGCTAGACGACCCGCAATCCTGAGTGTTCGTACTGTACCTCACCTGAACACAGACACGCCGCGTTGTGCCCCATAGTGGTAGACGACCCGCAATCCTGACTGTTCGTACTGTACCTCACATGAACACAGACACGCCGCGTTGTGCCCCATAGTGCTAGACGACCCGCAATCCTGAGTGTTCATACTGTACCTCACATGAACACAGACACGCCGCGTTGTGCCCCATAGTGCTAGACGACCCGCAATCCTGAGTGTTCATACTGTACCTCACATGAACACAGACACGCCGCGTTGTGCCCCATAGAGCTAGACGACCCGCAATCCTGACTGTTCATACTGTACCTCACCTGAACACAGACACGCCGCGTTGTGCCCCATAGAGCTAGACGACCCGTAATCCTGACTGTTCATACTGTACCTCACCTGAACACAGACACGCCGCGTTGTGCCCCATAGCGCTAGACGACCCGCAATCCTGAGTGTTCATACCGAACCTCACATGAACACAGACACGCCGCGTTGGGCCCCTTAGAGCTAGACGACCTGCAATCCTGAGTGTTCATACTGTACCTCACATGAACACAGACACGCCGCGTTGTGCCCCATAGCGCTAGACGACCCGCAATCCTGAGTGTTCATACTGTACCTCACATGAACACAGACACGCCGCGTTGTGCCCCATAGCGCTAGACGACCCGCAATCCTGAGTGTTCATACTGTACCTCACATGAACACAGACACGCCGCGTTGTGCCCCATAGTGCTAGATGACCCGCAATCCTGAGTGTTCATACTGTACTGTACCTCCCTTTAAGATAACCACTGAATGTTTGTACCTCCCATGAATGCAGACACGCCACGGTGTGCCCCATAGCTCTAGACCACCCACAACATGCCAGACAACTGTGTACTTAGATGGCTGGCCTGGAGTGGCGCTGTAGAGCCAAACTAGTCTTAAGAGTTGCGTTTATGACCATAGTTAAGTTAGAATCATACTCGATATTCAGTTTTCTGGCTTTTAATGGAAATAACGTAGGACGTTTTTAATTACAGAATTATGATGTTCCATACATAGACAATAATGCACAAACGAATTATGAAAGCCATTTCATAATTTGTGCAAAATTTCATTAATAGCTAGGAAAATAGCTCATTTTAGCTGTAATTAGGTATCGCTTCAACATTTTAGATTCATGGCAATTTCTTTAAGGGCAAATAAAAAATTTTTCAGTGTTTGCATGTTTCCATTTAATGTTCAATGGGACAATACATGAATAGCTTTATTACTTTAAAACTAGACACAACAGGCGCATCTAGTGATGTGTGCATGATCAGTGGACTCTAGGGAACCATGTACAACCCTTGGATTTTAAGGTTATTTTTGTCTGTACTATTTGTTGATTATTATATTGTATCCATTTAATGTGCATTGGGGCAATAAACTAATGTATTATTAGATCTAAAACCTTATGAGACAGGCATGTCCTTAAAAGTGTGCTTTGATCAGTGGACACTGAGGGACAACGTACAGCCAGATTATCTTCAGATTATCTTTGTGTACAGTAGTTATTAATTATTGTTTTTGTTAGGTTGAAGAAACTGTTATTAATCATTTTGTTATCATTCCTGTATGATTAGCTATGAGTGTAAATATGTATATACATTATTTTGTCTCTTCTTCTAACCTCATACTCTAGATTATATTAATAATAGTATTTAGCTGCACGTACCCTGAGTATGTGCTCAACAGCTGTACACTTAGGTAAAAAACTTTTCTTGTTCTCACCTCCCTATTCTGCATGACTCTTGCGCCTCCCACTGACTATAAATAAAGGAGCCAAGGGGAACCACCCTTTGTAACACATTCTGCTGTAGTTTGCATTGCAGAGAGTGTGGGTACCCTTGCAAGTAAAAACTATAAAGTGTGTTGTCTCAATAAAAGGTGGAGTTGGGGTGGAAACGCCGGGCGCTTTCCCCAACAGTTTTATATCCATTTAATGCACAATGTGGCAATGCATTAATTGGTTAATAGCTCCAATGCCAAATGACACATTCAAGATCAGCACATCCAGTAAAGTGTGCTTTGATCAGTGGACTCTAGGGAACAGTGCACATGCCGTGGATTTTTAGGGTAACTTTGTCTGTAACAGTTATTAATTAAGGCTAATTAAGGTATTAAAATGGATTAACCGTGGTGCATTACCAAAGCATGGTATGGATGCTATAGGATTAAATAAGAATTCGGCTAAAACTAATTGCGAACTGAATACATGCAATAAGCAAGGTAGTGTTATAAGCATTACAGTTTTTTCTGATTGCTTAAGCACATTTTTTGTAACTATTGGCTATTTTTGCGAAACTCTACACACAAATAAGAAAACCTTTCACCCAATTATCAAAACATTGTAGTTTTCTTGCAAAAGCGAACACAGCTAGATTAACTCTTCACACCTTCGTAAAAATGGTGTTTTCGTATCAAACAGTACACACAAGCCATCATCTACTAAGCACACAATGCGCCAACTGCACACTGATGGTATGAATACAAAACACATCTGGCTTTTGCTTTCTCTGTGTACAGATGTCAATCTGATGTCATACTTTTGTCATAGTGTCATGTAAACATACAAGGATCCAAACTTCAAGTATTGGTGTTTATTCACACTCATCAAAACCAAGACAAAGTCAGAACACAAAATAGTCATTTAAAAAAAAAAGGAAAAAAAAGACAATTATCATCATGTGACATCATGTCGTCTTTCTGGGTCCGGCCACAAAATTTCGTCCACATCGCATGCGATATCCTCCAGTCCAAGGCACCGGGGAAAATATCTCCTTGAATGCCGTATCCAGGCCTGACATGATGCCTGGTCAATATCTCCACATGCCTCCTCCATTGCCTGTAAAAGGGCTACCTGTTGATGAGGATGACGGTCGTACACTTTCCAGCGCCAGGCAGAGAAGAACTCCTCGATGGGATTTAAGAATGGGGAGTATGGAGGGAGGTTGAGTGCCTTGAAGGATGGGTGGTCTGTAAACCAGTTGCGGACCAAAGCAGCCCTATGGAAACTAACATTGTCCCATATGATGACATATCGGGTATGTTCTGGTCTCTGAACAGTGAGCATGTCATGTGAGGTGTCCAGGAATGCAATAATGTGTGCAGTGTTGTATGGGCCTGTGGTTGCATGATGGTGAACAGCACCATTTTGGCTTATAGCTGCACACATGGTTATGTTACCACCACGTTGTCCTGGGACATTGATGATGGCACGGTGTCCAATAATGTTCCTGCCACGTCTCCTGGTTTTACTGAGGTTAAAACCGGCCTCATCTACAAAAAGTAGCTCATGTCCCAAGGCATCTGCTTCTAGTTCCATCACTCTCTGGACAAGACAAAACAGATGCAACACATCAGGCCCATGCACAGCACTACAGTATGCACTTCCAAATTCAGAACCAATGACACTATAGCTTACCTGCACATAGTCATACCGCAGTTGCTTTACACGTTCTGTGTTTCTCCCGAAAGGAACTCTGTAAATTTGCTTCATTCTTATTCTGTGGCGCGCAAGTACACGACTTAGTGCAGAAATGCTTGCACTATGTATATTTTGAAAGATGGTGTCATTATCAATTATGCGCTGCTGTATTTTGCGCAGTCTTATTGCATTATTGGCAATCACCATGTTCACTATATGGGTCTCTTGCTCTGGAGTGAACATTCTGCCTCTGCCCCCAACATCTGGACGTCTAGCAATTCTGTAAAGTAACAATTTCAGTATTTTTGCATGTATGGTACTGTTGTGTTTCTCATTAGAGTATGGCAGTGCTACAAAGTACTTACCGATTCTCATTTTGAAATGTCCTAATGATGCTTGCCACAGTGTAGCGGCTCAATTTAGGCTGAACCCGTTGGCCAGCTTCCCTCAGGGTCATCCCATGGTTGATGACATGGTCCACTATTGTAGCTCTGATGTCATCAGTTATTCTATTTCTTACTCTTCTTACCCTTCCTCTTTCCCCTCCTCGTCCTCTTCTTGCTCCTCCTTGTCCTCTTCCTTTACAGTTTTTGACGATTGCTTACGCACGATTTTCAAAACAGGGCCCGTGTTTTCAAAACAGTACACAGAATTAGCACAACCACACACCCAATTATCAAAACACTACAGATCCTTTGCATAATGAAATACTTTTGTAAAAACTATATACTTATGTTTAAAAACCACACTTTTGTACCATAAGAAACACATGTTTCACATTTACCATACTCTGTTTGCACGAGTTACACTCTGCTGTGATAAACCTAAAACACTTTTAGCACTTCTACTTCCCTATGATTAGAGTAGGCTACCATCAACAAAGTACAAATGTAAAGTAAATCCACCAAACACTACACAAGACCAATGTTGCACACTGAAGAAACTCATTTATTTCTCAACATGCCCAAAATGTTGACATGGAGATTCATAGAACTGTAACAACATGTCACTTTACGTACTGTACTGTCAGTTTACTGTTACAAAGAAAAACACTAGACATTGTCTCTTCGCCTAGCTGGATCTGGCCAAAGAATTTCATCAACATCGCAGGCAATGTTGTCATTAGCTAGACACCTTGGGAAGAAACGTCTTGAATGACGAATCCATCCTTGTATTGCTGCTACCTCCATCTGGTCACAGACCTCCTCCATGGCTTGGAGGACGGGTACCTCAGCCTGGAGACGGTGATCATATACCTTCCACTGCCATGCTGAGAAAAACTCTTCTATAGGGTTGAGGAATGGAGAGTATGGTGGAAGATATAGGACGGTGAAATGTGGATGTTGCTGAAACCAGTTCTGAACCAGAGCAGAGCGGTGGAAAGACACATTGTCCCAGACAACAATGTATTGCATATGATCGATTTGATTTGCTGCTGTTATGTTGTGCAACTGGTCCAAGAATGTAAGTATGAGTGCTGTGTTGTAAGGGCCCATATGGGCATGGCGGTGGAGGACCCCATTCTGTGTAATGGCTGCACAGAGTGTTTTATTTCCCCCACGTTGACCTGGGACATTGACTATAGCCCTATGGCCAATAACGTTTCTTCCCCTCCTTCGTGTTCTCGTCAGGTTGAACCCAGCCTCATCTACGTAAATGAACTCATGCTGGATCTCCTCTCCATCCATTCGTAGAACTACCTAAAGAACAGTGTCAGGCAAAATTGTGTAGTTCAGTGTCCATGTAGCATACATATTACAGTACAGTAAAAGATTATGAGACGGTATGCAAGATCACACTGCTAAAGTGAATACATACCTCTGCATAATCATGCCGCAGTTGTTTCACCCTTTCGGAATTGCGCTCGAAAGGCACTCGACAAATTTGCTTCAATTGAATATGTTTTTTTTTAAGGATGCATGCCAGTGTTGATATTGAGACCTGATGGATATCGTTGAAACTGGCATGGTTATTGACAATGTTAGCTTGGAGCTGTTTGAGTGTTATAGCATTGTTGGCCAAAACCATGTTTACTATCTCCCTCTCTTGCTGTTCTGTGAACATAGGAGGCCTTCCCCCTTGTCGTTCCTGACCCTCAATCCTATGTAGAAAAAAAACAGTAAACAATGGTACAGTATATTCACAGGACAAGGTAACAGAAGTGCTGATACTGCATAGAATACAGTACTGTAAAGCAGTTACTGAAACCATGCAGATGTTCTTGATATGGTGATATTTGTACAATACCTATTTTCCAGCCGAAATGTTCTTATCACACTTGCCACTGTGTATCGGCTTAGATTTGGCTCTACTCGCAGTCCAGCCTCCCTCAGCGTCAGGCCGTGGTTGACAACGTGGTCAACCAGTGTTGCGCGGATCTCATTTGTCAGATTCGGTCCTCTTTGAGCACCTTCTTCTCTTCGTCTTCCTCTTCTTCTACCTCCAGCATGGCCCCCATCTCTTCCTCTTCCTCTGTTGATTGCTCTTCCTCCCCTTCCTCCTCCTCCTTCCATTTTGCTTGAAGACCGATGAACTCTCCTGCTGGTTTTTATAGTGCTTACACACCTGATTGGTGTGTCTACAATTAAGCAAACTAGTGTTTGCACACCTGATGACTGTGTTGAACCAATTAGTTGGACGGTGCGGTAATTTGACAGTCAGTGCTTTGGTATTGCAAGGAAGTGACTTCATGATAGATTTTTGTGTGTGATGTATGTTAAGTGTGTTTAGTGTTTTGCAAATCACTGTGTGTAGAGTTTTGCAACAAGTGTGAGGTTGACAATGTGCTTATAGTTGTGCAAATATGGGCTGCTGTTTTTCTTGTTGAGTGTGCGGTTTTGCTAATAGTGTACTACTTTTAATTTTCGTGTGTAAGCAATCATCAAAAACTGTAACTTCCTCTAACCCTCTCGCTTCTTCACCTCCACGTCCTCTTCCTCCAACTTCTTCACCTCCACGTCCTCTCCCTCGGCCTCCTCGGCCTCCTCCGATTCTCACTCTTCTCACTCTTACTGCTCCTTCCATTGTACTCCACATAGACAGCTTACCTGTGGCTTATTTATAGTGCTTAGGCTGATTGCAAAGTGAACTAATTATCTAAAACAGTTTTCACATGTGGAAGTGTACCAGACAGTTGGCAAAATAGTGTTAATGATAGCCATACATGTGTATAATTTTGCTAGGAGTGTGTTGGAAATTTGGTAATTGAGTGTAAGCAGTGAGTTGTGTTTAAAGTTCTGCAAAAAGAGTGTTGTGCAATGAATTGTGCCTACAGTTTTGCAAAGTGTGTGTTACAAAATTGCAAACTGAGTGCAAAGCAGTGTTTGTGCTTTAAGTTTTGCAAACTCAGTGAGTGGTTTTCCTAAAAGTATTAATAGTTTTAGAAATTGTGCTATAACAATCACAGTTAGGGTTTAAACCATCAGAAAAAACTGTAATAATATTGATTTTGCACAATATTACCCAGCCCCCGTGTGATATTACCCAGCCCCCGTGTGATATTACCCAGCCCCCGTGTGATATTACCCAGCCCCTGTGTGATATTACCCACCCCAGAAGGGGAAATTCTGGCTTTTGTACAAACCTCTTCAATTTACGGAGATAATTTTCATATGGAAAAGCTGAGACAGAGTCCAAACAGCCATGCAGTTGGGCATCTGCAGATAGGTGGACCAATGCATGGACGTTATACACTAAGGCATCCTTGCCATAAAGTTCCCCAAAATGACTTACAAATGTTGTAAGTAATGTGTTTGCATAGTTACAGTAGAATGAGCACAGCTGAGGACTGACAAGGATGCAAATACCTGTATAAAATAACATGAAATTGTTATATAAATTACTATCTAAATGTGGTGCCAGAGCAATAGAGCCAGTATACAACAGAAACTGCCTTAGTTCAGTTGCTTTCCAAAGGTCTCTCTCTCTTAGAGACCTTGGCTTCCTTGCAAACTCCACTGGTATATATGTACGCATCTGAATCAGACTTTGAGAAGTTCTATCAACGACATTTGAGGATAAGCGAAATTTCAAAGGCCCCCTCAGCCAAACATTTAACAATCTACGTGTGACACCTAAACATTCAAGGTGCATGTAATCTAGAGGGAATCTAGTTACCATACCAACATCTAGACCAGAAAATCCATGTGGTCCATTGTGGTGATGGTCCTCGTCAACTCTGTCTGAAAATGATGAATCATTGCGCAATACAAAACTATTTATGGGGTTTGTCATTCTGTTGTTAACGTAAACACCTGGCTGGCAACACTTGTCACATCCATGATATGCATTGTGAGCCTTTGTGTTTTTTACAAATGCCCTAGCAGGGGCATCACATACAACCAAAGCCAGTCCAATGAAGACCTTTTTCCCTCTAAAATTAAATCCTTACTGCAGCTGCTTTAGCTCATGGGTAAAATCACTTAAAAATTCATCCGGGGCATTTGGTTTGTTTGTACCACAAAAAAGGCCAATAACAATGGGTTCCTTCATCGGGACACTTAACAAAAGTCCTAAAATGGGCCATAACTGTATATTTGTGCTCTTGAACAATGGCAAGCCATCAATATTTATCTGTAATCTAAAAGTAAAGCCATCTGCAACATGCTTAATTAGCTGGGTTAGTGTGTCATGCAGTGCTGTCAAGATACCTCTATAATGATACAAACCACCACATTGTTGTTGGATTTTATAGTCAGTGTTTGTTTGAAGGATGGTTCGAGCATCCTTGGGCAGTTCTGGGTGGTACACTCTCAACAAACTAAGGAGGGCTGTGAGTGCCTCTAAAGAAACTCCAAACTGTACAGACCAATTGGCTAAGCTTGCAACAAGGCTGACTGGCTTGTCAACAAACTGAGACTCTGACTCAGAATCAGACTCTGAAGCATCTAGTCTCTCTGCCTCTCCTCCAGTATCATCTGTGCAAAGTGCATCTAAATGGTCATCTATCGGAGAGAGACTTGAGTCACTGCAGCTATCAGTGTCATTGGTGGTGAACTGAGAGTCAACTCTGTCAGCTCTTGTTTGCTCTGATTCTATCAGACAGTCTTCTGCAATGTCATGCAGTCGTTTTTCTAAAGAAATGCGAGCCCTCTGCCTGACTCCAGAGCTTGTTAATGGAGGTTCCCATTGTCTCTAAAAAGATTTAAGAAGAACAGCTTTACAGTGCATATGTAGGAATATGTTGCCACTAGCCAGTATAATTTAGCTGCACGTGCCTTTAAAGTGTGTGTGTGTGTGTGTGTGTGTGATATGTATATATCTCAATGACTGAAGTCATTTTACTCTGTAAAAAACTTTGTTAATTTCACATTCAACTAAATGAGCAAAGAAATATGAAGAATAGAAAGCATGAAATATACAACTACGGTACAGTTACAGAAAAACGTGAATGGCTTTTTCACTCAGAACTGAGATCACAATTCTCTCACGATTCTGCCTCGAAACGCTAATTTATAATGTTCAGTATAAATACAGCCTTCAATACACTACATTCGGCCTTGTATGATTTCTGAAGGTGTATGTGAGTGGAGCATCGGTTTGATTCACAGGCGAATCTAACCAATAAATCCCAAAACAAAAACCAAATGATTTTTTACTGGCTGTTATGGTTTGAGGCGCATGGATCCCAGGTACTTGCTGTTTGGCGTCTGGGAGCTATGGGCTAACAAAACTTTAGGGGATGACAAAGGTAGCAGAAATCCCAGCATTCCCAACGCACCTATATTCAGTTTATGCAAATATGAACCCAATTGGTAGCCGTAACATGGCTTCTGAAAACACACACAAATGTGGAATTACATCTGTGACTTTGAAAACAGAAATGTGCAATTTTTTTCTAAGCACAAACTTCAGTGCAGGGTTGTACAAGATTGAAATACAAGTGCGCAAATTTCTGCGCGGGTGAACAAAGTTAAGTGCTCAAATGAATTTCACACCACCACAGATTTCTATCATAATAATCAATGCATATAGCTTACCACAACAGTAAGGTATATAAGCAAATAAACTTACTGCAATTAACTCCACCGTGCACTGAGATTCTGACTTATTCATTAACGTTTAAACGTTTTTCCCCTAATTAGTATTGTATAATTATCAGACAACAGTTTTACACGGTGGTATTTCTAATTTTTCCAGATAGATAGAATTATACAATAAAAAAAAAACACTTACCCTTGGATATGTGGTCGAACCTAAAACGGAGACAGAGTGTGCTATTGAATGTCAAATGTTTCTGCACATTTTCTCGAATAATCTATTAAATTCACCCGAAGAACACAAATAATTGAAATACAAAACATATTTCATGGTATTATAACTCTCAGTGGGGCGGCATGGTGGTGCAGTGGTTAGCACTGTTGCCTCACACTTCTGGGTTCGAGTCTCCGCCTGGGTTACATGTGTGTGGAGTTTGCATGTTCTCCCCATGTCGTCGTGGGGTTTCCTCCGGGTACTCCGGTTTCCCCCCACAGTCCAAAAACATGCTGAGGCTAATTGGACTTGCTAAATTGCCCGTAGGTGTGCATGTGTGTGTGAATGGTATGTGAGTGTGCCCTGCGATGGGCTGGCCCCCCATCCTGGGTTGTTCTCTGCCTCGTGCCCATTGCTTCCGGGATAGGCTCCGGACCCCCCGCGACCCAGTAGGATAAGCGGTTTGGAAAATGGATGGATAACTCTGTTACCTTTTATTAACCGACCCACGCTTATTTTAGTAAGCGCTATAGCTAACACAGACAGATCAGTTGCCGGCTAACAAACTAGTGACAAAAGTCAAACATTTTAAGATTAACTTAACAATTAACGACCCACCATAATCAAAAAGGTATTAATTTACATCTAACACAGTTTAACCGCACTGTGTGTCTTGTATGTACCGGAATAAAACTGTTTCCTCAAACTTTTCCTGCGCCTTCACCCACGCTGTGGTGGAGTGAGTGTATATGTATATATGTATGATGTGCATGTGAGAGACACCATCGGAAGTCCGGTTCAGTTCCTCAGAGGCACTACTATGGAGGCGCTTACAGTAATAAACTTGCTGACCACAAAAACTGGCACTATGATGGAAGTTATGCAGAAGTGCAGAGTAGATGGAATAATTTTTGTACCTCAATAAGATTGTGTGCCTTTTGCCTGTGTCTCCAGCCAGTGCCGGGGGTGAAACGCGCCTGCAATTATCAGCGGGATAACATTATCGTTTTTTTTATTCTGTGGAAAATGAAAGACCGATTTGCTGGCCGGATTTATTTATGAATCATAAACATGTTGTGGGCTATATAAGTAAAGTCAGGGCTCTCAAGTCTTATGCATTGACTGTGAGACACTTGCATTTCAACCAGTTCACATGCTCACGCGCCGCACCTTATGTTTGTCAAGCTGAGAAGTAAGGGTTAGGGTTATAATTATCAATAAATAATGTACTTCCCTGTGAAACAATGATGCTGGATGTTTATTTGCATATCATGATATGGTGCAGCCTTTTAATAGGTTTCTGTTTTTCTGTTAATCCATTCATGGTGTTGAATAAGTCAGCAAGCATAAGTGTAAGGCTAGTGAGTGACTGGTGTTTTCGGGGGAGACTCCCTAGAGCTGGAGAGAAATACCTTAAGGCACGGGATGAAAAATCCCAAATCTTCCAGGAAAAATGTCAGCATTATATGTATTTGCCACACAGAACAGAACAAAAAATTCCATAGGGAATCACACGCCTACCATAGTCACTATACTACTTTATTATCTGTGTCAGTAAGCCCTGCTTTTACACTAACACTCCTGTGGCCACTAGGGGAGCTCTCACCTCTACTGGGTCCAGCTAAATAATTATGTTACACATTCTAACAAGCTTTATTATCTGTGTCAGTAAGCCCTGCTTTTACAATAACACTCCTATAGCCATTAGGGGAGCTCTCACCTCTTCATGGAGTTTGCATGTTCTCCCCATGTCATCGTGGGGTTTCCTTCGGGTACTTGCTAAATTGCCCATAGGTGTGCATGTGTGAGTGAATGGTGTGTGAGTGTGCCCTGCGATGGGCTGGCTCTCCATCCTGGGTTGTTCCCTGCCTCGTGCCCATTGCTTCCGGGATAGGCTCCGGACCCCCCCCCCACGACCCAGTAGGATAAGCAGTTTGGAAAATGGATGGATGGATGGATGTGCACCAAAGCACACACAGTTTTTTATGATGACTTAAACACATTTTTGTTACTACTGGCTATTTTGCAAAACTCTGCACTCAAATAAAAAAACCATCAAATCAGCAAAACATTGTAGGTCTCTTGCAAAAGCTAATAAATCTTGCTTAACTCTTCAAACCTTTGTAAAAATGGTATTTTTGTACCAATCAGTTAACACAAACCATCGTATTACAGTTGTTCTCGATTGCTAAGACACATTCCTGGGAAGCTGCTCTCCTTTTCTCTAAACTGTGAACACAAAACCCAATTTTCAAGCTACATTCACAAAACCTCTGACTCTTCTTGCAAAAACAAACTTTCACCCCAAAACAGTTCAATCTGCGCTCAGAACTGAACTATGCTGTCAAATCATGCCTCAAGTCAATCTAAATTCAATACTCCACTGAGTAGTCACTAAACACTACATAGAAAAAAGGAAAACACAATGCTCAGGACATGAAGCGGTAGAAATAAATGTTTATTTAGGTTAAATGCATGTTGCAAAACAAAATACTTGGGCATTTGTAACACTTGTACATAGAAAAAAGAAATTGCAAAAAAACAGAAATCCTGTGCATTTACATGTAGCACTTGTACATAACAATAAAGCACAAAAATATACAATTGAAGTACAAAGAAAAGAAGTGCATTACTCCGCCACAGCATCATTTCTCCGTACTGGGTCAGGCCACAGGACTTCATCTACATCACAGGCCACATTTTCTCTGGCCAGGCAACGGGGGAAAAACCCCTGGCATGCCATATCCAGGCTTGACATGCCTCCACACCCATGTCACCACAGGCCAGTTCCATGGCTTGGAGATTTACCCTGGTGTAAGGTTGGCGTTCATATACCTTCCACCGCCATGAGGAGAAGAATTCTTCAATGGGGTTCAGGAAAGGGGAGTACGGTGGAAGGCAAAGATTGATAAAACCTTGGTTCATATTGAACCACTCTCTAACCTGGAGGCCTCTGTGAAAACTCACATTGTCCCAAACAACATAGATGGGCTGCTCATCCTGCTGCCCTAACAGAGCATCTCGCATGTGATTGAGGAAAATGAGGAGCTGGTGAGTGTTGTAGGGCCCTAGGGTCGCCTGATGGTGGGCAACACCATGATTACTGATGGCAGCACACAATGTGACATTGCCACCACGCTGTCCAGAGACACCAACAATGGCCCATTCGCCAATCACATTACGGCCTCCCCTTCTCTTTTTGGTGAGATTAAATCCAGCTTCATCCATGTAGATGTATTCATGGAGTTTTTCCATTGCATCCAGTTCAAAAACTCTGTAGAAATAGATATATATTTTTGTGAGTGATGTAGGCCAACTACAGTAAACACTACATACAGTAACCAACATTTATGTGTCTGGATATATACCAACCTGTACATACTGGGATCTTTGCTCTTTGACTCTATCAGAGTTGCATTCAAAGGGCACTCTGTTGCGCTTGAGGACACGGTCAACAATAGAGAGGCTGACACTGTTGATACCCTCAAAATGCACATGGTCCTGAATGATCCTCTGCTGAATTTCACGCAGTTTAATGGTGTTGTTCTCACGGACCATGTCGACAATTAGGGTCTCTTGGTGTGGGGAGAACATAGATGTCAAACCACCCCTATGTGGCAGTCATTCAATTCTACAAAAAGAGAACATGCACTTACAAAAATACATACATGGAATAGGCCTACAAACAGTCAGACTAACTCTCCATTACAATACTATAGTACACTGGCACAGTGATGTACCGAAACATGTTTACTGTGGGACAGTATATAGTACAGTCATTGTAGATATGTAATTGTTGTCAACATTTACATACTATAATGTCAAAAAAAGTACCTACCTGTTCTCTTCTCTAAATCTTCGGATTATGGTGGACACAGTGAATCTATTGATGTTTGGTTGTACCCTTAGTCCGGCCTCCTTCATTGTCATACCATGGACAAGAACATGGTCAATCACAGTAGCTCTGATTTCATCAGATATTACTGTTCTTTGTCCTCGCTGACCACCTTGACCTGCTCGACCTCCTCTCACACAAACTCCTCTCCTTAGATTTCTATCCATTGTAGTGCCTCACAAACCAGTGCTCTGGCTTATATGTACCCTCACATCATTAGCCACAAGTGTGATATATTTTGAGTTGTTGTGTTCAACCGGTGACACCTGAGCTTTAATTGTGTTTGACTTTTGCCACCTGTGTTCACCATTATGCAATACAGGTGCATCACAATGACAATGTGTTGACAAGATGTGTCTAAACATGTGACGAGTGCTTATGATTTTGCCAAAAGAGTGACTGAATCAATAAGTGGGTTCAGACAATAGGGTTTAGTGTTTTAGCACCTACGGTCAATTTACTAACTCCAATTAGCCTCAGCATGCTTTTGGACTGTGAGGGGAAACCAGAGTACGACGACATGGGGAGAACATGTAAACTCCACACACGTAACCCAGGCAGAGACTCGAACCCGGGTCCCAGAAGCGTGAGGCAACAGTGCTAACCACTGCACCACCATGCCACCCCCTAAATAATCCTTTAATTAATAAAAATTAATGAGTGAAATAAAGAATTTTAAGGGTTTACGGACCCTTATAATAATATTAAACACCATTTATTAGAATTGAGGGCAAATATAAGTAATTTTAAATAGTAAAGGAACCTTACTTAATTCACCTTAATTAATCAAAATTAAAGGGCAATGTTATGTAATTACAGACCGTCAAACAATCTTAAACTGCCCCTTAATTCATAAAAAAATTAAGGGGTGAATTAAGGATTTTTTGAGTGTAAATTTAAGAGGTAATTTTGAAAAATTAAATTGGGAAATTGAGTAGTTTTACCCCTTAATTGGCCTTAATCGTTGCACCTTTTCCCTTAATTTCACATATAGCAATAATTAAGGTCAAAGTTAAGGTAATTTTAAGGAGTAAAAATTAAGGGGCTTGATTTCGTAGTGTAAGGTGCGTGATACAGTAAAACACTTTACTAACTGGTAATGCACGTTAGCATTACGTTAAATGACAACTTTACCAGTTACTTACCAGATACCAGATCTCCTATATGTTCGCCGAATGACAGCAGGCAGAAGGCGGCGCGTTTTTCAGAAATACACCGGAGTTAAACTTACGCCGCGTTATTTACCGGCACTTCTAACACCAACATTTGCAGCCATTAACTCAAAGGTGGCAGTAACACTGAAATGTCTCTTTCTGCGTCAAAATAAGGTAACACTGTGATTTTGATACTTTATTATTTTTTTTAACTTAACCGTACCTTCCTCCCATTCCTCCTTCTCTGCATATTGATATTTAGGAGAGTGTCAGATATAAATTAACGATGCAAAATTATCAAAGCAAGACAGACACAACACTGAAGAGATGACAAAGACACAGTTTGAATGTTAAGTTTTATTATAAAGCTCTTATCTTAGCTTAGCCTATCTTATATTTTAACTTAACCTATCATTATAACTTAACTTAGGCTAAGTTAACATATGATAAGATAAGCTATCTTAATTATTATATTTTAACTTATCTTATCATATGTTAACTTAACTTATCTTATTCTATCTTATATCTACATTAACACTTAAACCGTATCTCTAATATCCCTCCGTCCCCGGCCATAACCCACAAGTCTGTCAGGAACAATGTCTCTGTCAGTCCTCCGTCTCCCACCATAACCCATAAGTCCATGAATCCGCTGCAGGAGTTGCTGTTCCGCCGAATGCTGATGCTGCCCCTGGCCTCTCTCTGCTCGCAGCGCGCAGGAGCCGTTGCTGTCTGTCCGATGGAGGAACTTTAGCTGGGGCCTCTTCCTGGTCGCTCCTGCTTCCTCCAGGGGGGGTGGCCTGTCCCTCCCGCTCCATGGACGACTCCTCTGGCCACGGAAACTTTCTTCGGTTCCAGTCTGGGACAGCCGGTTGTTAAAACAAGGAAAGATGATTGATTTAAGACATTTTATGCTCTAATGAAAGTGCTCTAATAAGGTCTCTTAAGCCAGTGCTTTACCTTCGGTATGTAAGACACCCTCCATGTCGATCCGGGCTTGTCCGTGTCATCCTTCTTAATGATCTTCACCATGTCCACCCTCTCGCCGATGTTCTTCTTCAGCACCTCATTTTTTTGGGAAAAAGATCCCTCTTCCTTATATGTTATTTTCACTTTTATTTTAATTTCAATTTTAATCTTAACTACTTTAATTTCTTTGTTTTCCATTTTTTAAATGTTAAGAGAGCTCAAAATACGACCAGTCGCGAAAGATGTTTGATGAGGTAAGTACTGTGATTCAAAAGTATTCAAGCTGTTGTCACGGACGCACATTCGTACCATAACAGACAATGCGATCCTATGCAGCTCGTTGGCGACTTTCGGCCGCGTTCGGCTCCGACTGACCGGTCGTGGGTTCGATTCGGCCGTAAGCAGGTTGCCAACTCTGACGCATGTGGCGCGAGACTCGGGCTTTCAGACTAAACACTCACGGCAAGAAATCTTATGGAGAATCTCTATTAATCCATTTAAAACCTAAAACTGGTTACATCAAAAGCGTTTGGGCAGTTTGCAAACCCTAAAATCTATTTACAAGGTAATAAAACGGTTATATAAATGTGAATACGTGTGTAAACTTGTCTCGAAGTGAAAATCTCAGGCCAACCAGCTGACCAAAGTTGGCAACCCTGCGTAAGTCGGCCCCCTTATTTTATATGCAAAAATTATCATATGCAGGGGGCACATAACTGGTATGAAAGTACTCATTCGCTGTCTAAAGCGATACGCACGGTAATATTTTGTAGCAGCGCAAATGCTTGTTTATTTTATGTACATTGGCAGTGTTATGACAAGAAATCATTATATGTTTTAGCCTTCGTGCCGCGAAAGAAGTACAAATTAGCCACATAAATGTTAAGATGCACGGTAATTTCTAGCCATAGCGTGAATGCACATAAAAATAAATACTTAAATAAAAAAAATTTGCGCTGCTACAACAAGGAATTGCCGCGCGTGTATGGGGAATGCGTACTTGCGCACCATGCAGTTATGTGATCCTGATCATACGTGTAACCATATTTGCTGTGTACATTATATATTTTTGGATTATTTTAGTTAAAGTATATGCCACTGATTTATGTTGTATATTATTATTATGCTTTGCAGTAATTTTATTAAGGTTAATATATATTTATTTTACATTACAATGTTATTGTCTTGACAGTTATGTTGAATGATCAGATTTAATTTTATTTTATTTATTATCTGTTACAGTACTCTATTATTTCAGTTATATTTACATGTGTTTACATTAAGGTTCAGTATGTTTCCTTGGTTAACTGTATTATTAGTTCCTATCTGCCCTGGTACACAGGGGGACAGTTTAATGCGAAGCGCGGGAAGGGAGTTTGGAGCGCGGCTGGAGAAAGTTGTAAGGTTCTGTGTTGCAGAGTGGTGATTATTAAAAACGATTGTAAAAGGAACTGTAGCCCGCTTATTACCCACAGCCCGAGAGGGAGACTGGCACGCGCTACCCATTTATCAAGAAACCAGGGTTACAGGCTGGTGGCAGCGGTGTTTCTTTATTTTCGGAATAATTCGTCAAGGCATTCAACTCGGTTCTTCTGCGCGGAAAATGGCCGCAGTGTACATGTGCATTCTGTGAGTTGTTTGTGTATTAACACGGGCTCTTGCACAGTTAAACGGGCACTGCCTGAAGTACAAAAGTGGAACGCTTGTTATTTTTTTTTTCCCGCTAATCTTGTGAGTTGGATAGTACATAAGTATGTCGTTGGTTAACGATCTCAAGGATAACATAAACAGAAACTCAGACTAACAAAAGCTGCAAATACATACTCAGTTGATTACATTGTGTTGATTACATTATAATGTTTATATTGTAATGATTACATCATGGATATTTGGCATACTTAATAATATCATAAAACTTATATTCTACGTTATATAGTGCTAAATAATATTCCATAAGAGCAGCTTCACTCCTGAGTGTCCTGGGTGATTGTAGCTCAGATCCAGCTCTCTCAGGTGTGAGGGGTTTGACCTTAGAGCTGAAACCAGGGAAGAACAGCCTTCTTCTGTGACTCTACAGCCTGCAGAGAGACAGACAAAAACACTGATAAATAAGATCACATCACCAATACAAGTATTACTTATAAGTAAATGTAACTACTTTCCTATTGACAATGTGTTTCCTTTCAATAAATACAGTTTACTGTGTGGAAGGAAAACCCAGTAATACTGACCTCAGTATCCCCTGTTTACAGTCTGGAATACTCAGTAATACTGACCTCAGTATCCCCTGTTTACAGTGTGGAATACCCAGTAATACTGACCTCAGTATCCCCTGTTTACAGTGTGGAATACCCAGTAATACTGACCTCAGTTTCTCCAGTTTACAGTGTGGAATACTCAGTCCAGCAGAGAGCAGCTTCACTCCTGAATCCTGTAGGTCATTGTCACTCAGGTCCAGCTCTCTCAGATGTGAGTGGTTTGATCTGAGAGCTGAAGCCAGCGCCTCACAGCATTCCTCTGTGAGTTCACACCGGTTCACCTTTAGGAAAATGAAAGACTTTTAAGATTCAAGATTATTTATTTGTCACATGCATAGTTATACAGGTACAACATGCAGTGAAATGTATCCTGAACTGCTCTTTTGACTGTGCAACATTAGAATAATTTAATAATTAAAAACCACTTTTTGCATTGGTGCACTGTATATTATATCACAGTGAGCCATTACATTCATCACAGAAGAGATTCTTTTAAACAATGAATTTATTGTACAGCTTTTAAGAAGCACATTAACACTCATCTCACTTTTGACTGGAACATTGTATTTTGTTAAACTCAGCTTGTTAAATTTAAACTTGTTAAATTTAAAATTGCAACAGATCCATCACTTTTCTTTGTCTATTAGCTGCTAACCAACACAGTGCTAACCATGACAGTTTGGTGTAAGATCAGCGGGTAATGCTTGAGGGAGGTTATCCATGACAGTATGGTATTGGGTCAGTGGGTAACATTTGAGTGAGGTTATTCATGACAGTATGGTATTGGATCAGTGGGTAACATTTGAGTGAGGTTATCCATGTCAGTATGGTAGTAGATCAGTGGGTAATACTTGAGGGAGGTTATCCTTGATAGTGTGGTATTGGATCAGTGGGTAACATTTGAGTGAGGTTATCCATGACAGTATGGTATTGGATCAGTGGGTAACATTTGAGTGAGGTTATCCATGTCAGTATGGTAGTAGATCAGTGGGTAATACTTGAGGGAGGTTATCCTTGATAGTGTGGTATTGGATCAGTGGGTAACATTTGAGTGAGGTTGTCCATGACAGTATGGTATTGGATCAGTGGGTAACATTTGAGTGAGGTTGTCCTTGTCAGTATGGTATTAGATCAGTAGGTAACGCTTGAGGGAGGTTATCCTTGTCAGTATGGTATTAGATCAGTAGGTAACGCTTGAGGGAGGTTATCCTTGTCAGTATGGTATTAGATCAGTGGGTAATGCTTGAGGGAGGTCAGCCAGGACAGTATGTTGGTAGATCGGGGGTGACGTTTGGGCCCTTCCATGTATTGACACTGTTGTGCTGGAAGGGGTCGTGTTCCTCTGTGAGTTTAGCAGCTATGTTGTCGGGGAGCTGCCCCTGTTTGGGTCTCCCAAGGCAAATTGTTCCTGGGTGAGCAGCCAGACAAAGTGTGAGTCACTAACACTAAGGATCATGTGACCCTGCCCAGATTGGGGAGACCGGGACCCTTCCCTGGAGCAGGTGAGCGCCTAATTTACATGGGTTCCCCCTCCTGTGTATCCACCATCTGCAGGGCGAGCCGTGGGGGTTGGGTGCAATGTGGATCAGGTGCCTAGGCGGACCCATCATCGGCTACCAGTTCTGGTTCTAAGAACATGGAAAGTAACCTCTCTGGTGGGAAAGGAACCTGAGCTGATTGGGGAGGTAGAGAGATACCGACTAAATATATGCACAGGTTGGGCTTGAGAGGGGCTGGACTCCCCTCTATTCCACTCTTGACTTGCCCCTGGTGAGAGGGGCTGGACTCCCCTCTATTCCACTCTTGACTTGCCCCCGGTGAGAGGGGCTGGACTCCCCTCTATTCCACTCTTGACTTGCCCCTGGTGAGAGGCACTGGGCAGGTGTGGGTCTACTTATGTGCTGATTTCACACGGCCGCCATTTTGAATGGAAAGCGAGGCAGAGGAGGGAGTCACCCCAAGTGGAAGCCTGGAAGTACAGTCACATAAAAACGGCTTGGACCGTAAAGTTTGAGCTGGTGCCACATTTTACCATAAACGATGCTGAAAAATGGGCTGAGGAGGGATGTTGAATATCAAGAGCAGTTCTGTTAAAAGGATACAGCGACTGAATAGAGGGGAACATTACTGATATTAAAGGTAAGTTAAGGATTTTGACAGGCGTAGCCTAAGTGTCAATGTACTAGCTAATCAGCAAACATCAAAATATTCTTTGCAGCGTGAATAACTAACGTTAGTTATTAACAAGCTTGATTTATTTTCTGAGTTTACAATTTTCTGAGACAACAAGCACTATTATCCCGAGAGAGGCTGAAAATGCTGGATACATATTACTAAACATATATGGTACATTACAGAGTTAATCAATGGGGTATGAATATATTTTAGGTCCAAGCAGAGTCAGGTACTTCACCTCCAATGGATCTTGGGTTTTCACATAGAAAATAAAAATCTTCAGCCCCACTGTGAGGAATTATAGCAGGAGGCAGCTTGGTTATATGAAACATCCTCACTACTGTAAATCCATGATTCTGCAAAAGTGTGTTTTCTAAATTTGAACTTAGCTTCTAAGTGTCCCGGTTACAAGGAAATCAAGAGAAAGACAAACCTTGATCACATTCTTGTTTTTAATAAGATGTACATCCTGGTTCACAAGAATATGCCACAGTAGCATCAACGAATTTTGTGGAATTCATCCCACCTCAGCCTCGTTTTCATTTTGAAAATGGTGACCTCTGCGAAATAAGCTAATAGCCCCCCCAATTCAGTGCCAGAACGTTGGAGTTCACCCCAGTGAGTGAGAGGGTTACCTCCCTTCTCCTTCGAGTTGGGGGAGGGGGTCTGACTTTATGCGTATGCACCGAACACCAGCTCAGAGTACCTGGACTGCTTGTAGACCTGGGAGGGGGGGCTGGGAGGTGCCCCCCATGGGGACTGCAGTGTCCTGCTGGGCGACATTAACGCTGATGTGCGTAGCGACAGTGAAACCTGGAAGGGTGTGATTGGGAGGAACGGCCTGGCCGATCTGAATCCCTGTGCTGCCCACAGTGTGTCCATAACGAACAGCATGGTGGAACATAAGTGCTCCTGTGACCGGAGCATCCTGGGCCGCAGGTCGATGGCCGATGGCCGTCTGATGGGACTGGCAGTTTGTCACTTATAATATCTCTCCTTAAACGTTCCATGTTCTTTTAATTTTTTATTGTCATATTTAGTCCTACGATTTTACTTTGTGCATTAAGCATTTTATTTCTTATCTTTTCTGGAAAGCACTTTGAATGACCTTCTTGTATGAAAGATGTGCTATATAAATAAACTTGACTTAAACCGACATAAAATATTCATTCTCTACTCACTTCAGCTTCTCCAGTTTACAGCTGGGATCCTCCAGCACAGCAGAGAGCAGCTTCACTCCTGAGTCTCCTGGGTGATTGTAGCTCAGATTCAGCTTTCTAAGGTTTGACTTCAGAGCTGAAGTCAGAGAAGAACAGCCTCTCTGTGACTCTACAGCCTGACAGCCTATAGAAAGGAAACCACAAAATTTCAGACAAAATACAGGCAGCAGTGACCTGTCAAAACACCAGTGCTGAAGTTGCCAGTGACTGGCCTGGACCCACCAGAGCAAACAGCCCTTCAGCCCCCCCCCACCCCCCCCCCTCCCCCATCCCAGGTCTCCCTGTTGCTGATAAAAAGCTGCCATTCGGGGGTAATATTCTGCACTTGGGTTTGCCTGAGTGCCTCTGTTCCTGCAGCTGCCACACACTGTTCACTGAAGCTCACCTTTTAGCGTCACTGACTGTAATAACAGAAATAAATGATCAGCTTCTAAATTAGACCATCCAGTGAGAGCGACCCACTGCATCAAACAACTGGACTCTCTCATCCCCAGTCCTGCCAGAGGAAGAGAGGATGAGACCCTGGACTGACGTCAAGATCAAATGGTGTGACGTCATAGAAACCGCAAGATGCCCACGGTCGAGCACAGAACCACCCGTGAGGAAGTGAGGAATGCAAACAGGAGGCGGTTGGTATTAGATCAGTGGGTAATGCTGGTAGAGTAACCAGTGCTCCCACCCACTCCTTATTTTCTACATCCTCCTTTGAATTTTTGCCTGCTGTTGTGTCACAGAGACACAGAGCTTGGCCAAAACACAATGATGCCCTTTTTTGGGCAATGTAACAATGCTGCTGATATAAGACCCATACAGAGTATCAGACATTTACATTACATTTACATTTACAGGATTTGGCAGACGCCCTTAGCCAGAGCGACTTACATAAGTGCTTTGAGACTCTGCAATGAATTTCCGATGCTAGCTCAATAAGGACCCAAGCTATGAATACTATCTCTGAGAACTCCATTGAGTAGTGCAGAATTTTTTTTTTATGTATTTTTTTTTATTTATTTTTTTTTAAACACCAGAAAAAGAATCGAGTAAGAATATAGAAGTTCTACGTCAGGTATTTCTGAAAAAGAAAAGTTTTGAGTCGTCGCTTGAAGACAGTCAAGGATTCAGCTGTTCGGACATCTAGGGGGAGTTCATTCCACCAATTAGGTGCCAGGACAGAGAAGAGCCGAGATGCGTGTCTTCCTTGTGCCTTGAGGGGAGGAGGGACCAGTCGAGCAGTGCTGGAGGATCGGAGAGATCGTGGTGCAGAGCGGGGTGTGATGAGGTCCTTTAGGTAGGATGGAGCCAGAGAATTTTTGGCTTTGTATGCCAGCATCAGTGTTTTGAATCTGATGCGTGCAGCTACAGGAAGCCAGTGGAAACCAGACATACAGTTGTGGTCAAAAGTTTACATACACTTGTAAAGAACATAATATCATGGCTCTCTTGAGTTTCCCGTTATTTCTACAACTCTGATTTTTCTCTGATAGAGTGATTGGAACAGATACTTCTTTGTCACAAAAAACATTCATGAAGTTTGGTTCTTTCATGACTTTATTATGAGTTAACGGAAAAAAGTGATCATATCTGCTGGGTCAAAAATATACATACAACAATGCTAATATTTGGTTACATGTCCCTTAGCCATTTTCACTTCAATTAGGCGCTTTTGGTAGCCATCCACAAGCTTCTGGCAAGCTTCTGGTTGAATCTTTGACCACTCCTCTTGACAGAATTGGTGCAGTTCAGTTAAATTTGATGGCTTTCTGACATGGACTTGTTTCTTCAGCATTGTCCACATGTTTTCAATGGGGTTTAAGTCAGGACCCTAATTCTAGCCTGATTTAGCCATTCCTTTACCACTTTTGATGTGTGTTTGGGGTCATTGTCCTGTTGGAACACCCAACTGCGCCCAAGACCCAACCTTCGGGCTGATGATTTTAGGTTATGTTGAAGAATTTGAAGGTAATCCTCCTTCTTCATTATCCCATTTACTCTCTGTAAAGCACCAGTTCCATTGGCAGCAAAACAGCCCCACAGCATAATACTACCACCAGCGTGCTTGATGGTAGGCATGGTGTTCTTGGGGTTAAAGGCCTCACCTTTTCTCCTCCAAACATATTGCTGGGCATTGTGGCCAAAAAGCTCGATTTTTGTTTCGTCTGACCACAGAACTTTCCTCCAGAAGGTCTTATCTTTGTCCATGTGATCAGCAGCAAACTTCAGTCGAGCCTTAAGGTGCCGCTTTTGGAGCAAGGGCTTCCTTCTTGCACGGCAGCCTCTCAGTCCATGGAGATGCAAAACACGCTTGACTGTGGACAATGACACCTGTGTTCCAGCAGCTTCTAATTCTTGGCAGAGATGCTTTTTGGTGGTTCTCGGTTGACTCTTTACCCTCCTGACCAATTTTCTCTCAGCAGCAGGTGATAGCTTGCGTTTTCTTCCTGAACGTGGTAGTGATGAAATAGTGCCATGCACTTTATACTTACAAACAATTGTTTGCACTGTTGCTCTTGGGACCTGCAGCTGCTTTGAAATGGCTCCAAGTGACTTTCCTGACTTGTTCAAGTCAATAATTCGCATTTTCAGATCCATACTGAGCTCCTTTGACTTTCCCATTGTAGCGTTTGTGGACGTTTGTATCCAATGAGCCCTATTTAAATGGCCTCAGAGAAGTCACCAGCTGTAGTCACTCATAATCACTCACAAGAAGTTAAGAGGCCATGCTATGAAGCTCATTTCACTGACACAACTTTCTAAGTCACCAAAATTGCGAATTTATGTTGCTGTATGTATATTTTTGACCCAGCAGATATGATTACTTTTTTCTGTTAACCCATAATAAAGTCATGAAAGAACCAAACTTCATGAATGTTTTTTGTGACAAAGAAGTATCTTCCAATCACTCTATCAGAGAAAAATCAGAGTTGTGGATATAACGGGAAACTCAAGAGAGCCATGATATTATGTTCTTTACAAGTGTATGTAAACTTTTGACCACAACTGTATGAGTGTCCCAGTTTACCTCTGTCCCACTTAACATTCACCCAGCTCAAAAGGTCTCTCAGTACATTCCATACCTGTTGGCAATATGAATTCAATGAATGATTTCACTCATCAAATTCGCCTTGTACTGCAAAGGCAGAACTGCAATCAACTGCATTCCCTGGCACAACAACAACCCTGTGTATCAATCGACGCGTCTGGAAGGCTAAGAGCTGCCAGCCATCGCTGTGACCGGGTCCCTCATCCTCCGACTGTACATTAAGCCGGTCAGTCCCCACAAGCTGTTGTGAGGAATTGTCTCTATGAAAAATGAGCCTTTTCTTTCCCGAGTGCTTGCAGCTCCCTCTGTGTTGTCCTGTGTGTGTGACGCAGCTCCTGATCCCCTGCCCAGTAAGCATGATCCCCAATCCCCATTTATCCCCAGTTATCACTTTGTGAGGCTGGAGAAGTCCTGCCATTTCCTGCAGACTTCAATCCCAGATCACTGCTGGCCACAGTAGCCTTTCATCCCGGCAGTGATTTCCCTCCATTGTTCCCCCACCTCCTCCATTAGTTGTATCGCCGCCTTGCAGAGCTGATGTTTCCTCTTTCTCTGGCTGCTGTCCATGGTTTCTTTGTACAAAGAGCCCCATCACGTTTTCAGCCTATTGGTATATTTGCAACTGATAATTTAATTTGTTATCCCATCTGTGCGTTTTCACAAGTTTAGATTTGCATTATATGTTATATTGTTCATGTTTACATGCATCATGTGGCAATGATTTGACTCGCATTTTGCTCTTTACATACTTGGAATCGATTTTCCTCTTATTGACAGTTTGTGCTTTTCTCACGTGGAGGCTGGGAAGAGCCAACAAAGTGCTACTTAAAGTTTGTCTGTTAATTCTGGAATAATGAAGGCTTTTGGGAAACGCACATAGACCACACTCATTCTTTACTTACATTGTTCATTATTTTATTCATTATTCACTACGTAAGACTGATCGCCTTAGGGAAAGCCCTCCCTGACTAGTAACTCTGAAAGGAGGAGATGTGAACATCCTCAGCAACTACTGCAGGCCTGTCCGGCTTTATCCATCCATCCATTTCCCCAACCGCCTTTCCTATTGGGTCGCGGGGGGTCCGGAGCCTATCCCGGAACCAATGGGCACGAAGCTGGGAACAACCCAGGATGGGGGGCCAGCGCATCACAGGGCACACTCACACAAACCCCACGATGACATGGGGAGAACATGCAAACTCCACACACATATGACCCAGGCGGAGATTCGAACCCGGGTCCCAGAGGTGTGAGGCAACAGTGCTAACCACTGCACCACCATGCCGAAATGTCAAAAGTCTGACCCCCCAAAACATCTGGTGTTAGTTTATTGTATAAATCATTACATGCAAAATGGTCGTCATAATCGCTCAAGCATGTTCTCTATACATCTGTATAACTGCGTGTGTGTATATATACAGTACTGTGCAAAAGTCTTAGGCAGTCCAAAGAAATGTTTGAAGCTGTTTATCTGGGTAGCAAGTGTATTTTGGCTTAGAACAAAAAACACAATTTAACATTAGAACGTCTGCAAATTAAGAGTAACACAATAAAAAACTAGTAATAATTTCTTCTGTTTTCTAAAAAGTTACTGATATCTAGTTGGATGGCTAGATAAACATTGCCTCAGTTCCCAAACTTCTCCCCAGGGGCACCTCAGATGATTTTGTTAAATTTTACCAACAGCTCAATTAAATAATTAAATGTATTGGCTTAAAATGTCAGTGACAGATTGACTAGCTGTATGAGGTCTGCTAGTGGTCAAGTCAAAAAATACATGGCTGCAAATACTAGGATGATTTTAGCAGAGGTTCTGAAATGGCGAAGCTGACACACTTTGACAGGCATCATATCATAGTTTTACACCAACAGGAGGATAATCTAAACATCATTTTCTTTGCCTGCCTAAGACATTTGCACAGTACTGTATATATATATTTAGGTCCTCAATCATGGCCTTACAATGACTGAGGCTGGTCGGCCGAATGATGGGAGAACAACCATGTCCTCAACCATTCAAACATTTCATAGAGCCAGCAGGTATGTAATCCAACAATGTGCCCTGTACTGTAATATTGTCCTCTTACTGCAGTGCTTCATATTACAGTATTCCATTTGCATTTTATATTACACAGTGAGTAATAATGAACAGTGAGTGGGGGGGGGAGAGGACATGCCCTACATACACACCTTTCCCACTGAGTACACCCACATAGAATTAGCACTTGTCTCCCAAATTCCTGTGAAAATGTTACTGCGATTGAGCATGTACATGAGCGATTGACTACACACCAATACAATCCAAATCCAAAACACAGATGGTAAATGTGCTTTTCTGTTTTTATGAGAACTGAAAGCGCTTTACAATTCATGCCTCACATTCACCCATCCACACACCGGGGGCGGAGGCTGCCATGCAAGGCGCCAACCTGCACGCCGGGAGCAATTTGGGGTTCAGTGTCTTGCTGAAGGACACTTTTGATGAGGTCAGGAGAAACCAGGGCTCGAACCTGCAACTCTCTAGTTGCTAAAAGATAGCACTACCTCCTGCGCCACCATCATCTCCAAATGTAAGGAGAAGGAGGTTCCTCGGAGCTCCGAGATGTGTTTGGCTGTAATAAATCTGGAATATAGCTAAATGACATAGTTTTTGATAACACCAACATTTATTTTTTAAGCAAAAATGGCAAGCAGATCAGAACTGGCCGGATTTGATGTTGCAGCTTTTATTGAAATACAAAACAAAATTGAAAAGTGCTGAAGTTTGAATGACTTCAAACTTTGATTTATTTCAGTTATTTTATATTGGGCTCAAGGATTGGTTTCATCATACAAATACAGCACAGATAATGTTTACTTGAAATTACTGAAAAGTAAGTGATACCAGAATCAGGGGGTCAATAAGCTTTTAAGTAATAATGTGGATTGTGCTTGGGGTAGAAGCTGCACGTTGTGTTGAAGAAAAGTATAGATTTTCAAAATATGCAAATTAATTCTAATAATATTAATGACATTCATGTTTAGATGACATTAATTACATAACTAATAATACATTGAGAATCAATGTTTTGTTATTGTATAGATGGAAAGATATGAAAGTGATGTGGAAAATCTGAAACACTGAAACACATTGGGATGGGTGGTGCTAATAATGGTACTGCAGCCAGCCAGTAGGGGGCGCTTGACATGTTTCATTCTCACCTTTTAGAGACATTATGGTCTCCATGTTTTTTGCAGTCAGTGCTTTGATCACAGATTTGAAAGCAGTATGCATAATGCATCAGGACTCCCTATATGAAATTCCCTATATGTGGATATATTATGCAACATGGTTCTGTAGGAATGTTGGTACCTTGGAAACACACATATACAAATATACCTTATATGTGAGTTTGGATATGGGTGTGGCTGCAACTGGAGAGGCTTGTAGTACATATTCTGCAAAGTCTTCATAACGGTTATTCCAAATATTATGTACAAACCATGACAGAGGCTTGATTGCATACATGGGTTTTGTTGGGAAAATATCAGTTCATGAAATACATTATTGAGGAAACTCTAGTTGCTTTTACTTCTATTTAATACTTTTAGGCACACACACATCACAAGGAAAATAAACTATTATTTATAATAAATAGCACGCAATGATTAAATATAAAAGACTATAGCATAGAAAAATAAAATTATACTATCGGACAAAATGGCCATGGAAATGTAACAGAGAGCGGTGAGCTGGAAACCAGAGTCTTGACCCTGAGGAGTTAAATAAAATATTCAATTTCTCTGTTGTGTCACTGTCGTGGTTTTTTCTCCTTCCCCGCCAAATCAGAGGTCAGAGAGCCGCTTGTGCAGAATCCAGAATTCAGTCTTTATTGCAACAATGGAGTTACAACCAAGGCTGGACACGTAAAGTGTGTCCAGTACTGTTTTACACCAATTTTTATATAAGTTCTTATCATTTAACAATATCTTGTCACTTAAGCATCATGATTCCTTCAGCCATTCACAATAATTGATTTTTCTCTTAATCCACACCCCTAGGTGACAAGTTTGTCCATCATTTCTTTTACCGTTTGGTCTCTCGGCTGAACACAATGGTGGCATGAGCAGCTCCGCTTGGTTTTTTAAAAATGCTCAGCCGTGAACTTCTGGTGAACTCAGGCGAATCCCTTCCTTCAGTAGTAAACCTAGGCAGTTTCAGCCTTTTACACATTGTCTAACTAAAAGGTTGATAATATATTTGTCCTTTAGCGTTGTGATAAAATATACGTTAATAAAAGTGAATATTCATAGATTCAGGACTAACATAAAGTAGCTAACAGAATCTCAGACTAACAAAAGGTGCAAATACATACTCAGTTGGTTACATTGTGTTGATTACATTATAATGTTTACATTGTAATGATTACATCATGGATATTTGGCATACTTTTTAATAATATCATAATACTTGTATTCTATGTTATATGGTGCTAAATAATATCCCATATATTTCCCCCCTTTGGGACTCCAAGGAGTCCCACACACAATCCTGTCCATCCAGCCTAGGAGGGAGGGCAAAAACCCTATGACCCAGGGAAATTCCACTCCCAGCCCACCACAGGCGCGGCCCCCCTTCGGGGTCCATGGCAGGCATGACTCACAAACTACTAACACGGAGAATCAACCAACAGCAGCACAGGGGGTACATCAGGAAAGGGAGGGGAGCATCGCCATACAATGACCTCCCCTGGATATATTGCATATATAGCAGGACTACAAAGCCTATTACAAACAATACAAAAACAGATATATCTAATACAAGGATAAGTAAAAGGTTAACTAATAATATTGCAGACTATTATAACGGACAGTCTGTCCTAATCAGAAAAATCCCAGATGTTGTGGGAGGCAGGCATTCTGCAGGTCTCCTGCTCGGAGTATTCACACACGGAACGGCCGAACTTCAGCTATGGGCAGGACTGCATCCAAGGTGTCTATGTCGCCATCCGTTTCTGTATTGGTCCAGGAGGATGCCGCTCCAAACGGTCCTCCCACCACTCTAAACATTGCAGCTATAGTTGCCTGCCGGGACAGTGCTCTCCCCACTAGGGAGCGAACAAGAGGATCTACACAACATAAGATTAGTAGCAGAGCAAACTTTCTCATAGCCTCAGGAAAGGAACCATCCGGGGCTGTATTATTAGGAATAAATGTACTGCACTGATCCCCGAACAGCACACACACTCCCCCTTTTTCTGCCAGGAGCCAATCCAGGGCCACCCTGTTCTGCCAGGCTATCAGACTGGTGGCCTGAAGCTGCTCCCCCAGAGATGCGAGTGCCTCTTGAGTATAGTTCGTGTCACCTCTGCTGATTATAGTACAAATAATTTATCCATTCCACATTTTTGTTAAGAGTAGGTCAAATAAATATTGATTCGAAACCAGCAGCTATCTCACTTCTCGCCTTATATTTCTCTGGAATGCTCCTCGGCTGGCCAATCACATCTATATATATATATATATATATATATATATAGATATATATATATTGGGATCCTTCTCATAATTTGCAACAGATCTGCGGGACCTAGACGGTCGTCTTCTAGAATATATATCCACCTTGCTGACTAACATTACCCTAGCGCAGAGGCCTCCCCAATTATAGGGAAGAGTAGGCCTCAATCCGCCCTCCTTACCACACAGACACCACACATCTGCCAGGGGCACACTCTGGTTTTCTAGCGCATCCAGCGGACATGTGATAGTTCTTCGTTCTGTGATCGGGGACCTTTCACATCCCAAACAGTTCCACAGGTTCCCCAGAAGATGCCTACCTCCTCTGGCCCATCATTTGTAAAACAGTTATAAATAGGTCCCTTGAAAAAACTCTTCATCATAATATCTTGATGTCACCCTTCCCAGGGCTTAAACTGCCCACAATGCTTTTCCACCCTGTAAGCATATATAGTATTTCCCTGATATATCAGACACTGATAGGGGCAGTATGGTATGCGCTCTGACTGGTTAGATATGGGTCTGCAGTCTTTCTCAGGAGCCTGCCCCTCCTGACACAGACTCTTCCAGAATCTCATAATCCTCTCCATTTCCCATTCTTCACACCGTTTATTAGTGTATGGGAACGGAACTACCCTAACTGAAGGGTCAAGACCTGCACACAACACACAACCCTCCTGCCCTAATGAAGCGGCGGTTTATTTAGCCCATTTATACCACCAATTTCCAAGCGTACGTTTTGCTAACCCATCCAGGTCTACTTCATCCTGGGTATATTCTACAATTTGCTCACTCTCCTCACTCCCATATCTCCTCCTTATTTCTCTCCGCTTTCGCTCATTGTTATCTGAGAGGTTATTCAACATTAAAGGACCACGCTGAGTCAGTGAAGTAAATTGTCCTGAACTCTCCTGACCTGTGGTCCTGCTGTGCCCCCAAACCTGAAGGGCCTGATATATCATTCTCATCACTAACATCGTCGCTGTCAGCCCTACCAGAAGCCACAGCTTCGTGTCCTGTCTGGGGTGGCTGGCCTGCTTGCGACGCTTCCTCTTGACCCTCACTCTGCTCTGAACCTGAAACTGGTTCCACCCCAAGTTGTGGAGCTCCTCTGGAAGCTACATCAGGGCCATCTGAGTCAAGGGCAGCTGCATCCTCTGTGTCGGTTTCAGTGACTATCTGCCTTTCGTGCAGTACTCTAGTGCAGTGGTTCAAATGGTACCACGTATTACTCCCTTCTACCTGTACCGCTGTTGCTGTGGCTCGTGTCACCTTGAAGGGTCCCTCTCGTCGGGGCTCGTGCCACTTTCGCCGGAACACTCACAGGTAGACTTTATCTCCTGGAAAGATGACTGGCTCCTCCTGGTCTGTGTCTTCTTTCTGTGCTTTCTCCTTTTCCTGTTTGGAAATAACTTTGTGTATTTTGGTTAACGTCCTCATTTACAACTTTAATTCATCCCCCAGCTGATCTAGGCTGGGTCCCTTATACGTCCCCTCCAAGTCGATCCAGGCATTGGTCTCCCTGTCAGCATTTCATGCGGAGACAAATGCGTCACCCTGTGCATTTCCATTCGATACGCCATCAAGGCTGTTGGCAGTGCATCCACCCAGTTCATTTTCGTGGTGGCGCAAATCTTATTCAGCTTCTGCTTAAGTGTGCCATTCACTCTCTCCACCATGCCCTGCGACTGAGGGTGATACACACATCCCAACCTTTGTTTTATTCTCAGCTGTTGAAGCACTAACTTAGTAACTTTCCCCACAAAGGCAGCTCCATTATCAGAGCTTATTTCAGTTGGTATCCCAAACCTCGGAATCACCTCTCTGATTAGGAATTTCACTGTCATCGCTCCCATGTCCTTGGACGGTATTGCCTCCACCCATCTGCTGAACCTGTCCACAATCACAAGCATATATCGCTTTCCATATGCTGTTTTTCCCATGTCCACATAGTCCATCACTAGGTGTCTGAACGGTTCTTCAGGCACTGGAATGTGCCCTACTGGGGCTATGATTGCTTTGTGTACATTGTTCTTAATGCACACCTCACATTCCGACAACCTTGCATCCACCATTGCTTGCATCTGTGGTGCCCAGAAACCTTGTCGTGTCATTTTCCGTAACACCTCCCCCCTTGCACAATGGTCAAGACCATGCGCATCCGTTATCAAAATGTTCACCAGAGACAGAGGTGCGGCCAAAAGCCCCTCATGGTTGCTATACAGACCATTAGCATCCTTAGAGGCCCCCCTTTTTAGCCACACTAAGGCCTCATAGGGGCCCGCACGCTCCTGCAGGGCCACCAGATCAGAAACAGTAAGGTCCGGCTCTATAGTCACCATAGGCAAAAGATGAGCAGTCCTGACCTGCGCAGCCGCCCTGGCTGCTGCATCAGAGGCCGCATTGCCTCGAATAACAAAATCACGACCTTTGCGGTGGGCTTGACACTTATAATAGCCAAATGCTTAGGATGCATCATTGCATGTAGCAACTCCAAAATCTGATTATAATGCTGAATGGGGGAGCCGTCACTTTTGCGAAATCCCCTTTGCTTCCAGACTGCTCCAAACAGATGGCATCCATCGTGTGCGTATGCAGAGTCTGTGTAGATTGTAACCGTCTTATGTTGTCCTCGCCGGCACGCTGCAGTCAAAGCCTTTAGCTCCGCTAATTGAGCGGAACACGGTTGTGCCGCTGGCTCTGAAGCGAGAGTGTAAAAATTATCACCCTGTGCCTGAACTACAGCAAACCCAGCCTTTAAGGCATCCCCATCTCTCCAACATGAGCCATCCACAAACAACACCATCTCGCTATTTTCAATGGGAGAACTCTCCAAGTCTGGTCTCAGTTTAGTGTAAACCAAAGACTCAAAGAGTGCCCCTCATCCTCCAGGGGAATGCTGTCTGCAGGGTTTACTGTAGTGCAGTGCTTTATTGTCACATCCGGGTAAGAGAGAAATGCAAAGTACGCTAACTGCCTCGCTGGGGTCAACACAAATTTGCCTTTGTCAATAAGGTCCACCACCTTATGTGAAGTATAAATTGTCACTGGATAACCCATTGTGATGGCTGTGGCCTTTTCATAGCCTAAATAGGCAGCCACCACTCCCTGGAAACAGGGTGGGTATCCCTGAGCCACATTGTCCAGCTTCATACTATAGTATGCCAATGGCTGCTTTCGTCTGCCAGGACACAAGTCCTGAGTGAGCAGAGCTGTCCCAAAGCCGTCCTTCCTGTTCCCGACATACAGATAAAACGGCTTGGTGTAATCTGGGAGGCCCAGAGCAGGTGCATTCTGTAGCTCCTGCTTGATAGATTCAAATGCTACTGAGGCCTCATTTGTCCAAATTAAGGAGGCCTTCAAATTAGTGTGGCCCGCCTCCTTTATCAGTGCCCGCAACGGTGCCACCTTCACAGCACAGTCCTCAATCCAGTCCATGCTGAATCCTGTCATCCCTAAAAAAGTCAGCATCTGTGACACAGTCATGGGTTTCGGAGCCTTAGTGATCCCCTTTAGCTGTTCTGCTGCTATAGCTTTCCTCCCATGGCTGATCTCACGCCCCAAGTACGTAACCTGCTCTTGGCAGTACTGCAGCTTGGCCTTGGACACCTTATGACCCCCTTTCGCCAAGACCTTCAGCAACTGCACTGAGTCCTGGTGGCAGTCTGCCAGCGTTTCAGCACACAACAATAGATCATCCACATACTGTATTACTGTACTGTACTGTACTCATTTTCTGCACGCAATCATGTACCAGCCTCCACTTTTCACCTCCTGCCTTTGGCACAGGCAAGAGGGGGGTGTTGCAGCAGCTAATGGTAGGCACCAACACCCCTGCATCCAGTAATCCCTCTATCGTTTCCCTTATACCTTCCTCGGCCTCAGGTTTCAAGGGGTACTGGTTTTTCCAGGGTGGTGTGCACCCTGGTTTAAGATAAATTTCCACTGGGCTAGCTGAATTAACTAGGCCTACATCTGTATCATGAGCAGTCCACACCTCCTCAGGCACTTCTCTTTCCATTTCCTCCCAACATTCCTCTGTACTTTCTTTTGCATCACACTGTACTCCTATCATGCTCCACAGCCACGAATCTCTGTTGTCTAACTTCAAATCACCTACAACCTTTGCACTCCACTGAATCCTTAACATCTTCTCTCCTGCCGCTGCCTGCACGCCTTCACGCACCGTCGGCATCCAAACCACCTGCTTTGCGCGCTGCATCATTTCTCCCAGATCCAGCATGGACTGATTAAAAGCCACTGCTATGTGGGGCTCCGTGTCTGGTATGTTGTACCATTCTCCCACTATTCCCGTCTTCCGTATCGGAATGGCTACTCCCTCAGGGCCTAATATTGTCCCGTCTGTTATTATGCACATCCTTTCTTTCTCCCGGCCAGGCAGAGACTCTATGAGCTGATCCTACTCACCCTTTATTTCAGGATCACTGAATTTTCCCCATCGCAACAAACAAATATGTTTGTCCTGTGTCCAATTTAACCTATTGCTATATTGTTCCTGTATAAATGGACCCCACTGTTCTAAAATTTCCCAAATTTTTCCAGTAACATCTTCAATCCCATATGAACTATACTGCCCTTTATGGAACAACAAATTTTGTCGCATGAGGCTGTACTGTCCACTGAGCACCTCTACACCCCCCTCTGTACATTTTATGTCTATCTGCAGCTGACACAAAGCATCTCTGCCTAACAAATTCACTGGGGTGTGCTCTGATATTAGTATGGGCATATTTACATTTTTGTCCCCTATCTTAATCTCCACTGGAGCAGATTTAGGAATATGCTGCACTTGTCCCGAGAATCCTATGGTCCTGACCTTCTCAGCGGACCGGGGGATATGACTGGCATCTTTTAGTCCTACACAAGTGTAGGTGGCTCCAGTGTCTATCATCATTGGAATTACTTGCCATTTATTTGAACCTGCAGCATCGGCTCAGCCTCAGACCCCTTACTCAACATTGGCATCTGAGGTCCCTCTTTAGGATTCTCTGGGCACCCCTAGAATAAACGTCTCTGGGCCCACGGGTTGATCGGACCCCGTGATCTGTTATTCTGCAATTGAGGATTTCCACCCCTGCCTCTATTTGGCATTGGACCTACAGAGCCTCCTGGGTTAACCGGGCCTATAGGGCGTCTCGGGCTCACCCCCTGAAAGGGTGGATTTGGGCAGATTCTAGAGGTGTGTCCGGGCTGGTTACAGTTCCAGCACACCAGCTGAAGTGGCCTGTTCCCCAGTCTTCCCATAGACTGGGATTGTCTAATTTGTGGGAAATCAGGTGCTCTCTGATCACCCCCCCACCTATCATATCTATTCTCTCTATTCCAATCAGGGACCGAAGGCCAATTAGTGTTCTGAGGGGCCCCAGCGACAGGAGACTGTCGGCTGTCCACAGGCTGCCCCCGGGGGCTGGGGTCCGGAGAGACCACTGGTGCCTGGACTTTTTTCTTTTTAGCGGTCAGCTCCTCCAGCTGCATCTGATTTAATTTCTTTGTCAGTTCCCTCTCACGCTTTTTAGCAGAGTCCTCCTCCTCTCTGTACAAGTCAATAGCGTGAATCCGCTGCTCACGGTACTGCTCCTCAGGCATAGTAATAAGTCCCACAACTTGCCTTAGCCTGCTTCTCACTGGCTTAGGGAGCGCGTCCTGCAGTGCCCTCCGGTACAGACCTCTGAATGCCGGATTCTGCAGGTCCTGCTCTGTCTCAGTGCGCCACCGTTTTTCTTGAGCTTGCAGATAGGCAGCTGGGCTCTCCCCCTCCTTTATGGGCTCCACCTTCATTTCAGCCACACTCAGCCGTGGAGGAAACATTAATCGCAGCTGGTGCCAGAGGTTAGCACGGTAACCGTCAAAGGGACATGCATCATTCACAGGAGTCCCTGTCGCCGCTGCCAGGCCACTGCTTCGCAGCAGTCTCTCCATTGCATCCACCCCCAAAGCGCGAGCCATAACTGCCTTTATGTCCCCTATCGCCAGGAGCCGACCCATAGTTTCCTCCTCTAATGCTTTTATCCATTTTCCGGCCCCTTCTGCCAGAACTGGGAGTCTGAGAAGCAGGCCCTCCAGATCCTGTCCTGCCCACGGCACATACTGTGTCTGTGCTCCTTTCACCATTAACGGAAGCATCGGAGTGTACCTGGCGGGGGGCCTTACAGCCCTCCTGCTTCTCACTACTCTGTCCTCTACTCCTTCCTCACTTTCTGTTTCTGTCTCCTTCTCCTGAAACTGACTCCATCCTTTAGATGGAGGGTTAGGGGTGTCCAGCAGGTGCATCAGCCCTTCTGCATCACTACCACCACTTACTCCATACCCCACCTTTTTAGCACTTCCCTTTTTTCTCAGATCCACATGCCTGACCTTCTGTTATTAGCTCACTCCCTCGCAGTCCTTCCTCCACGGCCTGCCGCAGCAATGCACTCACTTCCCTGTATCCATCTAAACAACCTGCCGTTCCTTTCTGCTCCCTTCCTGCTTCCTCCGTCTGTGTCACCTCACCTGTGAATTCTACCTTCCCCTCTATTACTGGAAACTGACCCTTGTATGAAGGAGGTGGGGCTTCCACTAACGGGTACTGACTTTGATAAGACGGTGGCCATATTCCTTCCTGCCTCGTCTCTTCTTTCTCACTTAATGCCTTTCTCATTGCTTCCTGGTCCCTTCTCCAGGTCTCTCCCTTTACTTTAAACAACCTGAAAACCTCCAGTTCCTTACGCCTTTTCTTTTTACGCCTTTCTGTGTTCTTATTAGCCTTATGATACTTTATCAGAGTCTCCATCTCCCCACACACTGCCACATCCCATGTGCCCCCTTTAGGCCACTTAGTTACCAGAGCCTTTGTTCTATTCTCCCACTTTTTAGACATCTTTTCTATCTTTGTTTTAAGCAGGGGGGGCTCCCTCCCCAGCTGCTGTACTGGTGTGTCTGCTGCCTTTACTGGGCCCTTCATTTGACTGCTTTCCTCCACTCAACTGTCACTTGGGCTGTTTTCCTGTCTGGTATAAAAATGACCAAATTTCCTCACAGCCAACCCGTGTTCTATTCTTTTCCTTTCTTTTCCTTAATAAGAATTCGCTCCCTGACTGAACCTACTTCACCTTAAAGTGTCACTGACTCTAAATTATTTTCTACTTACTCCTAACGTTGCACCCAATTATCTACGGGCACACATATACCAAAGCTTCCCTTGTGCGAGATCCTCAAAAGCCTCCCTTCTCTCTTTTTTATCGGCCTGATTTACGTTTGTCTGTCCACCGTGCACACGAGCCTCCTCACACTTTCTCTGTTAAACTCCCTAATTCCATGGAAAGTCACAAAACCCCTTGTCTATGACCTGTTGTTCTCTCACAAAGATATGCTTTAATAACCTTTATCTCTAAACTTAGTCTCTATAGTCCATAGAATCTTCTAATCACATTTTATTCAAAAACTTTATTTTGAGATTTGTCAAAATTCTAAACTCACCTACCTGCACTTTCACTACTATAATTGATTTTCTATAGAAATGCACAAATGCTCTATCCAGTCCCCCTGCTAGATTGATCCCTTTTTAATTTTAGTTTCCTAAGCGGTTTTACCTCTGGGGTGCTTATTTCTGCTTCATACACCTTATCACTCAACTTATCCATCAAAAATATATGTGCTTTTTCTCTGATTCAACCCAAAAATGCATATATGATCATTTTTTCCACTTCTGCATAACAAAACCAGTCTGATCCAGCAGACCTTTAAAATCCCCACAACTTCTAATACTTAGGCTCTCTCTGGCCTTATTACTTTACCAATATTTTATTTGCAACACAACATAACCTTTGCTTAAAACAATTCCTTAACAACTTAGCAATATCTTTGCATCACGACATAACAGCACTTTTCCCCCACAACTTGAAACACACGGGCCCCTCCCTTAGGGCAACACAACCTTTACTTTATCAGAACAGGGAGACCCCCCCCCTCTTAGGGCGATGTCTCTGACTCACACTAATTAAAGAACCTGCAGCACAAACACTGGCCCTCTCTCAGGGCAGTACCTTTAAATTACTTATTAAACCTTCAAGGCCTCTACGCCTCGCAACAGTATATCAAGCCCTCAGGGACAGCTTTCCCCTTCCGCGGCGCTTATCTCTGAGGGAACATCCACACGTGACCCTTCCTTTAGGGATTTCTCTCACATCACACACACACACTGGGCCCACTGGACACTGCACAAACAGCTCTCTTATCTTTAGTTCTTTTAATCGGCGAGTACCCTTACCGGGAGGCCCTGCCTGGCGGCGTATGTCCCCGAGACACCCCCGTCTCCGTTTCCTTATTCTATTTCCCTATCCTATTAAACAATAATAAAAACCTTTCCTTACCTATGTTTAGGGCGCGCCACTTAAATGCTGACGGGTGTCTCCCGGTTCTCCGCCAGGTGGTCGCCTCCCCAGGTCTCTTCTCCGATCCTGTTCGTGACGCCAATTTATGTCGTGGTTTTTTTACTTCCCCGCCAAATCAGAAGTCAGAAGTCCGCTTGTGCAGTATCCAGATTCAGTCTTTATTGCAACAAAGAAGGTACAACCAAGGCTGGACACGTAAAAGTGTGTCCAGTACTGTTTTACACCAATTTTTATATAAGTTCTTATCATTTAACAATATCTCGTCACTTAAGCATCATCATTCCTTCAGCCATTCACAATCATTGTTTTTTCCCTTAATCCACACCCCTAGGTGATAAGTTTGTCCATCATTTCTTTTACCGTTTGGTCTCTCGGCTGAACATAATGGTGGCGCGAGCAGCTCCACTTGGTTTTTTAAAAATGCTCAGCCGTGAACTTCGGGTGAACTCAGGCGAATCCCTTCCTTCAGTAGTAAACCTAGGCAGTTTCAGCCTTTTACACATTGTCTAACTAAAAGGTTGATAATATATTTATCCTTTAACATTGTGATAAAATATACGTTAATAAAAGTGAATATTCATAGATTCAGGACTAACATAAAGTAGATAACAGAATCTCAGACTAACAAAAGGTGCAAATACATACTCAGTTGATTACATTGTGTTGATTACATTATAATGTTTATATTGTAATGATTACATCATGGATATTTGACATACTTTTTAATAATATCATAATACTTGTATTCTACGTTATATAGTGCTAAATAATATTCCATAATACTTAAAAGTAAATAGCATAATCATACAATGATAAGAAAGAGAATAAGGCAAAAACATTTCTTGAAATTTGGCCTTAGGGTGGCGCTAGAGTGATGGATGGATTGAACCCAAATTTGGTATGAATACCAACAAACGTATGGTATGATCTCTATCGATGTGCCAAATTCCAAAAAAGTTGCCAATCAGCTCTATGGGTTGCCATAGACTCCCATGGCAAAAAGCATAATAATAGTGAAAACTACTAAAAACTATAGGTATCCTAATAATAATAGACTGTCATCTCTAAATTGCCCACAGTGTGTGAGTGAGTGCATTCCCTGCAATGGACTGGCATCCCATCCAAAAGTATACCATTGTGTCCTATGCTACCTGGGATAAGCTCCAGGCCCTCGTCTCCAGGATATGCGGTACGAGGATGGATGAATAATAATCATGTTTATTTCAATTTCAATTATTGGCAAATATAAACATGTACCAAGGATAATAGCAATAAATACAGTATGCCAAAATAAATGCTAGAGGAGAATCCTGCAATTCCTGCCCCAGTCCTGGGTCTGGGGAGTTTATTCTCACTGAGATTGCATAGGATTCCTCTGGCTGCTGTTTTTCTCCCATACACGTGAAGTGCTACTTCTTCATTGCCCACATGTGAGCCAGTATGTGAGCCCTGATCCGGGCTACCATCCCGCCCAAGGCATTTCCTCTGTATGCTGCTTCCTGCAGCCCTGCAGTGGATAAAACTAAAGGACAATGGTTTGTTGATTTATAGCACATATATTATTATATTTCATATTGTTCAAATATACATTACTCAGTAATAACTCAGTAACTACTCAAGTACAAATGATGAACAAATACAGTAACTGTTATGATTAAGAATGAACGAACGTGGGATCAGTATATAACTAATACTTTCTGGTTAATTAATAAATTAAGTAAGAGTGTACTACTTCAGGGGCGGCATGGTGGTGCTCTCATGCCCGGTCGTACGATCCTCGTGTATGCCACGCCCCCTGATTACCCACGTGTGCTTCCCTGATCTTGCCCAGCTGTGTCCACTTATTTTCGCCCAATCTCATCTATTTCAGTCCATGTCTTGCCTTAATTTCTGGTCTGTCATTGATGTTAGTTAGTCTTAGTGCTGTCTGCTCCGTCCCGATCCCGAATAAATCCTCGTTTTCCCTGTACTCCGCCTGCTTCCTGCCCGCTTGTCAGCCTGTGCGCACTACCCGCTTTAACCAGCGAACTCTGACAGGTGCACTGGTTAGCTCTGTTGCCTCACACCTCTGGGACCCAGGTTCGAGTCTCCGCCTGGGTCACATGTGTGTGGAGTTTGCATGTTCTCCCCATGTCGTCGTGGGGTTTCCCCCCACAGTCCAAAAACATGCTGAGGCTAACTGGAGTTGCTAAATTGCCCGTAGGTGTGTGTGTGAGAGTGAATGGTGTGTGAGTGTGCCCTGCGACAGGTTGGCCCCTCATCCTGGGTTGTTCCCTGCCTTGTGCACATTGCTTCCGGGATAGGCTCCGGACCCCCTGCGACCCAGTAGGATAAGCGGTTTGGAAAATAGATGGATGGATGTACTACTACATTATTTGTGCCCCCTCAAGTAAAGTGTTGCTCCTAACTCATCTGGTCTTTTTATATGTTGTTAAAACATACTGAATTAATCCCTGCAAGAAATTCTTTGAGGGGGTTAGAGAGAAAATGCAGGAGACTGAATCCAGGACCTCAGCTATATCTTTTTTAAGTGTTTACGTGTAAACAGTCAAGACTTAACTATATGGGCTCATACTAAAATTAAAAATTCATGGCAAAGTGTTACTCCATTTTCAACAATATGAGCAGAGTATGCACAACCTTTTTATGTGAGACACAACTATATGCACTATATATTTGTGTTTCCCCTAGACTTCCTGAGACCTTAAATAGTGTGACATTTGCAATAGCGAAAGCCTTCGTTTTAAAGATGCCTTTTAAAGATCACATCTCCACCCACAAAGGTCTTTCATATTTCCTGCGAGCCTGCTCCAGTGGGCTCTTGGGCAGGCAATATTGTATGTTACAGACCAATAAAGGAGGATCACTGTTTGAGGGTACTATTATAGCACTTGAATTATATTACTTATTATCCTCAGTCTTGATAGAATGGTACACTTCATTGATAAGGACCTCCAGTGGTCTGTCAGTAAACCTACAGCTTGGACCACTACCTTAATTTCAAATCAGGTCAGGTCAGGTTGGGGAGATTGCACTGGAATAGGGTAGTAGGGACCTTGCGAGCTGGATCACCCTCAGGGAATCATGCCACATGGTCATAGTGCTGTACCTGACACTTACAATGCAGGTAACCTGACTCACGCGGGACTCCCTGAGCAACCACTCATTTGACACGAAGTCAAACCACTGGTACCCAAGGATTCTCCGAAGAGACACAGTACCAAAGGAGTCCAGTCTTCATCTCTGGTCACTGGATAACGTCCATGTCTAGCAGCCACACAGCAAAATAAGGAGCACCAGGAGTCTAAAGACCTTCACCGTCTTACAAAAATATCAGGAGTGCCACAGACCCCATTCCAGCGACTACATGACCCCCATGCTCTCCCAATCCATCTACTGACATGATAGGAAGAGGCACGAGAGACATGAATGTCACTGCTGAGGTAAGTGATCCTCTCAAGGTTGACATTCTCTCTTTTTCTGAACTACATTTCACTGTAAACAGTACATCTACTGTAGATTCCCATTCATATTCCATTACTGCTTCTCCAGTACAGGGAACTGCTGTGCTGGGAGCTTACAACAGGACCCAAGGTACCCAGAGTAATATACACACAGTCACAGTTCACACAGTCTGTTGATGGAAACTAGTGAACACAGAAAACTTGCAACATCATACTGATTTTTTGTCAGGGTCAGAACTGAACTCACAGCTCCGTAATTGTGGGGCCGTGGTGTTACTCACTGAGCAAAACAAGCTCATGTCTGCATGTCTGCAAAGACCCCTATGAAGAGAAACAGAGAGGACCCTGTAACTTTGCCAGGATTAGGGTTAACAGGGTCCTGCCCAGGGGCGAGTTTAGCCCATTTTTGGGGCTGCTTCAGCACCCCCAAAATGAATAAAAGCACCCCCAAGGATTTCTAAAGATTTCTAACTTTTTTTGACAGTTCATGCTGTTTATGTGAGACAGTATTAAAATATGAAAAATCATTCCGATGTAATATTTTAATAACTAGTATAGATACCCCCCCCCCCCCAGCCCCGAAAAATGGTTCGTTCCAGCTTCACTCTCCGCTACTCTGACTGGCTCCAGCGCTCCTGCCAGAGCAATGGTGGCTGAGACCCATTGCAGCAGTGGAAACAGGGAACCAGGGGGACAGAAACCTCTGGAAACAGGGAACCAGGGGGACATGGGCCGCTGACTGGATGGGCGACCAGAATGAGGTGAAGCAGAAGGTAGACTCCACAGCAGAGGACCGAGGAATGTAGACCAAAACCAGGGAACCTGAAGTGGCAAGAACACAAACCAGGACAGACATATAAAACCCAAGCAAAGGCATCAGTGGCACAGGCCACCAGCTTGTGAAAGATGGCTCCCTGGCATCATGAGGAACGGTTACTTGAGCTAAATCTGTTCAGTCTCAAGCAAAGGAGACTGAGGGGGGACATGATCCAGGTATATAAGATTCTAACAGGTTTGGATGCTGTTCAAGCAAATAGTTACTTCAGCATTAGTTTAAATACACGAACTCGTGGCCATAGGTGGAAATTAGCGGGAGAACACTTCAAGCTGGATTTAAGGAAGCACTTCTTTACACAGCGTGTAGTCAGAGTATGGAATACCCTTCCTGATAATGTAGTGCAAGCTGAATCCTTGGGTTCCTTTAAATCAGAGCTAGATAAGATTTTAACGACTCTGAGCTATTAGTTTAGTTCTCCCCAAGCGAGCTTGATGGGCCGAATGGCCTCCTCTCGTTTGTATAGTTCTTATGTTCTTATGTTCTTATGTTCTTATGAATCCCTTAATCAAAAACCTTTGTGATGGCAACTTTGCCACCCAGGACTGATCCCTTCTAAAGACCTCAAGTTTCAATGCAAGGTTTCCAAAATGTTTTGAAACATTAGTCCATGTGACTGCTGTGGTATTGTTCCAGGCAGGGAAAACAACTTAGGAGAAAATTTACGTGCATGTTGGGTATTTGTGGTACTGTTGGGCTGAGGGGGTAATTGAGTGAAAATTAACCTTTGAGATCCAATTATATTATTTAAACAGGTTAGTAGTTAGACAGTGTGATTTAGATGAGGATAAGGATGTTTTATTGTCATTACAAAACGTGTTCTACATGAAGGGAACAAAATGAGGCACTCAGATCCGGTGTATTAGCAATAATAAAATAGAAATAAAATCGAAAGAACAATACAATGAATAATATGATAAAAATTTAAGTAAAATAGAATAAAGACATTAACATAAATTCCGTTAGACCCTCTGGGCCAGGCGCTCTGCCACTCTGCATTGTTTTCTTTGCATGTACAACTTTGTACTCCATAATTTTTATATTTTATCACGAAGCCTGAAGAGCAATATGAACTGTATCATCCATCCATCCATTTTCCAAACCGCTTATCCTATTGGGTCGCGGGGGGTCCGGAGCCTATCCCGGAAGCAATGGGCACGAGGCAGGGAACAACCCAGGATGGGGGGCCAGCCCATCGCAGGGCACACTCACACACCATTCACTCACACATGCACACCTACGGGCAATTCAGCAACTCCAATTAGCCTCAGCATGTTTTTGGACTGTGGGGGGAAACCGGAGTACCCGGAGGAAACCCCACGACGACACGGGGAGAACATGCAAACTCCGCACACATGTGACCCAGGCGGAGACTCGAACCCGGGTCCCAGAGGTGTGAGGCGACAGTGCTAACCACTGCACCACCATGCCGCCCCCCGAACTGTATCATGCTTTAAGTAAATTATCTCATCCTTTATTTGACTAAAGTATATTTAACTTCTACACAACTTTGCAGGCTCATCTAGGATGGAGAATTTCTGTTGCTGAGCGCATTAGAAGAGATTCTCAGAGGGAGATACGAGTCCTAGGTGCCTGCTGGGTACATATTCAAGACAGAGTTAGGACCAACTCCAATAATTCTGCACTGTCTCCCAGATTAGAGGAAAAAATTGTATTTTACTGAAAATTTCATTTATGAAATTTTACCTTAGACTTGGTCAGCAGCCATGTGGATAAATTTCAGAACTACAGACGGTCTGTGGGTTGGGGGGGACAAGCAGGTTGGCCGGTGGGGGCACGCGGAATGCTCCTGGGGGTGTGGTGGGTGTGCTTATATGATTTACAGGAGCCGAGGCTAACAAAGGCACTAATCTGCACAAACAGCCTCCTGTATGAAGTTTTACATGAAAAGGGGCCATGGGCTTGTTGGCGCTATGTTTCTTAGCAGACTGACTAATACAGCCAACTGGACCCGTCTACCTCTTCCAAAACATCAAAATGGGGTCAAAATGGCCCCATCTGTGTTAATTTGCATCATTAATTATGGCATAAATCAATACATTCCAGATGAATTTTTAAGGTAATTTCAACAAAATCCTGTAATATCATTTTCGACCACCATGTGACACCACAAGCCGTTAGAAAACCACTAAGATGTCAATATGAGATTTGGCAGAACTGAAAATATGATGTTAAATGTATCACAGTGCAATAGTTTTAAAAATAAATCAATGACTTTGCATGACAATTTTATGTGTTTTGTCAAATAAAAAACCTGAAGTATTTGAACTTGAACTGATACTGAGCAAAATATTACCTCTTACTTATATGAAGGTTCACATTATCTATGATGTAGAATAAAAGACACGAGTAAACAATCCATTTCTTTGTTTTAAAGAAACAGATTAGCTAAGAAAACCAATTCCCACCCTGTGGAATCAATGTGCATCACCTGTCTGTTTGTGGCCACTGGCCCGTGCACAATCTGCCACTGAAGATCCACCATGTGCTTCTCAATGGGGGGCTTGTACAGGGACCTCCAACATCCCCGCGGGGAAGATCCAGGCCTCAACAAACCTGACCACCTAGAATCCGCCAGTCCACTCAGTGCCCGAAAATGCAGCACTTTAACACAAGCCTGGTACAGACCTTTCTCAGACAAATCTCTAAGAGCCACCTGCTGAAGAGACACGAAAGAGAGCAGCAAACCCACCTCCTCCCCATGACCCTCTACAGCAGGAGGGAAAAATGGGGACTACTGCCTCCTCCCAACTCAAGCACATTCTTAGTTGCCTCTGGTAGCGTGCAGACAATGTCCTCCAAAGCTCTCTGAAGAAGTCTGGGGGAGGGGAAACATTTCCGCATGTAGGGGGCCAGTGGCATTTAATTATTTACAGAAAATTCCATAGAGCCAATGTAGGAACCTGAGGTCAGTTTAACACAGGTCACTGTCCGTGGTGCTGAAACCTTTACTTGATGGGCTGGTCCTGAACGAATACAATGGCTGGCCAGCGTGCCTCACTATGTGTTTCCACTGACTGACACCTTCACATGTAATGTGATTGTTAACAATGAGGAACATTTTACAAGTTACTACAGGAAGCAATATTTACATGCCTGTAGCTTTCATTTCTCACCACAGAAAACCCAAAAAAAAAAGAAATAAGAAATACATTCATGTTATATCCAATATATCACTTCCTCATTTAAAATCACAAAACATATCTGACTGTTAATCTCTATGTTTTAATAATTTCAATAGCATTGCGTGATTTGCTTATTTTTTTCAAAAGCCACTGTGGAAGCGAAATTTAAAGAAGTTTGGTCCCCTTATAACAGCATTGGGTAAGAGAGCCGAGGGCTGCTGGGATTGTTCTCAATGTCTTGTTGGTGCCGTGTGGGTTGTGCTGCACAAACAGCTTCAAGTTATGAGATAACATGAGCAGATGCCATTACGTCATTAGTGCTACACAAGATATTGTCATGACCTGGCTCAAGGCCATAAGAAAAAGTGGACCAGTGTTAAATCACTGTGACCTGCAGACCTCTTCAGATTGCAAGCCCATTTAAATGGCACAGAGGTACACAATGGGTGGCCTGTATCTGCTTCACTTAATGTGCACCAAAGACCTCATGTGAGGACCACAAGAGCCACCCCAGATTTACCCACCATCATGAGAAAGACTAAGATCAACATGGATCAAATGGCCTATTTGGGTGTACAATCACCCCCAGACCACTCTGACTGGCTTTGGGTTTTTGAGACAATATGAGAAGGGCAGGTGCCCTTTTGCGTGGAATTTTTCCTTCTTCCTCTTTTTGTTTTCTTCAAGTGCCAACAAGAGAAATTAATGACAATGCCAAAGCATCTGTAATTGCAACAATTTTGTAGGAGAAGGGGTGTGTTTTTTGACACAAGTGCAGGGGTGCCAATATTTTTGGCCATGACTGTAATAGTTATTTGTGATTTGTAATAATTATTTAATTTTATCGATCCATCTACTTACCTACACTAAAAAATGTACTGTTGGATGTAATTAATTTTAAGTGGTTACATGAAATTACTTTCTAAGAACATTTTATTTTGTAATTCAAATTTTTCTTATTTTTCAAACCAAAAAGTTACAGCACTCTCATATAATACACTTCAGCCATTCACATTTATAAAACAATATGACCAATCACTAGTTCAACCTCCCAGCCATTTATCCTTCAAAAACATGGCCCTAGAAACATTCCCACATTTTCATTATATCTCGTTTCCCATTTAGTCTGTCCAACATTTTTTCATATGAAGCTGCCTTAATCATCTCATCGGTCCATTCCTTTATATTGGGGATTGTTGAGGATTTCAAATGCCTTAATATTACCCTCATGGCAGTTATGAGTCCCACCATCACAGCCTTAAACTGTTTATTATTCACCTTTGGCAATTCCACTCTATCTCCTAGCAGACAGAGTCGGGTTTGCGGGGTAAAGTAAAGCCTAGCCATTTGTCCAGGAGACCAAGAACTCTACCCCAAAATGGATATACCTGAGAGCACTGCCACAGCATGTGTAAATAAACCCCCACCTGCCTTCTAAAATTCCGAAACACTGATCAGTATTAATTAGTCCAGTTCTATTTAGTCTAATTGGTGTCCAGTAGTGTCAGTGCATAATTATACACTGAATAAATTTACCTTTTACTTCCCTATAATATTTCCCCACTCTAGTAAGTATTCTTAACCATTCATCTTCTCTATTTTAACACTCGTGACTCAATGCCTCAGTTGCAAAAACTTCCAAAAACTCCCTCCTCCTCCTACATCATACTTACTCTTTAAGTCTGATGATGACATAAACATCCTATTTACAAATAAATCCCAAAAAGTTTTCACCCCTTTGGATTGCCATTGTTTCCATACTTTTTCCTATTTGTATTTCAGGATTGTGCCAAATTGAGGAATATGGCTGCATGTCATGTGATACTTTAAGCTTCTTATGTATTTTGATCCATATATTAATCGAAAAAGATATTATCGGGTTTGTATTTCTTATATTGTCCCCCCATTGTCACAGAATGTGCAGAGGTTGAAATAGTGAAGCCAAATCGCTCTTGATAGCTATCCAGTCCACATCAGAATTCACATTCTTCCAGTGATAGTAGAGTTTGGCTATTTCAAATGACATGCTATATAATCTAACATCTGGCAATCCTAGACCTCCCTTGTCTCTGGGCGAAGTAATTTTAATCCTATAGGTTTTTTTCTTTCCCAAACAAAAATCTTTTACTATACTCTCATACTGATTAAATATCATTTCCGGAATATTAAATGGAAGCATCATAGAGAGATAATTAACTTGAGGCACCACAACCATTTTAGTAACAATAACTTTCCCCCATAAGGATAATTTCAATGCTTTCCATTTGTCCATATTAAGTTTAATTTTGTTCAATGAGGGTTCAAAATTCAGAATTATTATTTTGTCAATATATAAACTCAACAGATTAAAATTTCATGTTTATAGTTCAATTTTGTGTTATATAAACAAAATAATTTTTAATACAGTGCATTTTTTTATTAATTCAACAGCACCCATGTTCAATCCACTTAAGTTTGGAAGGTGTATTGGAAGGTAACGCAGATATTTCTTAAGTGGGCATCCAGAGATATCGTCCCCCCTCCAAGCACCCCTTTTCTCCACTAGTTCTGTATGGAGCTCGACAGGAGGAATGGAGAGGTAGAGAAAGGGGTTAGTCTCACACAAAATGTAATGCAAAATAAAGAGTAAATACAAGTGCCATGAAGCAGAATTGAGCTCCAGCAGGCCTCGACTTACAGTAAAGGAATAGTAAGGCAGACATGCTAACAAAACAGCTTTACATTCCCAATTCCAAACCATTAATGGGCAACCTTAGAGTGACGACGGCTAAAAAAAACCTTAGCTATAAGCAGGAATGAAACATTGTGAAAAGCCAAGACTCCACATGAACATGTTCTCCCCTTGCAGAGTCAGATCACGCATTTGAAGTGTCCCCAAGTGTTTGTGTGTTTTAGGTTCCTGTTAGTGAGGGGTCCTTTGCCGTTCTGTCTGACATCCAACAGAAAGTGCACTGTGTCTCTGCAACTTAAGCTGAGTCAGTGTAAGTGTGTGGCTCAGTAGCTCAAGTATTTGGGCTTGTAATCCAAAGTTTGCTGGTTTAAATCCAGCTTCAGATGGATAACTGTATGTTTATGGGCCATTGAGTTATGAAAAATAATCAATGTAGTGAATCACTATATTCTCAAATTACTTGTACTTTTATGAACAACACCATTTATTAAACAAACAAATCTGCATTGGCAGAATGAAGAATTAAAAATGAAAATAATCATTTAAGAAACTGTGGAAAACTGAATATACAATATTTGTAAATTGAAGGAAGAGTCCATTAACTTAATGGAAAATGTGCTGGTAATTTTCTGCCACTACATTTTCCGTTTTTTGGTGGATTTTTTTTTTTACAGTGTATGACGCGCTTGAATTCACTGACCTCAAGTGTATGTGAAAATTAATATATTTACATCTAGTATGTTTCATGGCTTCACTGTATTTCCCTGTGCAATGATCAGTTTCATCTAACTGCTGATGTTAAAGGCAGAGCTGAAATTTAGTTTAGTCATGACCTCAAAATTTAATTGAGTAGGTATTCTGTACAACCAGACGGAACTGCTGGTTGGGCTGGTCATCACCTGCTTTTTCTAAGTGAGGTCAAAATGTAAAGTTTCAAATTGCACAATATATATTAATCTGTTTTTAATGTTTTTACAAAATATTTTTTATGTGTTTGCATCTTATATTTTGTATAATGTGCTTGTACATTTGATTCTTCCTTGATTTCGGTGTAATGAAGTGTAACTAGTGAAAAAGAGAGAAACGTTTGGGAAGCATTATTGAGCTGATTGTCCAGAGTCACTTGGGTGACAATTAAGGTCAATATAAATCACCCATTACCCACTGTAATCCTTTGTATTCCCCCCGCACACTCTGTTAACAAAATGAGAGGGTTGAAGTTAAATCAAGTTAAAAAGGTAAATTTGATCCTCCGCCTATTGCGGAAGATGCGTTCCAGACCCATCAGCGATAGGTGAAAATCCACGATACAGAAGGATCATATAATTTTTTTTTGAAGTTTAAGCCTTAAAATACCCCTCCCACATACTTTAAACATATGTAAACTCATTAAAACACATATATCGGGCTATGTTAAATGTCGGGCTAAGGATATGAGTAACATAATAATAATAATAATAATAATAATAATAATAATTTTTAATATATATACACACACACAACTTTCTCTCTATATATGTAATGGAATATATAAAAATAAAAACATATATGGCGCTTACACATTCTTTTCATCCTTCTTCATGTAGCGTACTGTTGATTCATTCAAGCCATAATGGCGAACGCCGTCCGCATAACGCTTTCCTTCCCGAAGCACATCCAGAAGTTTTACCTTCTCCTGAATGGTCAACGTCTTCCATCGTAGGGTTTAGAACAAAACGAAAACAATCGGACCACAAACAATGTACGGGATACGCAGAGAATTGTGAGGCGTCGGAGGAAAATCCGCGATATAGTGGGGGAATCGCTGTAATGTGAAATCTGCCAATCCTGGTTTTCAGCACCATGGACAGAAACCTTTCATTTATAGGGACCTATTATGCCCATTTTCACTGTTCATAATTGGATTTTTATGGTCTGCTAGAATAGATTCACCCTTTTAACAGGTGATATCCTAGAATCCAATATATTATTGCAGGGCTGTTTTCATTTGATGTTAACCAAATGTGATATATTTATTTTTACTTTTGATATCTCGTCCTTTTCCCCTTATCTGATAAGAGCCGCTGTCCGCTGAGACAAGCTGGTGTGTTTTTACTGCTCACTGAAAAGTGGGTGGTGCGGACTTTGTGTATTACATCACACTCTGAGACAGTCACTGATTGGTGGGCTCTGAGGGGGCAGTGTGACCTGAAAATCATCCATCAATCAACCCAGGATGGGGGGCCAGCCCATCGCAGGGCACACTCACACACCATTCACTCACACATGCTCTCCTACGGGCAATTTAGCAAGTCCAATTAGCCTCAGCATGTCTTTGGAATGTGGGGGGAAACCAAAGTACCCAGAGGAAACCTCACGACGACATGGGGAGAACATGCAAACTCCGCACACATGTGACCCATGCGGAGACTCGAACCTGGGACCCAAAGGTGTAAGGCAACAGTGCTAACCACTGTACCGCTCCTGAAAATCATGAACCATTTTAAATATTGAAGTATTTTTGAAATATTTATTAATTTTAAATATTTATTAAATCAAAACATTGGGCAGTATACATGTTATAGGTACTTATTAATGAATAAGCAATATAATAAGATTCAATTTTGCTTTCACTACTTAAAGCGCCAGAACAACGCATTTGAAAAAATCAACAGCAATATCTCTTACCAGAAATCAGGAACAGGTTAAGAAAATCCACAGACTTCGTCGCGAGCAGTTTAATATACGAACTATTTCCTTCTACCCGACTCCACACACCAATAATATCACTGCGCAGCGGATATCGCCAGGGAGCTCGCGCTTGTGTCTAATGCGCAGTGATACGAGTAGTGTACTTCGATAGAAGCCCGACATTTCTACGGCTGATATTTCCAAATCTGAACAACTCCCAGCAGAACTTTGATGAATGGATAGCATTAAGGCACCTCTAAAATATCTTTTTATAGTTTTGGGGTGAACCTCCCATTTAAACGAAATACATGGTGGTGCTCATGAATTTGAAAGCCTAGATGCCTCACCTCGCTTTTCCACAACGTGTCAGCAGCGCCACCATCTTGGAGCGATAATTAGACATAAACAAGCAACATGTCAGGGTGTAGATGGAAAGACCTTTTAGCCATAACTTCTTTACTAATTAATGCATTTATATCTTACAATTATTTAGAATAAATAAACAAGCCCACCACTACTGCCCCCCCCCCAAATTTGTGTAGTATTGCTCATAGTATTCTCAACAAAAACTAATGCTAGTATCCCGTCAGTGTCACAGGCAAGTAAACATGTTATGTATCTTATTTGACCGTACCGCTGATTTTTTACCTGTGAAATGTGGTTCCCTGTTTTCTAGTTTTAACATTCCTCATGTTGTTGCTGTGACGCCCGCTCCGTCCGCTCCTCGTCTGTGCCACGCCCCCTGATTACCCACGTGTGCTTCCCTGATCGTCTCCAGCTTTGTCCATTTACTTTGCTTGGTCCTGTCTTATTTAAGTCCTGGTCTTACCTGTTTGCCTTGTCTGTCATTGATGTTAGTCGCGTCAGATGTTACCTGCTACCCGTTCCCCCGATTCCCTTATTAAAACCCCAGTTTGCCCCATAATTCGCCTGTCCGCCTGCTTCCTGTCTGCTCGCCTGCCTGTTCGCCTTACCGGCTTCCAGCGTCCCGTGACAATTGCAGTTTTGAAAATAGTCGGTTCACTAAGTCATATCTATGAATCCTCTATTTCACAATTACCGCGCCAACATCGCATATCGCCCAACGAGGCTCACAGGGTTTCAAATCTATGGTGGTGCTGCCTACGCTACTACCAGTCACATGACACAGGAGCTACCGAATTCCCGCCAATCGGGAGCCGGCTAGATCAACCACGCCCACCTGTCACATAGAGAAGAGTGAGGCGAAAGAAGCGAATCAGTTTAAAAATGTCACCATTAACGCGGTATTTAGTAGTCTGGAGATATTTTACTTTAAGCAAGGCACAAAATAAAGTTGTAGTATTTGTAATAAAATTTGAAGATTAGCCATCCCCAAGGAGCTGACAGGAAAGCCAGGTACAGGTTTAGTCCTCCTTAATCAGCTTGTCGGTTACTAAATGTCGGCAAATAAGCTTGCCTTTTTCTGTGATTTTTTTTTCAGTTAAATTGACACTTAAAGAAGTAATCTGAGACCTGAGATATAACATTAGCAACAATGGTCATTTTTTACAATCATGAATTTTAACATTGAGGACGTGTGTCTCATGTCATTTTCACATAGAGGGAGTTTAATTGTTTTTATCTGTGTCTGTGTGTCAACATATGTCTATTTAGTTATGTCACTCAAATGTATGATTAGTATCGACATTTCGGTAGACTGCTATATTGTAATAAAACTGTATGGTCCTCTGGGAGTTGGGCAGTAGAAAGAAAATGTAAAGTATAAATAAGAAATACTATTAATGAAGTAGCCGCCCTATCCTTTTACTTTGTATGGAGTGTGCATACAAGACACAAATAATACAGTTGTACTGTTATGTATATAATTTAAAAGGTATACTTGCCAGCAAAAGATTGAGTTAATAAAATTAAATGAAAAGTATTAAGACCCCTTGTCATTCATAGTATTATATACTTCTTAATTTTACAAAGACTTTTTTCCTATCATATTTTTAAGTTTTTGAAGTTGATAATCTGGAAAACTGCTGCCTGGGATCAACTATCCATTCTTGACTCTTGGAATAGGAATTGAAGTTGAATAAAACAGCCTTACAGCACCCTCTTGTGACATACAGTAATATGGAAAACAGAACAATTACTAACAGAACGCAACATCCCCCCTTTACTTATGTATTCTTCTTCCTGCAGCAGCACTGTATTCTATAAAAGACACACCTGTAACATTTCTTCCTTTAAGGTCACTACACCCAAGACAAAACAATAATGTAAGTTCAACAAAAAACATTGTGCTTGTGCCTTCCTGTAAGTGCACAACCTTTCACTATGAACTGCCTGTTTTGCTTCCAACAGAAATCAATTACAATTAGAAATGTTCCATTCACTGAGGACCACAGTAAGAGGATCTATGAACAACTGTTATATATTTTACACTGAATCTCTCTTTTCCTTTAAGGTATCTCTTTCTAACCAGAAAATCACGCTCAGAACATGCATTTCATTTCTTTGTTTAATTCTGTGAAGTTCTATAGTCCTTGAGCCGATGATGGTTTGTGTGCCCTGGCTGCACAGCTTCCAGTTCCTTAGGCCATTCCAAGCTCAACTGTTCTTTCAGGACCAGTCTTTGGCAGGGCTGGAAATTTGGGAAGTCCACTGGGTACTGAGGCCAAATGGGCAGCATGCCATGCTTTCCCGTCAGCCAGGATGGGTCTCGATGGGTGCAGAGAATTTCTAATGCCCTTTTTGCACATGCGCTGGTTTCCACAGCCGCACTCTGTGCCCTTCTCTGAATGAGGGAGTGCGAGCTCCCTGTCTTACATCACAGTACTGTTTCATGCGAGGTTGGCAAAGAGACACCCAACAATGCACTTTACTATCATGTCACTTAATTATCACTTATGCCCCTTCAGTATCAGGCCAAGTACAAACACTACACAAGCTGAGTATTCTGTGGGGAAAAATTAATGTCCTCAACTGCTGAGAGCAGCGTGCTGGTGATGCTCTGTGCTCATTACATCTGTGAGCTCATTACTCTCTGTAGTGCTTTTCAATGCTGCATTGAGCAGTTGCCAGGATGTTATGCTGCCTCTGAGGATAACTGTTTGTTTAGAAGTAGAATAATTCAGAATAATTCAGAAGATGAACACAGATTTTCTCTTATTAAACAAGACACTGGCACACTTATAATTGTCCAATAAGAGGTAAGGAGCATTCCTATTGAACAATCATGACTTCTAGCTTAAGTTAACTCCGCTAACTGAGAAATCCTGCTTAGTGGAACACCTCCCTGGTCAGAAGAGAACAACTACAACAACCAAGAGTCACTACCTGGCTTCTGGTTATTGTGCATTAGCTCACAGCTCAGACTGGGAGTCATTTCATAATGAATCGACTCCTCAAGTCCAAGCGTTGCAGTGGACTGCAAAGCATCCAGGGACACTGCGCAGCACGTTAAAGGACAGCTCTTATGGAGTGACCACTAAACGTAAAAGTGGAAAAATAAATCATTTAAAAAATTTTAAATGAATAGTTAAGGAAGATGTAGCATTTGATTATGTCCATGCATTTTATAATCTATTCAGTACAGGATCATAGGGGAGTCACAATAGGACATACTGTAAGGAAGGGGAATATTCTGCCAAGAAGGTCAGTGCATCATAGGACTCACTGACAGACACAGACACACACAGGCACAAGGAAACAAGCAGCAGAACATGCATATCACATGCAGAGCTCAGCCATGATGTTAAGAGCACGACACCCTGAGCCAACAAGCCTGTAGGACCTAAGAACAAACTTAGATTTGGGTTTAAAGTGTTCTATCTGGGATTTTCTTGCTGTTGGTACTACAGCCAGACACACAACAGTCTGTAGTCATGATCCTCGTTCCCCAGTAAAATACTATTATTTTCTTTCATGCGTACTTTGACAAAGACATCAGCTTAATACAATGCACAAGGCTCACAAGTTGAAACTTCAAGAATAGGCACAGACCATGACATCACCTTAAAACCAGCTTGGAAGATGATGAAATTGTAACCTGGCTGTCTTCATCACCTGATTTAATCCCCGTCGTTAACTATGGGGCCTTAATGTAGCATAAGATTAACCACGATCACAAACATTACACTTCTCAGAGTGGCATCTGGGAGGTTGTCCTGCCTGCTTGTGTGTGTGTGTGTGTGTGTGTGTGTGTGTGTGTGTGAGTGTGTGTGTGTGTGTGTGAACTGATAGCAGGCTCATGATGGTCATTGACAAGAAAGGGCATTAAACTTGGCAAAAGGGACCGCAAAGAATGGCAGATTGTTATTCTTTATATAAATTCAATAACTAACTAAGTCTTCTTTTATTATTGCTTCTCTTAATAGAAAAGAGAGAAAAATCCATCAGTTTCTTTTGTTTTCATTTGTGACTAATTTTCTCTAAAAAAGAATTTACTTTTAGCAAGACAAAACTTCTGAATTCATTTTCTCAGTCTGTCAGTTTGCACGCACACACACACACACACACACACACACACACAGAGGTGTGAGGCAACAGTGCTAACCACTGCACCACCATGCCGCCCCCGCTACCAGAACAGACTTTACCTAAACTTATCTAAACTTCATGTAGAATAAACACGTTTTAAATGCTTTTTCGGATATTGTCATTTTCAAATCTATATAAATACAAATGTGATTAAAGAAGAATAGTAACAAGATAAAATTAAATTTTAGCCGCTGCCCACTGGTGAGTTGTGGTATTTTTAGAACAGGTCCGTGGGTGACTCATGTGGTCCTTGGGGGCATCCTGGTGCCAGTGGGCACCATGTTGGTGACCCCTGTTCTAAATGGTATGTAGGGTTTGCAAACTACACCAACGCTTCTGATGTAGCTACATTTAGGCTTATAGTGGAATAATATAGTGGAAGATTCCTTGCGTGAGTGTCTGAGAGCGTGAAAGTCATGCCAGATGCATGGTAGTCGGCAGCCCTGCTTTCCGTGTGCATCTGTCTCTTACTTTAGGTGGCTAGAGATCCAGCATTACTCAGGATTAGGAGTCACTTGCACTGATAATAATTAGTTTCTTTTTCCCCTTGCAGTCTGCTGCTGTATAAAATCCACAACCCATGACCTCCTAATATTTACCCGAAACTATGTTTTCAAAATAGCACAACTGGGCATGAACACCGCGGACCTGGAAACTCTGCTGAGCATTGAGAATCAGCGTGCAAAGGCTCTTAATTTGGATATGTTTGTGAAACGTTCTGCTGCACAGCACAACAAAGAAAAACAACTGGTCAGTGATAATGAAAAGTACAATCAGCATTTTTTTAATCATGAGAGTCCAAATGCTTAGATAAATTGTCAGTTTTTCAGTGTAAGTATGCTCCTGAGCTCCACGATTCTGAATGATAGTCGGTTTCTCATTGAACTTCCATGCCACTCTGTTAAAGACTTAAGGATCTTGAGTATTATTTCAACATAAACTTTGCTTGGGTGCTTCATACTTTAAATTAAATATAAATTATGGCAACGTGCAAAACTATTAAGCAAAATGCAACGTATTTGTTTTTCATTTACGTAATTATATATGTTGATTATGATTCTTTTTAGTTCCACAGTACATGCAGATACTACAATCCAAGCATGCACTCTTAGGTTAATTGCTATCAGTTTATATAAAGATTTCCCATTCGGTGCCTGTTGTAGAAATTTCAGTCAGAGACTAGCTTCTGATATAGAAAGAATGTTTAGATTTTTTTTGGCCGTGGAATAGTTTTTCAGTGCTGCATGTAGTTTCTCTTTATTGTTTGAATAGGACACACTTACACATCAACAAGTGTTGTGGCAGTTGTGATGTTCTCGCATATGAGAAAATACAAGGACAACTTTTATTAAACAAAACAAAAGGCTTTACTCTCCATACTCCAGTCAATTGCATGCATAGGCCTACTGCCGCATCTCACTTTGCCAACTTCCGCTTCCGTGCGGCTCAGGAGGATCTGGCTTCAGAACACTGGAAAGGGGTCCACAGCTCAAGGGGACCAACAGAGGACAGATGGAGTGGAACCGGGAACCAAGGGATTTGCCAGTGACTGGCACTCACTGTTGTTTTCGACTACAATAAAAACAGCTGTACTGGCTGAATAATGAGCATACAAAAGGAAAAAAAGACATGGATAGGAATAAAAAGGTAATTAAAAATAGAAAAACAACTGAAGAGTCATTAACACTGAACACGCGTCTCTGCTCTGAGGACGATGATCCTGCCAACTGCGCCAGACTGTGACAGACCGAACTACAAAACTGTAGACTCAGTGGACAGCTGACTACGCCACCCTAGGAATTTCATCCAGCTTTCCATTGAGACTACAGTTTTGCAGTCTGTTCTGCCAGACAATGTATTAAAAAGTGCAGTGTTATACATGACACTGTAATTAGTTCAATTCAAGAGATGTACAATAAAGTTATAATAGTGTGATTATCATAATCACACAAATATATGAATTCCTCCGATGCTGAATTAAACAACCCTTCATGCTGTCCCTTATGTGAATTAGTAAAAATTTCCACACCTTTTTCACTATAGCCAACCATTCTCTCCATAGTCATATGCAATTCCAATTCCCCCTTTTATTTATTTTATGGCAGACAGACAGCAGTGTTTCCCCTATCATTATATTAGGGTGCCCCCCCGCAGAAGGTCAAGTTAATCTTATTTTATTACATTTTCTATATAGCGTCAGATCACAGCAGAAGTTATTTACTGTAAGGTTACCTTTACTATAGAAGAGCTCTATATCATTGTCATTTTAATAAACAAATTAAATAGCCTTTTGTTATTTATCTTATTTGCACAAAAGCTTTTTCTCTCTATACCAGAGGTGCCCAATACATCGATCGCGATCTACTGGTCGATTGCAAAGAGTGAGTAGATCACAACACATAAAAAATAGAGGAAGGATGACGCGATCAACCGCGCCAGCTGCTGCAAAACTCCAGTAAGCAACCGAGTCGCCTCCAATTTATTTCTACTAAACTTAAGAGAGGGTATAAAACTGAATGGGGGAGCAGGACCAAGTACGAAGCCAATAACCTACCACTTCCATACGGAATGAAAGGAGGAGTATTTTTTCCCCACAAGGTCATATTCGAAGTGTGTCTGTTTCATCTGTCAGTCTACCACTGCTATTCCGAAGAAGGGAAATGTGGAGCGGCATTTTCGGACTGCTCATAAAAACTACGGCATTAACTTCCCTCCGAAAAGCGAGCTGAGAAAGAGAAAGGTGAAGGAACTAAAATCCCAGTTCAATGCAAAAATCCTTAATTTATGCCAAAGGGAAATTAATAACAATGATAAACAATATTAAATAACAATAATAATAACAACAATAAATAATAACGAATATCTATAAATCTATAAATAACAATATGTTTTTTTAAGTAGATCATTTTGACTTGGTCATTTATAAGTAGCTCGCAAGCTGAAAAAGTGTGGACACCCCTGCTCTACACTTTCGCGCATGGCGGAGTTCCGTCCCGATTCGCGCTCACAGACACGTGCGCGCACACACAGGTGAGCACACTCCCACCAGCGGACAGAGAGGGCGCGTCAGAAAATATGTAGCGTCAGCCACCTGAAAAGCAGCGAAAAATATCTGCGTTTTTTAAACGCTCCCAGGGTGATAAAGACGTTTCACAATGGAATTTTCTGCTTTAAACTATCACCGTTTTATGCTATCAGCTATCGATTTTAAAGCCTAACAGTTAGTATATTTTCAGCTCGAGCCAAACATCCGCAATAGGCTGCCAGGAGACCATCTTGTAACATGCATGCAGATCTCAACAAATAGGCCTGACGTTTCCGACTTCCCATATCAAGAGGCTCTAGAAATGTTATTTTTTTCCCCTTGTCCTGTCCGGCAGCTTTAGCAGAATCATGGTCTGAATGCACTGCTGTGCCAAACATGCTTGCTTTACCATGAGGGGCTCTATAAACTCTGTATAGGCCCCTCATGTTGATCTATTTCTTTATTTTATTTATTTATTTTTGTTTTAACACATGTAAAAACATTGCAGTGGGTGAGCTGGCCGTAGTGGAGGGACATATTAGGAGGGGAAAAAATAATGAAAAGGAGAAAAAAAAGACAGGAAAAAGAAAAAAGGAATGGATAGATTCAGAAAGGAATAAACAAAATTATAGCGTGCAGAAAGTAACAGCACTATACAAGCATATAAAATCTTAGTGTGTGCTTAGATGGGTGCGTGTGTAGGTGGGGATTGTGATGGTGATAAGGGTTGATAGGAAACACCTGTGAGGGGAAAGGAGGAACAACATAAATTGTCAGCGAAGGAGTAAGAAGGGGGGGGCCCATTGGAGCTTGGTGCTTGGAGTCCATGCTGCAGCTGCCAGATGCGGAAGCGCGTGCGCTGGGGGAAAATTACTGCATTGTGGGACATACGGCGAGTTATTGGGGTGCGCAGAGTTGGGAAGCTAATGACGCCGGTCAGCGATTGGTGGCAGCGACGTGGATTCCAGGCACCACAGGAAAGGTTTGTGGTTCCTTCTAGGAGTTGGATTATGGTTTGTGTTGTGGGTTTTGTTTTCGAGGGATTGGGCTGACTTCCCCCGACTAGTTACTTTAAATAATATTGTTTCATATAAATTGATTTTTTTTTTCCTTGTGTGTTTAGGTGTTATTTAGGAGGAACCACACGTGATTTTGGTGTTCATGGCCCTTGTCTTGATGTGAGCTGCCCAGGCCTTTTTATTGTACACGTGTGAACTTTAGCTGGGTGTTTTAGCTGAGTGTAAAGTGTTTTAGAGATTGCTGTGCTGAGGTCATTGTGGGGGGGGGTTGCGGTGTTCACTTATTGGGTCAGGGACACTGAATTGTGGAATCCTGGTAATAAAGGCTTATTGCTAGACTTCTGTTGTGAGCCGTTTCTTATACCTGGTGCCCAGTTTAGCCGAGTTATAAACCTGCATCATTGGGGAAATCCGACTGTTCCATCTATGGATCCTGTTGAATCTGCTGTTGGTAAGGTGTGTTTTTCTATACATGCTTTTCAAGAAATAATAAAAAAAAATCAGGACATTCTTTACCCAAAACTACACCTCCGTTCCACATGTTTCATACTGGAATGGCATAGTGGATAATATACCTTGGAAAAAGGTGTGGACTTTACCTTAAGTTTTTATCAACAAAGTAGAAGTCACCTTTAAATTGACACAAAGTTTATCCGTCCAAATATTTTCAATCTAGCTGTTCTTTCTGTGAATGTGACTGCAAAACTAATGTTCGTTTATTTTGGTCTTGCCCTTTTGTTGAAAAATTATGCTCTGATATGCTTAACATGATACAAACAAATGTATGTTATAATTTTCAGTTTTTTAGCGGGTTTTTTGTGACTGGAAGAATACATGTCACGATCGCCGTCGGGCGAGCAGGGAGCGGAGAATCAGGAACTCCGGCTTATTAGGTAGAACAAACAGACCAGGCGAAACACGGAGCACGACGTCAATGACGGAACTGGGGATACGTACTCCGACGTGGACTTAAATACACAGGACTGAATGAAACAACAAGAAACAACCTCACGTGGAACCCCGACGTTAACGAGGGGGGCGTGGCACGAGCGTGACAATGCAGATAAATTTAATACTATTTTATATTCGTAAATGTAAATACAATAAATCCAACCTATTTTCCCCTGTTCCCAAATTAGACCTAATAAATTATATTAATCTAATCAGAAAGTCTAAAAATAAAAAACAATCAGAACTGTATCCTGAGTTGATCCCTTTTTTACCTGATGTATAGATATAGTGCTAAAATGTTCTGTCATATTTGGTATTGAGATGGTAATCTTTTACTTTGTAATAACTCTTTATGAATATCTGTTCTTGTTTTGTTTAATCTGTCTAAAATGTTATCTGTACTTGTTGAGCATTGGAAATAAAAAAGTGTGATTCAATTGTTTAGTTTGACTTTTACTTTGCTGCACCAATTAATATATTTTGATGAAATTATAAAATGACAAAGTTGTCTTTGACGGTCCACCACCCCCAAATCGGTTTGATCCCTCCATTTCTAAATTTCTCAAATCGCCACTGTTAAGTGTTACTGCAGTACCGCTTTTTACATGCACGATCCTCCTGAATGTGCGTTATAATCGAATTACGGTTATTGTTACTAATTAAGTCACATAGATAATATCCCCCCCAAACCCTACGATGTGCCGCAGAGTCCGTGTTCATTTTTTGCATGAAACAGAGCTGATCATTTCCTGCCTGTAAACGAAAGTGAAATTAAGTGTCGAGATTTTAAAGGCAGAGTCGAAAGTTTGTCAAGAAATACTTTATCAATATTCTGGAATAATTTAAAGATATTCTATGTTTCAAGGTAAGACTATAATAATAAAATGCATATGTTTTACACAGCCTACATATATAGCGGGATTTAAAATAAAACGGCAGATTTGGCAAAAAGAGACAATGTCACGGTTTTTCGGTCTGGTGAGAACAGAATACTTAATTTTATTATTCCAAATGTAATGAGAAATTTGAGTGTTCAATATAATTAAGCATTAAATATACGTCCGTACAGCACAGTAGGTTACTGTACGTGTATCAGAAGAGTTTCCGAATTAACATCAATAATATTTAATTACTTACAGTACGCTCAGCCATGAGTTCGCCTAATATACTGTGCTGCGTAAACATTGTAATATTTTGAAGCTATATTAAGTTTTTCTTTTTTAAAGTGTTGGGGATTAATATGCAACTAAACATAAGGCTTAACATTTTAATAAATCAAAGGTTTTACCACGGATCTGTTCTGTGTTCTCCAATCTGAAATGTTCTGATTAATTGACTGGCTTTGCAGTCGTATTTAAATTGTTTAATGCAAATAGTACGCAAGTCTGATTTTAATAATCGGTAAAGATTAAGTCAAACGCAACCCACAGCGCAGCTGAATGACAGAAGGTGGTGTATGTATGTATTACACACACACGGGGTTAATTGTGTTGTGTGTGTGTGTGTATAAGTGTGAGCTCTTTATTATCAGTCCCGAAAAGGGCGCAGCAGAGCCATCAAGCAGGAATGAATTACACATCGCGGACACCGAGCGGAGTAAATACGGAGGGGGAGGGGGTCACACATTGTACCGGAAAATAAACACACGGTGTGATTTTAGAGACACAAACTTCACTTTTACACAGACGGCGGGTTTGCGCTTGTGGTAACGAAGCATTTTGAGCAACGTTTCTCCTTTTCCCCTGGGAGAAGCAAGGTAAGCGTCCCTTTCTCCAGAGAAAGACAAGACAAGACAGGTTTTCCAACTCTTTCCGTGAGAAGTTATTCGTGAAAAACAAGTTATATACGTGAACAATGAAAAACATGTTTGTGCAGTTCAACCATGGCACAATAATATTATGGGTGAATCAAGGACGACGTATTTGAATCTCCGGATGATTAGTCCATATACGATCAGAATCAATCCATACCTCAATCACCTCGTATTCTACTCGTATGTCTACTGGGGGCGGGGGGCACTCTGCCAAGAGTAGTGGAGCCGAACAATCACAACAAATCATTAACAGTAATAAGTTAGAAAGAGATCTCTCAATGGAGGAGATTGATGATTTTATATCGTCCAAGGCGTCTTGGGATTTTTCAATACCATCGATACGAGCCAAAATTCGGTCCAGTACAGAATCGGCACCTCCCGCACTAGAATGGGAGTCATCGTCTTACTGACTAGCGAATACTCGTCAAACCAATTTTCATGTTTTTTTCTTATCAGTGTGAGAACGAGTTGAGGAAAAAAATGGAAAATCTCTGTAACTTCGACAAGGTTAAAGTATATTGTAATAGTGATTTGGGGGGTTAAATGGTGGAGAAATTAAATAGTTGGGAGCTGAGCAAGACTCTAAGCGGTCGTCCTGTACGAGATCACGTGACTTCTTGGCTTCTGATGAGTCACACCTGTTCTCAGGTAAATAGCCAGTAGGATAGAAACACTTACTGGACAGTAGCTCTGCAGGACCGGAGATGGAGACCCCTGCTGTACATTGTTTGATATGGTTTTCAAATTATGATAAAATTCATTTTTATAAAAACACTTTGTAATGTTACAAACATACACATCCTACTGGAAATAAAGCATTGAATTCTATTCCCGAACTTGTCATACTTTTAGGTCCCTTGGAAATCAGCCTTTGTCAGAATCAGAATCAGGAGTGCAGTTGCAGTGCTGTAGGTGTTTAGCAGTGTGACAGATCAGCTGTTTAGGAGGGAGATGGCAAGGGGAGAGAAGCTGTTCCTGTGTCGGGTGTCCTGGTCTGCAGGCTTCTATATCGTCTGCCAGAGGGCAGCAGGTCAGAAAGTCTGTGTCCAGGGTGTGTGGGATCTGTGATGATTTTCCTGCCATTTCCCTGGATCTTGAGAGAGACAGGTCCTGGACGGAGGGCAGGGGGCACCGATGATCTTTCTGCTGTCCGTACGGTCCGCTGCAGTCTCTTCCTGTCCTGTTTGGTGGCTGCTCCATACCAGACTGTGATGGAGGGCAGGGGGGCACCGATGATCTTTTCTGCTGCCCGTACGGTCCGCTGCAGTCTCTTCCTGTCCTGTTTGGTGGCTGCTCCATACCAGGCTGTGATGGAGGAGCAGAGGACAGACTCAGTGACTGCAGTGTAGAACTGGATCAGCAGCTCCTGTGGAAGACTGTACTTCCTCAGTTGTCTCAGGAAGTACATCCTCTGCTGGGCCTTTTTGAGGATGGAGGAGATGTTGGTCTCCCACTTCAGGTCCTGGGAGATGGTGGTACCCAGGAACTTGAAGAACTCCACAGTAGACACCGGGCTGTCTGATATGCTGAGGGGGAGCAGTGATGACGGACGTCTCCTGAAGTCCACTGTCATCTCTACAGTCTTGTGCGTGTTCAGCTCCAGGTTGTGCTGACTGCACCAGAGTACCAGCCGCTCAACTTCCTGCCGGTATGCAGACTCATCACCATCCTGAATGAGTCCAATGATGGTGGCGTCTGCAAACTTCAGGAGTTTTACAGCTGAGTTCCTGGAGGTGCAGTCATTGGTGTAGAGGGAGAAGAGCAGTGGGGAGAGGACACATCCTTCAGGGGCACCAATACTGAGGGACTGTGTTTCAGAAGTGACCCCCCCAGCCTTACTTGCTGCTTCCTCTCTGTCAGGAAGCTGGTGATCCACTGGCAGGTAGCTGGTGAAACGTTGAGCTGGGAGAGTTTGGAGGAGAGGAGATTAGGCAGAATGGTGTCGAAAGCCGAATTAAAGTCCACAAACAGGATCCTGGCATAAGTTCCTGGACGGTTGAGATGTTGCAGGATATAATGCAGCCCCATATTCACTGCATCATCCACCGACCTGTTTGCCCGGTAGGCAAACTGCAGGGGGTCCAGCTGGTGTCCTGTAATGTCCTTCAGATGGGCTAAAACCAGGTGTTCAGAGGATTTCATGACCACAGACATCAAGGCGACAGGTCTGTAGTCATTCTGTCCTGTGATGGAGGGTTTCTTGGGGACGAGATAATGGTGGAGCGTTTGAAGCAGGAGGGAACTTCACACAGCTCCAGGGATCTATTGAAGATGCGGGTGAAGATGGGAGCCAGCTGATCAGCACAGGTTCTGAGGCAGGAGGGGGAGACACCGTCTGGTCTGGGGGCTTCTTGGATTTCTGTTTCTGGAACAGCCGGCTCACATCCGCTTTGTGTATTCTGAGGTCCAGGGGGGAGGGTAGGGAGGTGAGAGGTGTGATGGAGGTCATTGATTTGTACTGTACTGAGTAGATGTACTTTGTTTAAGTACATCTGCCCTCCCCTGGTCTGCTGGAATATCACTGCTGTATACATGCACCCACTGCAGTCACCGATCCGCCTGTCGATCACCAGCTCCATCCTTCCCTCACTCATGAACAAGACCTTGAGATACTTAAACTCCACTTGGGGAAAGACCCCCTCCCTGACCCGGAGAGAACACTCCACCCTTTTCCGGCTGAGGACCATGGTCTTGGATTTGGAGGTGCTGATGCTCATTCCAGTTGGTTCACACTCAGCTACGAACTGCCCCAGTGAGAGCCGAAGGTCACGTTCCGATGAAGCCAACAGAACCACATCATCTGCAAAAAGCAGAGACCTAATCCTGAGGTCACCAAACCGGACACCCTCAGCGCCCTGGCTGTGCCTAGAAATTCCGTCCATAAAAGTCTAGTCCGAACCTCACAGCCTCACTCACCAGCTCAGGCTCCTTCCCCACCAGAGAGATGACATTCCATGTCCCTAGAGCCAACTTCTGCAGTTGAGGATCAGACGGCCAAGGTCTCTGCCTTTGCCCACCGCCCAACTCACACTGCACCCGACCCCTTTGGCCCCTCCTTCGGTTGATAAGCCCATTGGAGGGGGGGCCCGACCAGGGGGGGCAGTGACCCTCGTCCGGGGGAGGAAAAACGTGAATCCATGTTTTACTCATCATAAGGGGTCTAATGAGCCGCAGTTCGTCTGGTTCCTCACCCAGGACCTGTTTGCCTTGGGTGACCCTACCAGGGGCATAAAGCCCCGGGCAGCTTAGCTCCTGGGATCACTGGAACACGCAAACCCCTCCACCACCATAAGGTGTCATCTCCAGGAGACAATGTTTATACATATATTTATAAAAAATGTGGCAGTGAAATTTTGCACTAAACCTCTTTACTATGTGTAATGCTACACATGGAACATAACAGAATGGAGACACAATTCATCAGTTTGATGTAAAAATGCTGAGTACTCGATATTGTGTATTTATCTATGTATCTACTTACCCTTCATGTTCACAGAGGCCCCAGCAGGAATCATCTGGTCTGGATCAGCATAGAAATGGATGGATCTGCTTCTGAAATGCGCCCCCCTGTGGGGTGTAACAGAAAGAGCCCTGAGAGGTAACAGTGTTACAGCCCACTAGCATGCATGTCTCTCTGGGTCTATAAGTCAGGCCAGAACATAAAAGTAAACTGGGCTCCTAGCTAGGGCTGGTCAGTGGGCAGCACTTTAATATGTGTAGCTTCATAAAAAGACCTCGCCATCTTCTGTCTTCACCGTCTTCTTCCACAATCAGCCAGTTCTTTTATACTAGAGGCGAGCAACAGACCATCCCTCCTATACAAAATGGCCACATAACAAAACTAAACAAACAAACAAAAACATATATAAACAGGTAAAAAGTAATATCATCCAAGTCTAGTTATGGAGGTTTTTAACGGTCATACTAAAAGTTTCATATAATATCTAAATTTTAGATGAGACAATTTCCTTAACAGCCGACTGTAAATAAGTCTGTTTACATCAAGAGCTTCACAGCATATCGAAGTACATGAAGGCAGAGTAGAAGGCTAAACAGCAGTGTGATGTCATCCCCATTGTATGAATTATATTTATACCATGAGGGTTTGTTTCCTCTCGCTGCCCACAGTGTCCTGATGGAGAGAGCAGACTCCCCTGTACCCAGCTGTGTCTCCATGAAGAGTGACAGGTCAATGGAGCAACCAATCGTCTTCAGAGAGGGACCTTTTCCTACAGATCAAAGGTAAATGTGCATTTAAACAAACACTGTTAATGACATTCAGACTCTCAGTCAAATGGCACAGAGACTCATACAAGCTATTAGGAAATAACATATTTATAATGAATGCACCAATTTTGATCTTTAACAGATTCCATCACCTTGAGAATTTAAAAGTTTTGTCTGTATTCTATATAAATAACATCTGAGGTACATGGATGAGGATTACTGTAAAACCTGACTTTTTGTGAGCTGGAATTGGAAGTCATTTAATTGCAAAGTGGATTTTAAATTTCAGTCCTCAGCACAGGGCTGGAAAAAACTGGTTTGCCTGTTTCCCCTCCGCATGTCCATTAAGGAATGACTCAACAACAGATTGTCGTCTCGTGAGACAGATGCTTCTGTTTTATTAAATCATTTCACTCTCATGAATCCATTAGATTATGCTCAGACGAAGGCTTCAGTTTAACATGTTTAATGGAACTATGTGGCTTAATAATGAACCAGTATCATCAGACAAAAAAGAGAAAGACTATTGGTTTGTTTGCCAAAGGTGACAATTAAATTTTGCTGATTCAGTATAAATATAAGTAAACATTTTTAGAAGTAAATGAAATTTCTGTAGGATAACAAGTTTAAAAAGTACACAGTACATAAAGAAAAAATCCTGAAAATGCCATACAGTACACAGTATACGGTAGACATTAAGGCTGGCTGTGGGGGCTGCACATCGACAGCAGGCATTGTGGTGTCTAACGGCAGCAGGCAGGAAAGATCCCCAGTAGCGCTTCTTAGCTGACGGTGGGGGAATGAGCCGGTGGCTGAAGGTGCTCCAAGATAGCGCCCCCTGGAGCCTCGGCTGGGTTATGGACCGGGCCAGTGGGGCCAGTGCCCTGGGGCCTCAGGACATTAGTGGCTGTGTGTTGAAAAACATTTATAGTGCAAGCCATGAAATGCGCCCCCCTGTGGGGTGTAACAGAAAGAGCCCTGAGAGGTAACAGTGTTACAGCCCACTAGCATGCATGTCTCTCTGGGTCTTTAGTCCGGCCATAGGGCACTTGGCACCCGCCAGTCGCCTGGGGCACTTGGCACGGTTTTTCGAAACTCTTGCTGGATGTGTTGTCATAGCAGCACATCCAAATCCTCAAACCTGCTCAGAGCAGGTTTGTTCTGCGTAAACTAGGATTAGCTCACAGACTTAATAGTGTCCGTGCGTGGAAATGGGTTCAGTCATGGCCTCGCCTTTCATATACATAAAATCAACAAACACATACATACACACACACACACACACACATACATACAAACATATATATATATATATGAATGAAATGTTGTGTTTGTACACTTTAACTTGTTCCCATATCCTGCATGATTGTGCTTGTATTTTATCTGTAATTATGACAATAAAAGAATGATGAAGCACTGGAGACATAATACTACATTCAAGTGATAAATACAATAACTAAAAACTACTTACACAATTAATTTGTCGGACACTTTTTGCCAGCCGTCTTTTCTGGTTTGGGTCGCTTTTGATGTGTTTCCTTTAGTAGATACTAAATCTTTGAATTCATCATACTCCTCTGTAGCATTCCCCTCGGATTGACGGCCGAAAGACTTGACTGATGGTTAACGATGTATTTAAAATAAATTAATTACCAAAAAAAAACGTAGCCAACGTAAGAGCTTGTGCATTTACCAGTGGGGGGTTTAAACCATTTACAAAATATCTTAAAGCAAAAGACAAACACGTTCTTCGCTTAGCTTAGCTTAACGATGTTCTGGTAACCGAAAAAAACGGAAGTCCCTCAAAAAAAGGGGTCCCACTAAATAAAACTACATAAGTATAAATGAATGTATACAAATGAATACAGAATACAAACGTATATTAAAAATATGCAATACGCAACTCAGTATGTTTTGTAACATTAATTAGTCTCATGTCAAACCTTGGGGTTATTTACACTCCCACCAAAATTACGTGTGTTCCAAGCAATACCCACAAACACAAATAATTTGCAAATCTGTATCATTTGGAAAATAAAGCATAAACATCAGTGAAATGTACGTAAGTAGCTTCTAATAACAAGACTAACCTCTGCACTGGACGTTCTAGCACTGACAGCTTACCAAGGCGTTCCCCTTTCTCGCTAAGTCTCTTATCTCCTATACATATTTTACCCTTTCTTACCAGTCCATCTTCATCAGTGACAGTCTCTAAAATCCGTCCCAGTTTCCATTCACATCTGGGTAACAAGTCATCCACAAGCATCACTGTATCTCCCGCTTGTACATTTCTCTTCGGTGTGTGCCAACGCTGTCTTGCAATAATAATGTGGAGATACTCCCTTTCCAGTGACTCCAAAATTGTTCCGCCAGATACTGTACTCTGCGCCATCTCCTTTGTCCGTAAAGGTCCTCCCTAACAAACTTCCCTGGTGGATGTAGAGCCATGTTGGACTTCATTGTAAGTAGATGATTGGCTGTGAGTGGTTCCATACTGTCAGGGTTGCACAGGTTGTCCACAGTAAGTGGTGTTGAGTATAGCCATGACTTCATAAAACAACGTTCGCAGAGAAGTATCGTTGAGTCTGCAAGAGGCCAATGATAATGTGGAGTTCAACACACTCCTGATGGTCCTTATCTGGCTCTCCCACACACCTCCGGCGTGACAGGAGTGAGGTGCGTTGAAAACAAAATCACAATGTTTTTCGGATAGAAAGGTGGTGAGTCTGGGAGTGTCAAGTTCTTGTAAAGCTTTGTTCAATTCGTTCTTTGCCCCCACAAAGTTGGTGCCTTGATCACATTGGATTTGTCTAACAGCACCACGAATTGCAATGAAACATCTCAGACCATTTATAAAGGCACCAGTGGACATATCCTCTAACATTTCACTATGGATCACTCGTGAGCAGAAGCAAGTGAAAAGCAAACCATATCTTTTATGCTGCTTTCTTCCCTCTCTAGTGGTAAAGGGACCAAACAGTCCATGCCACACTATGAGAAAGGTGGGGAGGGCTCTACACCTTCCTTTGGAAGGTCACTCATCCTTTGACCTTCTGCAGGTCTTCTGAGTCTCTGGCAAGTGACACACTGCCGGATAAAAGATGCAACTGCTCTGCTTATTCCAGGAGTCCAATAGCCATTGGATCTGATTTCATTGATGGTAAAGCCCTCGCCTTGATGTTTTACTCTTTCATGATAATGACTAATTATCAGCTTAGTCACATGATGGTTTTTTGATAAGATCACTGGGTGTCTGAGTAAGTTGGAGAAGGATGATTGACTGAGCCTTCCTCCCCCCCTGATCATGCCATCTGCATCTAAAAAGGCATCTACTATAGGTGCTGCACCTTGGGATGATCTGGCAGCCGACCTCCCTTCTTCAGTAACTGTATTTCTTGCTTGTACACCTGCTTTCGGAGGTGTTTGACCATGACACGCCCTGCACTTTCCAATGCACTTACATTAGCGGGTCCATTTATTTTTCCTTTAACTCGTCGCAAAAGGCATGAAATGGCCTTAGTAGCCTGCAACCATGATGAGAACTTGGACAAGCGGTCAGCGACACTACACCCCTGTATGCAGTGTTCCAGTTCTTCTCACCTCTGGATCACCTATTAGAGGTCCCAATACTACATCTGTTATTATCGGTATTTCCTGTTTCCAGAGGAACACAGAACCACCAAACCAATTTGAGGAAACAACTCATTTATGGTTTTCCCTCTAGAGGCAGTGTCTGCTGGATTCTCTTCTGTTGAGACATAAAGCCATTGTTGAGGATTTGTACTGTGGCGAATTGTCTGAACCCTATTGGCTACAAACGTGTGAAAGCGTCGTCCATCATTATTTATGTTGCCCAGAACTACTTTTGAGTAGTTTGGAGTCTGCCACATTCGAATAGCTAAGCTCTTCTCTAAGCATATTGCTGACTGTAACTGAGACTACTGCCGCTGATAATGTTAACCTTGGTATGGTGGTCGCCTTTGTGGGAGCTACATATGAATTTGGCAGTCTTGGAAAGATGGGAATTCGCCACCTTCCATGAGGGCTACCGTAACCTGACGATTCCAGCGCAATGCTAACTAGTCAGGTAGCTTCTGAATTAATGTTTGATTTTCCTCACAGTCACTCAGTATGTCTAGGCCCTTTGCATGAGGCATAGCTTGCAAACAGGCATTTAAAAATCAGAAAATGTCTGTAACCCTTCGGCATCTTTGGACCGTATTTGTGGCCATTTTGAGAGCCTCTCCGGAAATGCCCTTTGGATGATGAATGGCTGACCGTAACGCTGACCGTATGGCTGACCGTATGGCTGACCTTATCACTGACCGTATCGCTGACCGTATGGCTGACCGTATGGCTGACCGTAACACTGACCGTATGGCTGACCGTATCACTGACCGTATGGCTGACTGTATCACTGACCGTATCACTGACCGCATGGCTGACCGTATGGCTGACTGTATCACTGACCGTATCACTGACCGTATGGCTGACCGTATCACTGACCGTATGGCTGACTATATCACTGACCGTATCACTGACCGTATGGCTGACCGTATCGCTGACCGTATCACTGACCGTATGGCTGACCGTATCACTGACCGTATCGCTGACCGTATCACTGACCGTATGGCTGACTGTATCACTGACCGTATCACTGACCGTATGGCTGACCGTATCACTTACCGTATGGCTGACTATATCACTGACCGTATCACTGACCGTATCACTGACCGTATGGATGACCGTATGGCTGACCGTAATGCTGACCGTATGGCTGACCGTAACGCTGACCGTATGGCTGACCGTATGGCTGACCATATCACTGACCGTAACGCTGACCGTATGGCTGACCGTATCGCTGACCGTATGGCTGACCGTAACGCTGACCGTATGGCTGACCGTAACGCTGACCGTATGGCTGACCGTATGGCTGACCATATCACTTACCGTATGGCTGACCATATCACTGACCGTAACGCTGACCGTATGGCTGACTGTATCACTGACCGTATCACTGACCGTATCGCTGACCATATCACTTACCGTATCCCTGACCATATGGCTGACCGTATCGCTGACCGTATGGCTGACCATATCACTGACCGTATGGCTGACCGTATCACTTACCGTATGGCTGACCGTATGGCTGACCATATCACTGACCGTATGGCTGACCGTATCACTGACCGTATGGCTGACCATATCGCTGACCGTATGGCTGACTGTATCGCTGACCATATCGCTGACCGTATGGCTGACCGTATCACTTACCGTATGGCTGACCGTATGGCTGACCGTATCACTGACCGTATGGCTGACCGTATCACTGACCGTATGGCTGACCGTAACGCTGACCGTATGGCTGACCGTATCGCTGACCGTATGGCTGACCGTATCACTTACCGTATCGCTGACCTTATCGCTGACCGTATGGCTGACTGTATGGCTGACCGTATCACTGACCGTATGGCTGACCGTAACGCTGACCGTATGGCTGACCATATCACTTACCGTATCACTGACCGTATCGCTGACCGTATGGCTGACCATATGGCTGACCGTATCACTGACCATATCACTTACCGTATCACTGACCGTATGGCTGACCGTATGGCTGACCGTATCACTGACCGTATCACTTACCGTATCACTGACCATATCACTTACCGTATCACTGACCGTATGGCTGACCGTATGGCTGATCGTATGGCTGACTGTATGGCTGACCGCATGGCTGACCGTATCGCTGACCGTATGGCTGACCGTATGGCTGACCGTATGGCTGACCGCATGGCTGACCGTATCACTTACCGTATCACTGACCGTATCACTGACCATATCGCTGACCGTATGGCTGACCGTAACGCTGACCGTATGGCTGACCGTATCACTGACTGTATGGCTGACCGTATCGCTGACCGTATGGCTGACCGTATCACTTACCGTATCGCTGATTAAGCTTATTCCAAGCATCTTTTTATGCCTCATCATCACTTCGGTAGAACGTGCCCTCAAGACATTTATGAGCAGAATCACTGATATATTTCTTAAGGTAATACAGCTTATCTGCTGAAGAGATACCTGTTCTCTGAATGAGTACATAAAGGATGCCTTCCATTCAATAAAATGAATTGGATCCCCGTTAAACACAGCAGGCTCTGGCATTGGGAGCCTGTTAACGGCTTTGCTGTTCTGAATAGCTTCAGCTTACCAAGACACATCAGTGAGGGATGGTGTTGTGACATCATGCGAAGGTTAACGTCTATTATAGGTGCTTTGTGTGTTGCAGTCAAACTTAAAGGTCTGGCCATACATTTCATGTTTAATTTCTCTGTCATAGGCTTGTAATCTGGCACGAGCAACCTCTATATGCCTTTCAGCCTGCAGATTTTCTAATTCAGTTCTCTGGCCTTCTAATTCTTTTCTGTGTTGCTCCTCTAGTATTCTTATCTTTTCTTATTGCTTTCTTTCTGCTTTGGCTATTTTATATCCTGCCTCCTTTGCTGCAAGCTCTGCAGCTGCTTCTGCCCTTTTCGCAGATATACTAGAGTACTCTGAGTGGTGACTGGCGACTGACTGGGAGGCAGCGCCATATACTGAGTGAGCATAGTCAGACACTGACAGTTGATGCAGACGACGACCTTCAAGATCGGCATCAAAATCTCCATCTACTGCAGTCAACCTTTCGTACACAATTTTAATTATGTCATTAGCTACAGCTTCACATGCGTGAATCTTGATAATTCATTAGTCGGTGTGATACATTCCCTTATTTCTCCATAAACTTTCATAAGATCATTCTTTTCCCTTTCAAGGATATCTGCTATATTGGCCAGATTAGTTTCTGATATGTTTTCTTTTAATTCTTCCCTTGATTTACGTAACAGAATTTTCCAATGTTTATATAAGCTAAGCAACTTTTTTTTCTTTTTTACACAATTCCTCCCTTTGGTAAGCATGCATTTCCTCCATTAAAACCTTTGGACGTTCAGAATGCCGAGGCAATTCCTCAGCTTCCCTTTTTTTACACGTAAATTCAGCCATTATTTTCTCTTTACTTTTAATTCTTTTTATTAATTCCAGTCTTGCAGTACCTTCTACTTCCTTTTCGAGTAATAAGCTTTTACATTCCTGGATTTCCTTCCCTATATTTTGTATTTGTTCTTGAATATTTTCCATATTAATATGATTTTATTCCTTACCGAATTCTCTGACCATCACGCCGTCCGCATCTCACTGCTCCTTAAGCAGTCACCCCGTGAAATCCGTCAGCAGCGCACTGTGGCGGGCGAAGGTAAAGCTCTTACTGCAGCATTCCTCTCCGGATTGATGGCCGAATGACGTGACTGATGGTTCACGATTTATTTAAAATAAATTAATTAACAAAAAAAAACCGTAACCAACGTAAGAGCTTGTGCCTTTACCGGGGGGGGGGGGGGGGGGGTGCTTAAACCATTTACAAAATATCATAAAGCAAAAGACAAACACGTTCTCCGCTTAGCTTAGCTTAACAATGTTCTGGTAACCAAAAAAAATGGAAGTCCCTCAAAAAAATGGGTTCCACTACATAAGCAAATGAATGTATACAAATGAATACAGAATACAAACGTATATAAAAAAAATATGCAATACGCACCTCAATATGTTTTGTAACATTAATTAGTCTTGTGTCAAACCTTGGGGTTATTTACATCCTCTAATAAAAGGTCCTGCTCGGATTGCATGAAAAATTGCGGCCTGTTTTTTGATGTTTTGCAGAACCCAATGAGAGACTTGCCGATAAAGGTGTCTATACTCGATGTATATGGGTTTTTCAAGCAGCGCAGGCGCGCAGAATCATCTCGGACGAATGGATCCAGCGAGACTAATCTACTACACAGCGTTTGAAAAACTGACTTATCCCAGATGAGTCTCACTGGCATTAACTCATCCAGGATGAGGCATCTGATCTCGGATGATTTAAGCGACGTACGGAAAATACCCCACGGGCCTCAAGGGGGTATTTCATGAAAGTAGCTAAATAAAGCCAGACTTTCCCGAAAAAGTCAGACTCAAACTAGCTCCATCTCTAAATGTAGCCTCATGTCGTTCCACTAACGCAGTTCAGCTTTAATTAATCAAAGCTCATACAAGACAGACTTGCATAGTCTCACTTAGTGCATATACGCGAGATATTTAAGAAACTGAATGAATGGATGAACCAATTCAGTTGGAAAGTGTGTAAAACGAGAGCGGTGTTTCTTTCCGCTGCAGAACAAACGCTGCTGATGGAGCTGTATGAAAAATACAACGATGTAGTCGCTAAAAAAGGCAATACTGTGGCCATAAACACAGCCAGGGAGTTGGCTTGGCAATGAATTGCAGACAGACTAAATGTGTAAGTTATGTAAATGTTACAAGTGTCCAGTACAGTGGCATGGTGGTACAGTGGTTTATGCTGTCGCCTTACTCCGCGAAAGTTCCTGGCTCGATCCCCATAGTCAACGGGGAACCTTCTGGGTTGAGTTCATGTGTCATTCTTACTTGATAATGTTATTCTGCATTTTTTAATCTCCATAAAATACTTTCAGTCGCATAAGTGTGAAATGTTGTGTACAAATAACCGTATATTGTCTTTGCTATTTTACTAATAAACTTTCAAATCAGACAGTGACTAAACAAAATATAAAAATATCTTCCTGTTCATATTATTTTGACATTTTTTTTCAGTTTGAGTTATTGCATTTCATGTTTGACCTTTCTAACATGGGTACGCTTTTACTTGAATTATTTTGGAATTAATTGGAATGTTGAGTTTTGGAATGTGATTTTTTAAATAGGCTTTATTATATTTGTTACACAACATTAGTAGTGAGATCGCGGAATTTCGCCCGACGGTACAATGTTTTTGGAATCTGTTCCTACACGTTGGACATTCTTTGAGACAACGCTTAACTAAGCAGTCAGTTAACCTGGTCTGGATCAACCTTGTTCACTCACCTACTATAAGTTGCCATGGTAGCTCAGCAGGGATTAATTTAAGACACGTTGATGGAAAGGAATTCCCACTTAAATGAGCCAGACTTGTCGAAATAAGTCAGATTTTCCCTTAATCCTGCTTCGTGTGACACCCCCCAGAAGGCTTGGCCCACAGCGTTATGGCCAGGGAGAGTGACCCAGAGTGTTCCCACTGAGGCTGTGCTGACGTTCACTAGCATCCGGTCTGATTAAGCAGATGGAGGGGGCTGCATGAGTCGGAACTCCTAAAGCGCGTAGCCCCACCAGGCCCTGTCAGCTCTCAAGCTGCCTGCCCTGCATGCACAGCTGGGCCAGTTAAGGTTTGAGGCAGCATCACCAGCACTTGAGTTCATGGTCAGCTGGGTGGTGTAAGCTGAGAGGCCTGCCTCCGCTCATACTGCTCGCTCCCCTTCCCACCCGCTCTCACGCTTCCCCCTGTCCCTGGTCAGCACATCCCCATCACATCCTAATGGGATAAGAACGTTCTGAAGGTTTGAGGCAGCATCACCAGCACTTGAGTTCATGGACAGCTGTGTGTATGTTTTCCCTCACTGCTGCTGGCTGACAGACAAACGATGATCCCTGAAGCGGTTAGTATTCTGTAATACAGTAGGGCATTGTAAAGGGAGTGGCGCACGCTGATGACATCATTCACATTATGTCCACTGGGATGGAGAACAGATGCAGGATGATGATGTTTAATTTTTCATCATAATTAGGCAACAATATCGCCGCAGCTAGTGGGGATTCACTGTTTGCTGGTTGCATAGGAAGAAGTGTGCTCACTCTGGGGGGGGGGGTGGTAACCCTGTAGGTGCTGAAGGACAGATTCGGCCCAGTAGCCCTGTAGGTGCTGAATTTAACCAACAAGCTATTTAACCAGTTTCTTGACTGAGGATTGTGAATCAAATGCTGGTATTTAGCTCTGCTAATCAAGTAAATCACTCTAAATGTCACTGGGCACAAAGGGCTGCATAGAAAACTGTCCTTCCTGCCTGCTGTGTCTCTGTGTGCTGGAGCCTGATGTCACTGGTTCTCTTCTGCTGTCATGAGAAAATTAGGAAGCCGCCCCAGTGAATAAAGCTTAACATGGCAGATACATCTTTCCAAACTACAACCCCAATTCCAAAAATGGTGGGACGTTCTGCAAATTGTAAATAAAAACATAATGCAGTGATATGGAAATCTGATGAACCTGTATTTTATTCATAACAGAACAGAAAACACATCAAATGTTCAAACTGAGAAAATGCATCATCGTAAGGAAAAATTTTGAATGTCGCAGCAGCAACACATCTCACAAAAGTTGGGACAAGGCTATGTTTACCACAGTGTGGCATCTCCTCTTCTTTTAACAACAGTCTGTAAATGTCTGAGGACTGAGGAGATCAGTTGTCTGAGTTTTGGGAGAGGAATGTTGTCTCATTCTTGTCTGATACAGGATTCTAGTTGCTCAACTGTCCTAGATCTTCTGTGTCATATTTTTAGTTTTATGATGCACCAAATGTTCTCAATGGCTGGAAGATCTGGACCGCTGGCAGGCCAGTTCAGTACCCGGACCCTTCTTCTACGAATCCATCATGTTGTAATTGATGCAGTGTGTGGTTTGGCATTGTCATGTGGGAAAATGCAAGGTCTTCACTGAAAGAGACGTCGTCTGGATGGGAGCATCTGTTGCTCTAGGACCTGGATATACCTTTCAGCATTGATGGTGCCTTTCCAGATATGCAGGCTGCCCCTGCCATATGTACTAATGCACCCCCACACCATCAGAGATGCTGGCTGCCCCTGCCATATGTACTAATGCACCCCCACACCATCAGAGATGCTGGCTTTTGAACTGAGTGCTGATAACACGCTGGGTGGTCCTTCTCCTCTTTAGTCCGGAGGACATGGTGTCCCTGGTCTCCAAAAAGAATTTCAAATTTAGATTCGACTGACCACAGAACAGTTTTCCACTCAGCCGCAGTCCATTTTAAATGAGCTTTGGCCCAGAGACGACGTCGTGATTCTGGATCATCTTCATATACGGCTTCTTCTTTGGATGATAGAGTTTTAACTGGCATCTGTGCATGGCAGCGCGAATTGTGTTCACTGACAGTGTTTGTGGGAAATATTCCTGAGCCTATTTAGTGATTCCATTACAGAATCATGCCTGTTTGTGATGCAGTGCTGCCTAAGGGCCAAACTATCACAGGCATCTAGTCTGGTTTTTCACAGAGATTTCTCCAGATTCTCAGAATCATTTGATTACATTATGTGCTGTAGATGATGAAATATTCAACCTCTTTGCAGTTTTATACTGAGGAACTTCTTTCTGAAATTGCTCCACTATTTGTCAGTGCAGTATTAGGGGTATTGTGACCCTCTGCCCATCTTTACTTCAGAGAGACACTGCAACTCTAAGATGCTCTTTTTATACCCAGTCATGTTACTCACCTGTTGCCAATTGACCTAATTATTTGCAAATTGTTCCTCCAGCTGTTGGGTTTTTGTACCACAAACTTTTCCAGCCTCCTATTGCCTCCATCCCAACTTTTTTGAGATGTGTTGCTGTCATGAAATTCAAAATGAGCTAATATTTTTCATGAAATAGCAAAATGTCTCAGTTTAAACATCTGATATGTTTTCTATGCTTTGTTGTGAATATAATACGGGTTTATGAGATTTCCATATCATTGCATTCTGTTTTTATTTACAATTTGCACAATGTCCAACTTTTTGGAATTGGTGTTGTAATATACCACAATGTTATTCTTTATCTGCAGTAACAGCAATTTTAATGGGGAACTTTTCAGTCTTTCTGTTACATTTGTGTCTTTATGTTTCTGCCTAATTCACAGAGACCAAATGGAAGATTGCAGTTCAGATCTACATGATAAATCGGGTTTATCATCCATATTGAAGGTTTGTATTTATTGCTGATATATATTTTCTTGGCTGTTATGTTAATTAGCTTATATTTTATACAGCTGTACAATAAGAAATTCATCATCTTAAAGAAAATATGTTTTAATCTATGATTCACAAGTGAAACTCTGAAAAGGTTTGGTGTAAGTAGCAATAATTAACTCTGACTGTTTATTTTAGTCACTAGAGGAAAAAGCCATGAAGTTCCTAAAGGAGGAACTGAAGACATTTGTGAGGTACCTAGATCAGAATTACCCAGAATGCTCTGAGCCTCAGCTGGAGGAGGACAATGACCTGGACAGTGATGGTCAGATGCAGAAGACCAGTGTTAGAGAGGTAGCTCTGAAGATAACACTGTACATCCTGAGGACCATGAAGCAAGATGATCTTGCTGACCTGCTGGACAAGAGTAAGAACTTTATAACATTATGTACATGTACAATATTGTCTAAAAGTCTTAGGCAGCCAAAGAAAAGGATGTTTAAATGGTCTTCATGTTGGTGTAGAACTACTATAATATGTATGTCAAAGTGTGTTTGCCATTTCAGAACCTCTCCCAACATCAGCCTAATATTTCATGCAGTATATCCATGTATTTTTTTACTTGACCACTAACACAGCTTATGTGGCTGATCAATATCTCCTTGAGTTTTAAATTAATTTAATTAATTCATGAAGTGAGCTGGTGGTGAAATTTAACAAATACATGGACTGGCTGTGGTGCCCCTGAGGAGAGGTTTGGGAAATGAAAAGGGGTTTTGTGTTTTTTTTTGGTTCTGAGCAGATATACACTTACTACCCAGATAAATGGCTTTAAACATTTCCTTTGGCTGCCTAAGGCTTATTCACGGTCCTGTATGCGGTGTTCCAGTAAAATACGCATGATAAAACTTTCAGTTTCACATTCACAGTCACAGGGAAATATCTGGATATGTATGTTTGAAGAAGTGTGTTTTTGGAAAATATTCTTCCTCATACTGGTCAGGATCATGGTGAGAATTAGTGCATTTTCCTCTCATTTCTTTTCAGGACAGCTCATGCTACAGGAAATCAAAGCTAAACTTAAGAAGCAATTTGAGTGTGTATTTGAAGGGAAAGCTAAGGAAGGACAGCCAACACTTCTCAGTGAGATTTACACAGAACTCTACATAACTGAAGGTGGGACTGGAGCAGTGAATGATGAACATGAAGTGAGACGGATTGAAACAGCATCCAAGAAAAGGCGAACAGAAGATACTACAGTCAAGTGCAATGATATATTTAAACCCTTATGTGGGCGTGAGACACCTATCAGAACTGTACTCACTAAAGGGGTGGCAGGTATCGGGAAAACAGTCTCTGTGCAGAAATTTATTCTCGACTGGGCAGAAGGAAAAGCAAACCAGGATGTTCACTTCATATTTGCTCTTCCTTTCCGGGACCTGAATTTGATTAAGAGTGAATACAGTCTGATTGAACTGCTTCACCACTTTGTCCCAGAACTGAAATCATTTCAATCCACTGACCTGTTTAGCTCCAAAGTCTTGTTCATCTTTGATGGTCTGGATGAGTGTCGCCTTCCTCTGGATTTTCAGAACAATGAGAGCTGGTTTGATGTAACAAAGAAAATGTCACTGGATGTGCTGTTGACTAACCTCATTAAGGGGAATCTGCTCCCATCCGCTCTCCTCTGGATAACCTCCCGGCCAGCAGCAGCCAATCAGATACCTGCTAATTGTGTCCACCAGGTGACAGAGATACGAGGGTTCAGTGATGCCCAGAAGGATGAGTATTTCAGGAGGAGATTTAATGATGAGAGCCTGGCCAGCAGGATTATCACACATGTGAAATCATCAAGGAGCCTCTTCATCATGTGCCACATACCTGTGTTCTGCTGGATTTCAGCCACTGTGCTTAAGAGGCTTTTTAGTGAGATTGACAGGGGAGAAATTCCAAGGACTCTGACTGAAATGTACACTCACTTCCTGATCATTCAGACAAGTTTAAAAAATGACAAGTATATGAAAAACCAAGAAACTAAGCCTAAAGAATACAGCAAGGAATTCCTTTTAAAACTTGGTAAACTGGCTTTTGACAACCTGGAGAAAGGAAATCTTATATTTTATGAGCAAGATCTGTCAGAGAATGGCATTGATGTCACTGAAACTTCAGTTTACTCTGGAGTGTGCACAGAAGTCTTTAAAGAGGAGTATGGGTTGTACCAGGAGAAGGTGTACTGCTTTGTGCATCTGAGCATCCAGGAGTATCTCGCTGCTTTATATGTGTTTCTGTCAAACTCATCAGCTGACCTGCTGAAGACTGCAGTGAATCAGGCATTAGAGAGCAAGAATGGACACTTGGACCTCTACCTCCGCTTCCTCCTGGGCCTCTCAACAGACTCCAGTAAGACTCTGTTACAAAGGCTACTGGGGCCGACAAGAATCAGCTCACATACCATTATGGAAACAGTCCAATACATCAAGGAGAAAATACAGGAGAATTTATCTCCAGAAAGGATCATCAACCTGTTCCACTGTCTGACTGAGCTGGGTGACAATTCTCTAGTAGAGGAAGTACAAAGATACCTGAATTCAGGAAACATTTCAGTAGATGGCCTCTCACCTGCACAATACTCAGCTCTGGCCTTTGTGATGCTGATGTCAGATGAGGAGCTGGATGTGTTTGATCTGAAGAAATACATCAGACGAGATAAAGAGCACTGCAGGCTGCTGCCTGTGGTCAAGAACTCCAGGACGGCTCTGTAAGTGACGTGGGGATGGGAAATCATGTCTGGTCTGGCAGTGATACATGAATATTGTTTGAAATGTGTAATATATATTATATATTTCTCCTCATGGATTAACTGGGTTTTATTTTGATAATCACAGCTATAGCTGTTTGTACAGCAGTAGCTAATCTTGACCACAGACTTTATAATGACTGAAGGTAGTGATGTCACTTTTTGTTTGTTACTACGTTTCCATTCCCATCCAGTTTGCCTCCTGATCACAGCACAGCATCCTAACCTGCTATAGAAACAGTGAGGGCTCTTTATCCACAGGGTGTATCAGTGGTATGTGAGTGTTATTGTCAGCAGGCGTGTTCATGTGATGGAGCCCAGAGCTGGGAGCTTCCGTATGACTGCTATCTCTGGCTGCTCACTGGCGCCCTCTGCTGGCCTCAGCTGCACCTGGCTGAGGATGTGATGGCACATCTAGTCCGGCAGAGATAGATAAACATTGTTAAAAATATTAAATTAATATATATATATATATATATATATAGGGGCGGCATGGTGGTGCAGTGGTTAGCACTGTCGCCTCATACCTCTGGGACCCGGGTTCGAGTCTCCGCCTGGGTCACATGTGTGCGGAGTTTGCATGTTCTCCCCGTGTCGTCGTGGGGTTTCCTCCGGGTACTCCGGTTTCCCCCCACAGTCCAAAAACATGCTGAGGCTAATTGGAGTTGCTGAATTGCCCATAGGTGTGCATGTGTGAGTGAATGGTGTGTGAGTGTGCCCTGCAATGGGCTGGCCCCCCATCCTGGGTTGTTCCCTGCCTCGTGCCCATTGATTCCGGGATAGGCTCCGGACCCCCCGCGACCCAATAGGATAAGCGGTTTGGAAAATGGATGGATGGATGGATATATATATATATATAAAAAAATTTATTTCCCCTCTTTTAACAACAAGGTTCCTTTTTAATCTGGTTTATATTAACTGAAGGTAGTGATGTAGTAAAAACAAAAAAGACAAGATTTCCACGACCATCCTTTGTGTAACAAATAACTAAAGATACAGCATCATACAGAATGGTCCAGTTTTCATTAATAGTGGGAAAACCACTCATATTCGTTTCAGTTCTGGATGCTGTAGGAAGCATTTCTGTAAATACTGGGTGTGGTGCGTGACTCTTTGGGCTCGGACTCTGTGTCCATGAGCGGAAGGTTGCTGGTTCAGATCTCATTTTGAGTCCCCCCCCCCCCACCAAACACTGAATGCAATTTCAGTTCAGTACAGTTTCATTTGTATAGTGTGTTTTCACAACATTACATCATCTCAAAGCACTTTACAGCATCCCTGCCCAAAGCCCCCAGTGAGCAAGTCAGAGATGACAGTGGCAAGGAAAAGCTCCCTAGAAAGAAGAATCCTTGGGAGGGACCAGACTGAAAGGGGGAGCCCATCCTCCAGGGGGCAGCAGAGGAAGCCCTAACCCTAACCAGATTCAAAGGGGGAGCCCATCCTCCAGGGGGCAGCAGAGGAAGTCAAATGATCAAGATGGCAAAGTCCTAATTCACATTATCCCAATCTTAACATTTCAGTCACAAAGTGGGGGGCAGGGAGGTGATGACAGGCAAGTGCTGGAGCTGCTTCAGATGGGGGGGCGAACAGTAGTACGACAGCAGGGTAAACAGGGAAGATGTCACAGGCAGAAGGGTGAGCAGGCTGGAAGGACGTCACAGGTAGTGGAGACGTCGTAGACAGCAGGGTAGGCAGGATATCTTGAAAATGTGGGGTCTCCAGGCAGCACAGCCAGGGGGAGTAGAGGAAATAAAATGTGCAGTTAGCCAAAGTAGGGGAGACTAGAGGCAGTGCAAACAGTTAGGTGAGTGCAGTATGTAAGCTCCGGCAGATATGGCTATGGCAGCATAAGTAGGAGGGAGAGGCAGGTGGGAACGCAGACATGGGGAGTCCCTGAATGTCAGCACTCCAATTCCACAAGGGGGTGTGAAGCTAAAGTGACAGACTGACAGTTCAGTTTATCCAAAGCCAATGGCACCGATCCCCACCCAGCTCTACACCTCACACTATAGGTCTGACTGGGAGTGAGCAGTTAGCTAGAGCTAGAACTAGAGTCCCTACAAGCTAAACTAAACAGGTGTGTTTTTAGTCTAGACTTGAATATTGAAAGTCAGCCTGAATCCCGCACATCCACTGGAAGACCATTCCACAGCTGAAGAGCTCTATAAGAGAAAGCTCTGCAGCCTGCCGTAGCTCTTTCTGCCCTGGGTACTAACAGATATCCTGCTCATTATAATGTAAGAAAGCGAGGAGGGTTGTATAAGGCCACCAGGTTACTAAGGTATTCTGGTGCAAGGCCATTCAGTGTTTTATAAATCAATAGCAGTATTTTGTAGTTAATCAGAGACTTAACTAGAAGCCAATGAAGGGAGCATAGAACAGGGCTAATATAATCACATTTATTAGTGTTTGTAAGAACTCTGGCTGCTGCATTTTATACCAGCTGAAGTTTATATAAGGATCCAGATGGGCACCCAGAAAGGAAGGCATTACAGTATCCAGCCTGGAAGTTATAAAGGTGTTAGTGTTTCCGCTTCATGACAGGAGAGCATCTTCCGAAGCTTGGCGAGGTTCCGTACATGATAGAACACAGCTTTAGTGATGCTTTTTATGTGAGCATCGAAACATAAATCTGAATCAAGCAGAACACCAAGATCTCTGACCACTGTGTCAGGTTGGGTAGGAAGACCACCAAGGTTGAGGTTGTCAAACTTATTTTGAGTCGCCTTCGGACCAGTTAACAGTACTTATGTTTTTCTGTCTTTAACATAAAGAAATTATTTACCATCCAGCACCGGATATCTAGTCGACAGTCTTCTAACCGAGAGCTGTGATGCATCATCCGGCTTAACAGATATATATAACTGTGTATCATCAGCAAAACAATGAAACCCAACACCATGATTTCTGATAATGTGACCAATATATACAGTGTACAGTAGCGGGCCAGCACTGATCCCTGTGAGACACCATTGTAGGAATATTTAGCTCAGGTAAATGTTAATATCTCCACCAATATGTTTTGAAATTAATTACATTTGAATTAATCCCTGTGAGTCTGTTAATGTGAGACTTACATGGGATTCACTAGTTACCAGTATCGCTTAGTAACCTGGGTTAGAAGGCTCATCCAGCGAGCTGCATCACCAGGTAATGTAAACGATCGGTAGCGAAGCTCCCCTCACGTCCAATGAGAGGGAGCCTCATGATATTTCAGTCGAGTTTGAGGTTTTAGAGCTCAGTAGCCAAATCGCACAGAGGCAGGGACTATTGTGAGCACTCAGTGAACAGAGGCTGAAGTGGTGTAAAACTGGAGTGATTTTCCATCGGTTTGATACCAAACATGCCATACCAGCCTAGCGGTTCACACCGAATACCATCTGTAAT